>NC_092860.1:64035812-64247713 GCF_032062135.1 Pyxicephalus adspersus
TGAGGATTGGTTTACATTGCATTTCCATATGTTTTACGTTTAATATTTTGCTTGAGTGTATGTTTATGTAGGGAAAACTGGTAGAATTTTGGAATGTGAGTTTAGTTCTACATTTTGATGCAATTGTACAGAATTGAGATTTTTTTAGAGGGACAATAGCCTTCTGTTGGTAGTCTGACTTTGACTTCAGACTTGTGTGAGTGTATAGGTATTGACAGTGTGTGTGTATTGATCGTGTATTATTGTTTGTAAGAAGAATTGTTTCTTGGGTGGATTATAGCTGGCTAATGAGATAGCAGTGTTGCTCATATATATGTATGTATATGTATGTATGTATGTATGTGTGTATATATATCCTGAGCAACGCTATCTCATTAGCCAGTTTTTTCCTATTAAATTTCTTTGTCAGTTTAATATGAAGTTTACTGTTATGTTCCTTACATTGGGATAGTAGTGTTTCAAACAGGCTTTTAACAGGTTCATCTGCACATGTACGATAACTGGCAGAGGCATGCTCGTTAACATAAGTATACACAAATTCCATTTTACAAAGCTACAATCCACCCAAGAAACAATTTTTCTTTCAAACAATAATACACAGCCCATACTCACACACTGTCAATCCCTATACACTCACACAAGTCTGAATTCAAAGTCAGACTACCAACAGAAGGATATTGTCCCTCTAAAAAAACAAAAAAACAATTCTGTGCAATTGCATCAAAATGTAGAACTTAACTCACATTCCATAATTCTACCAATTTTCCCTACTTAAACATACACTCAAGCAAAATAATAAACGTAAAACTTATGCAAATTCAATGTAAACCAATCATCACATACCGATTCCTCCATTTCTTCAATGACCAAGATCCAGTCAACTCTGGATCGTGATCCTTACAGCAGGTCTGGTTGGTCCGTCAACTAAGTTTACCTAAACTTCTAGAAACATAACTCAGAGCAATTCCGTCCTGTGGGTTCTATGTGGATTTTAGAATTCCACACGCTTTCTGGGGTGCCAAATGTAGAATGTGCTCTGTTTGGGGTGCCTTGTTTTTAAAGAAGGACCAATGGATCTTACAAAAGGGAAATGTTTATTTACAGCTTAGGATATTATATACATCTGATTTTCAAGACAAAAGGGAAGAAGGTAAAGGATATATAGGAAAGGGGTCTATCTCTAGCAAATGGTCAATCTCTCTCACACCCACATACACACCAGGGTTTTCTCTCCTTGAACCACACCCTGCTGCAAGTCCAGAGCAAATCACATTGTTGATTCATCCTTGGTGAAGTCTTCAGCAAGAGGTCACACAGATTGTCCTTGTCCCAGGCTTGGGATTGGGATTTGATGTTTTAGGGACTGCATCTGTCTCCACAGATAATGAGTTTTATAGCTTGTTTCCAGGAAGGCAGAATTATCTTAACATATAAGTCATATTCATATCAATTTTGGTCACTTCCAACAGGTTCCCAGGGACCCAGGCCCACCCGGTCCTCCGGACCAAGGGATGTTATCTGTAGAGTGCAAGATCTCCCTCTAAAGAAACAAGTTATGCAAACAGCCAGGAATTTGATTTTGACAACACAACACTTTGGCAACACTTTTTCCAGATGTACCCTGAGCTTCCCGTCAGCACAGGTGGATTCTTCAACCACTACTTGCCATCTTAAGAGATGCTTTGATTCCCTATAGATGGGGTTGTTTCATTCACGCTGACAGTGTGTGTGGAGGGCAGATCAGCCACGATCAAACACCCTGGGGATCTTCCTCATTTAGCAATAGAAAAAGAAGAAAACCTTGTACCTGCCCACAATCTTTTCCGGAGACCAAAGGGTGCAGACGTGGGACCACTGGACACGGATGTGAGTCTCCTTAACAATCCATACTAGAGCTTCAGGCTCCAACCTATCCTTGGCTACAAAAGGATCCAACAGGAGGCAGTTTTTACGACTTTGGCACTTTTGAAGCTGACTGACCGTTTTTTACCATATGGGTACCTGCGTAAAAGATTAGTGAGCAAGCACTTTATTTAGTTGTACTTAAATGTCAATGTTTTCTTTTTTCTTAAATCTCTAGCTCCCCAGAGGCCTGGTCCCACCTTGTTTGACTCCTCTTTATATTTGGGAGTAAGTTGGGTGCTTCCATTTCCTCTGTGAGCCCTATTACCCAAACTATCATTAGAGTTAACACACAACTTTTGCCATCACATTACATATTTACACAGCTACATAATAGGTTAGGTTGAAAAAAAGACATAAGTCCATCAAGTTCAACCACTAGGAAAATGATCCCAAAAATAAAACCCTATAAGACATAGTTGGTCCAGGGGAAGGCAAAAAAAAACCCTGGTACAATTTGCATCAACGGGAAAAAAATTCCTTCCTGATTCCATGAGGCATGTGGATGTTCCCAGGATCAAGTCACTGGTATTTTTACTTTAAAGCCTTAATACCCAGTTATATTCTGTGCCTCTAGAAAAGCATCCAGACTTTTCTTAAAGCAATTTATAGTAGTTGCTGAAAATACTACCTGAGGGAGCCAATTCCACATTTTCACAGACTTTACAGTGAAGAATCCATTCTTTTTCTGGAGCTTAAACTTCTTTTCCTCCAGACGCAAAGAGTGCTCTCTTGTTCTTTGTAATGATCTCAAAGTGAATAATGGGGAAGTAAGTTCTCTATATGGACTGTTTTTATATTTATACAGGGTTATCATATACCTCCTTAAACGTCTCTTCTCAAGGGAGAACAGATTCAGTTCAGCTAATTTCTCCCCATAGCTGAGCTCCTCCGTTCCTTTTATTAATTTAGTTGCTCTCTCTGCACTCTCTCCAATTCAACAATTGATATGATGATAACCTATCAGCCTGGAATTTGCATGCCATCTGTTGTTCCTAAAGAGGAATTACTTATTGGCATCGGAAAGTGAGTTGTTTGGCTTTATTGTGCCTTACTCACACTTGTATCTCCATTTACATATATATATAGCTATGTGTTTACTTTTACTGTGTTCCTGATTTTTTATATTATACCAATCAGGCCCCTTACTATAACAATAACCCGGAAGGCAGGCCAGGTACTAATGTAGTAGTTTTATATTGCAACGGTCGGTGAGTGCGATCATGTCCCTATGGGGTCCCCCCTCATGGTCAGCTTTTTTTTTTTTTTTTTTTTGGCCGTTGGTGGGCTGTTGGTCTTTGGCCATGGAGGAAGATCCATTCTGAGATTTCTCGGATACTATTACACTGGTTAACAAAAATTTTCTTGCCAAACAGAATAAAGTCATTTTAGGTTATTTCTGATGCACAGATTCCAAATATGGTATTGGTTTTGCTGCATTGGCTCTATTTTTGTAAATAATGACCTCAATGTTAACCTCGTAGAAAACTAATGAAACATGAAAGTTAAGCAAAATTAAACTAGATATGCCTACTTATACAAAATGAAATTTTTGAAATACTTAATGTCGATATATTCTATATTCAGTATATTTACAGAACTAATCACAAAGAAGTCACTGAAAAACTCTGTATGATTTCCTTTTATGCTGGTGATCAGGACAATCATGGTGAAGGCTCTAGCAGTAGTCTGCCATCATGTGTCTATCCCATCTGCCCTGATACCGTTCTTCCATCACCTTTATATCTTGATGGAACCTCTCCCCTTGTTCCTCACTGAAATCACCACGGTTTTCTGGACATTTTTGCAAATGTAGATCGGGTACCTTTTATGTTCATAGTAGCACCCACATTTTTTAAGTTTAAGAGCAAGTTTTGTACCAGTTATTCATAATTTTGTGCTTTATGGTAAGAAGTTCTTGACAACCATGATGTCACACACAGAGAGACTATTGCGTACAAGGGGGCGCTACAGCTTGCACAGAGGTGGTGTGACCCCTGAGAAGGGTCAAGGCGCAGCGTCTAAGCAGTAACCTGGTATTCTCCAGAGCCTCTGATGGTGAGGATTTTGCGCCACTGGTTACTGCCAGGTTGCGGTCCTTGGGCACACCAAGGTGGGCAAAACACGGTACAGAATCACAAAACAGAAGGATAGTCGAGGAAGGCCAGGGTCAAAGCAGGCAGCAAACGAGAGGTCAGGTCACACGCCAGGGGTCAATTGCCAGGGATCCAGGAGCCATACACCAGTGACACCGGGGCCACTGCGGCCACAGAGAACACAGGAGACACTGGAAGCAACAGGAGGCACAGGTGACTCAGGGATGTCAACAGACAGACAGAAACACTGGAACAGCACAGGGAAGTTTGCTGGGAACCAACAGACTGGACAATGAAGGGGTAACACAGGACAGAGCTGGCTGGACAGAGGAAACACTGAATTAAGCACCAGGTGAACAGGAACTAGCTCAACAGAACTAGAGCCTTGGCACAATGGAGTTGCACAAACACATGAGTGCAGTGTGTGAGCTAGCTTAATAGAGTAAGAACATCTGCACTTTAGTGAAGAAGAAGTAAGTGTGATACATGACCTACCGTGTTTCCGCGAAAATAAGACCTACCCCGAAAGTAAGACCTAGCACTATTTTGTAAACCTGCCCTAATGTAAGACCTACCCCGAAAATAAGACCTAGTGTGTTTTGGGAGCCAAAAAAAATATAAGACAGTGTCTTATTTTCGGGGAAACACGGTAGCTGTGCCAGGCAGAAGCTTCAGTATCAGTCATGTAACTTGTTGAATTTGAATAATTTATCAGTTTCCGAATCTGGGGTCCATCAAAGATTCCAGCTAATAATTTTTCAGTACTCAATCCAGGGAACAATCTTCAAATGTAATAAAGATTGAAGTTTAAAGAAGATTGAAGAAAGCAATCACCATCCTTTTTCAGAGCTCCAACAAATTGCTTCATTAATCCCAACTTTATGTGTAGTGGAGGGAGAATGATTTTTTCTTTTCAACTGTCGGCTTGTTAATGATGTTCGCTGCACCTTTTTTTATGTTTTCCCTTGGAGGCCATGTCACTTTTTTTCCAGTGATCCTGCTTTGCTCTACTATCCCACAAGCGGATAAAACATAGGTATTTTGTGTATCCACTTTGCTGTTCAAATAGGAAGTTCACCATTTTTAAATCAACACATATGGACTATTGTTGTTCATGATAGCAAAGCTTTTGTAGGACCATTTTGATATTTTCATATTCTTCTTTCTTCATTTTGTTGAGTGACCAATTGGAATTGATGCATAGCAGTTGCCTTTATGCAGTAAAACAGATTTCAAACTTCGAGTGGAACTGTCTATGAAAAGCCGCCAGTCTTCTGCTTGGTATTCTGGTACTCTCATATGGGCTAGTAGTCCAGGGATGTTACAACAGTACACATCTTCACTGAAATATGGTGTCACCTCTCTTGTCCCATGAACTGTTATTTTAACTTCCGGTCTCAGACAGTTCTTTTCTTTTAGTCTGGATGCTAAAAGTTAAGATGCTTGTTTTGACAGACTTAGGTCATGCAATAAATCATTGAGCTCTTCTTGGGAGAACTGCTGGTTTGATGAAACACTTCCTTCATATTCACTTCCACTGCTAACTCCTGAATTACACTCCAAACCCTGTATATCCTCCATGTCGGATACAGGAATATCAAGGAGTGTACTAAACATGGTATGGGAACATCAGCACCATGCGGCACAGGTCATCTTGCTGATTCCAAATCAGGGTACTCCCACTTGTTTTTCTTGTAACAATCGAAACCTTTTACGTTCACAGCACAAAAATAACAATCATTGTGATGATTTTTGGGTTCTCAACATACCACAGGTACACTAAATTTCAAACTTTTCATTTTTTTCACTGACGTAGACACTCGTCACGACACGTTTTGCATACCATATGGGGAGCCCAATACTTATCTTGGTCCCCCAGTTTAATACCAAAATATGCAAGATATGCTTGTTTCACAAATTCTGTAATGTTTCTTCCCTGTTTTTGCTGATGTGTCAAAATACATTAGAGTCATTTAAACAACTTCTTCTTGAAGAACTCATATTTTTGTAAAAAAAAGAAAATGTATGAATAAAAAGGAGGCAAACAAATGTTTCATGAAAATAATGGTACATTTAATGAATAAAATGCAAAACATCTGTGTAAAAAAAGATATGCTGTGTTAACATTTGTTGTTGGTAAAATCATCTATTTCGATTCCTGTATCACAAAACCTAGAGCCAATTCAATAAAACTGATGTCATTTCTGGATTCAGCAGACCTCAAATACACTAAATATATTTAGAAAAATGCTTGAATTTGAAAGTGAATTATTTTTTTTGAGCTGTGTTATACTTGCTTGTGTTATAATTTTCTTTGTTTTTTGGTTCCTCCTGCTTTGGATTGGTTATCTACTGACCCAGCTCTTATCCCCACACCTACCTCGCGCATATTAGCAGGCTTTCATAGGATGATGCATACATTTAATTTATTGGGTGCATGGCATATCCCCCACCCCAAAGATAAAACATTTCATGTTCTACTCTGCAGTGCATAAAACTCACACCTGGATTGACTATTTCTTTTTAAATACCCCTATGATGAGGGCCATGTCACTCACTGATATAGGCCTGATTATCTGGTGCGCCCATGCCCCTATTGTGTTGACTACAGATTGCGAAGCTACCTTTAGTAGGAAATGTCATTGGCGTCACAATGATTTCCTATTAAAACACACCCCTACTAAATTGTCACTTCAAAATACATTAGAGATATTTCCATTCCAAGAGAATCTCCATTCTGTTACGCAGAATTCCACCCTATGTGAAGCCCAGAAGAGTGCTATTAGGGGTCATTGTATTTTGGAATTTGCTAGGCCTAAAAAGATAAAGCCCATAGGTGTGTGTCTCTCCTAGATAAACTACACAAATTAGAACAATCCCTGTACTCCGTCCCCACTGTATCTCTTCTCAAACAAGTCACATAACATCTTCATTATCAGCTAAAACAGCTAGATTTAGACAAAACTGGGAAATCCCTAATGTATATAAGACACAAATTCTATGACAAAGGTCTATGACTATTGATTCATGATCGCTCAGGCGGGGGCCATTATAACAGTTAAGGGACTGCAGGCGTCCGTACTAGACTTTATTTGGGGGCTACAAAAAACATAGGCCCCCCAAAAGTGTTTTATGTTCCGTACGCAGTACAGGTAGAGTGGGGGTTCCCTTTTTAAAAAAATATTATTACGCCTCTCATGTTTGGCTTCTAACTTTTTGGACGACCCTGTGGTCCTTTAATCGTTGGACGGAATTAGAGAAATTATGAATGGCACTGTCTCATCCCATCTCAATGCTGTGGAGCACCCCTGAGTAGGGTTTCAGAGTCCACTTTATTAGCCTCAATTCAGTTGACCAGGGGTATTTGGTCTTACTGCAAATATAAATTTAGTCTTACAACTAGTGCCTCTCCACTCACATCTTTCTTCTACATACCCTGTTTCCCCGATGATAAGACACTGTCTTATTTTTTTTTGAAAGCCAAAATATGCTCTAGGGCTTATTTTCAGGGGGATGCCTTATTTACCCATGAAGAAGACTACAGTACACAGTTATTGTTCATGTGCACACGGAGTCACCCACCGCACCACGCGATTCTGGTAAGTAATCGGTGGGTGGCTTATTTGCGGGGGGGGGCTTATTTTTCATTTTTACCTAAAAAGGGGGGCTGTCTTATTTGATGGCCCTGCCTTATCATCGGGGAAACACGGTACCTCACGTTCTATTGCCCGCCCTTAGCATGAGAGTTCACTCTTCCATTATGGGTAGATTGTTAATCCCTGTACCAGAAGACTATTGTCATTTCAAGAGATTTAGCAGAAATTTGAGACCAATACAATAACATTTTATAGCTACCTTCAGATTAGGCATTATGCTCAAACTCTGACAAAAGATTTTCCCCTCACTCACCTCCTTTGAGAGAATCTGTGCTGGTTGACCATCTCAGAGGGGTCTGATCACTAACATCTGTCAGACCCTACAATTGGAGCCCACTACTCCTTCCCCAAAACATATGTACATGCAGAAATGGGAAGGGAGCTTCCAGACGACTTATGGAAAGTTATAGGGCAACAGGCTCAAAAAAGTTCTTTGTGTAGGGTATATAAGGAAAACTGCAAAATTCTGATGCTTCATAGGATAAATCCTAGAAATTTGTGCTGGCGATGCAACTCTGGTGTAGGAACCTTACAGCACATCTTCTGGTCTTGTCCTCGTATAGTCCCCTACTGAAAAATGGGTAATAAGCGTATTGGAGAGTTGCTAGAGGTTCCTATAACCCTAGACCTCCTAACTCACCTCCTAGGATTACAGCAGCATGAGCTGTCCAAATCCAGTAAATGCTTGATGACTAACATACTCACGGCAGCCAGATGCCTGATTGCCAAAAGTTGGAAATCATACTCCCCCCTACCCGTTCAGCCCGGATAAACCGTATTAAAGATGTTCACCTGATGGAGGAGCTGCCTGCAAGGTAATATGATCGGTTGGACAACTTTAACAAAGTATCCTTGGAATACATGTTGGTTATGCACCTTGGGTCAAATGCTCCGGGATATTGATGGCCCTTGCATTATTTTGTACGCAGCCCAGTAGGACTTGAAAATTTAAAATCTGAAAAACCCAGGTCCTCCCCCCCCTTCTCCTTCCCATTATTTCACCCACTCCTTGTCCTTTTATCTTCTTTGGTTTGGTTAAGTAACTATAGTTACTTCAAATTGGTTATTATGTTATATTTATTTATTTTGTTTAATTTTATAATTGCACACTTCCATTGTACTCCAGTTCCAAGTCTGATATTAAAGAACTGAGGAACATTGAAATGTGATACAATTTGATATTGTCAGATATAGCCAATTACTGTTCTTAGTAAGGTATCTCTATTTGAGCTTTGATTTTATTTTATCTGATGTTACATTTCTTTTTTTTTTTTTGTTCCTATTTTCTATTGTATTATTCTTCCCTTTGGTATTTGTTGTAATTGTATCTCTCTTTTTTTTATTATTTTTATGCCAAAAATTCAATAAAAATACATTTATAAAAAAAATAAAATAAATCACAATCGAGTTGCAGGAGTCATTCAGGTGACATGATTTACCAGAGATCTACCCTTAGCAAAGGTTGGTAGGAGTTAGCAAAATTTTTTCCCAAATCTGAAAAACTCCACTTCATGCCAGTCTCTAAAGCCTGCGGTCATTTAGGTCAATAGGACACCAGGGAATAATCAGAGATAACCAAAAGTTCAATAGATAAAGAGTGGTGCATTGAATCATTGAGTAAGGCAAAAAGAACATATCCAACCTTGAAAGGTAAGTTGAGGTGGGAATAATGTGTATACTCCCACTAGGAAGTCAAAATGACACCAAACATGGCTCTGATACAATATACATATATGTTGCCTCCAATAATAAATAATCATGAGTTCAGTTTGTTTTAATAAATCCAAGAAAAAAAAAAATTGTTTTGCAAATTTGGTCTATTAGTCATTTGTGTTACACAATGAGATAATGACAATTGTCTAGCAGTCCTCTGATGAATCTACTAACTGTTAACTGAATAATTTGACATATATCCATATGAGAATAGTTACTTAAGGCCAACCACAGGAGCACCAATCACTGTGCCATCCCAAGATTTAAACAGAAGATGCATCTCTGCCTCCATAAGATGTGTTCCCTGAAGGAGTGCTACATCAACCTGTAGTTTTTTTAAATGATGAAGGATTTGAGAACATTTCTTCAGGGTACATAGGCCTTTAACATACCCAGTTATAATTTTCATACGGCATTAGAATGATTTCTGGATTCTTGGGCATAACAAGAAAGAACTGGTGTCCCTGTCCAGCTCCCAGTCCATCGACCTGTGTGTAGGGTCACCAAAACATAACTTATGGAAGAATGCATAATGGGGATGTCCCAAGATCACATGTCCCCCCCACATTAAAATACCCAGCATCAAGGGGAAAACAACATGACACAAAAAAAAAACTTCCAGAAGAAGTTTCTGCTAAGAGAACTAAGGAATGGTGGCAAAACTTAGAATTAATATACAGTTAAACCAATTAGCACACAAAGAAAAAAATGTCAGGGTACTAAGCTGAAACAAGAAAATATCAACACATACCTATAATCCATGATCGTCAGACGAAGTTGCAAAAAAAAAAACGAAGATTGGATGTCTACCATTAAAGAATTTAGCAGTAGGAAAAGTTCAGAGGATAATCAGAAGCACTTAGATTAAGTGGAGGTAGCACCCCAGCGATCTGATACAAAGTTAAAAGCCTCTGCAGTTTTCATGAATAAAATTGAAGACATATCTGTTAAAGAAATTCACAAAGTAGCACGGTAAGTCAACATAAATTTTACTTGGTGAAGGACCAGTTGAGGATTCATAAAGTTTTGTTCACAAGGGAGTTTGCAAATATTAGCATTTTATGGCCAGTCACTACCAAATTGTCAGGTGATTACTATAATTGTTAATTTTTATTAATATTATTAATATTAATATTAAACAGGATTTATATAGCACCAACATATTATGCAGTGGTGTACATTAAACACAGACAGTGACACAGAAGGAGAACCCTGCCCAGAACAGCGGGATCTGTACAGGGTGATCTGAAAGCTTGAAAAAAATCAGAATATCTGAGAAAGCCAAGTATTGCACAATCACTGCACAAGGTTTAGAATGGTCCTGTCATAGTGGTCCTAATTGATGAACATGCTCTACTTTACAGGGGAACATAATGTCTAATGCCTGGGGGACAACCTAGGTGAACATATGAAGTAGGTCTTTAGGGGATACTGATTCAGGCACCCTAACTGTCCCCAGATTTTTTCTGCACAAGCGTTTTTTTAGGTCATTCACCTTTGCTGCCAATGCAGCCATTCTGTCAGGATTGGAATCCTAACCCGAAGCTGCTTCTATATCTGGAGTTGCTCTACCCATTAGGCTACCTGAAGGGCTGGATAGTTCGCTGCCTGTTTCCACAGTCAACCTTCCCTGATACCCTGTATTGTCATGAACTCTGAACTCCTTGCTTCTTTCCCTGACTTCCTATTTAAGCCCTGCCATAAATTTCCTATTTACCAGATTATGGTGCCAGTGTCTCGCCTTACTACCCCTACTACTGTTTTATTGCCTTTTCTGCTACTTGCCTGTGTTTTGACCTTTAGCTACGGAATTACTGACTACTCTTATTGCTTACTCCTGTTAACCTGATTTACCCGGATACTGACTTTGGCTTTCTTCTTGACTACGCTCTTGTCTTGCTCCTGCATCATTATAGCTGCCTGTGTACTGAACCCAGAGTATTTACTATTAAAAACCTGTTAGTTGCTACACCTATTGGACTTTGAGTATGCTCCCAGATAGTGAAACATTCTTCCTACCTGCAGAATATGGTAAACTTACACAGTCTTTATACTACACACGGTCTTTGTCACTTCCATCTACACACAGTCTTCTTAAGGGTATAGTCTTTAGTTAAGCGAGGTAAGCCTAACCTAAGACTAGATTCCTGCTTTACAGACATATCCCTGCTTTATATGCCTGCATTTGTTGAGTAGAAATGCCATTAATTGCCACATAAATGCTCCCACTGGTCAGGATCAGAGTTTCAGCCAAATGCTAAGCCTTTAAATTTAGGAATCATTAGGGGCTGACTACTGTCCGCTATACATTTTCCCATTACAAAAATGTGTCACATGTGGCTAAAAGAGCATCCGCATGTGTGCGCTGCACATCCATAACTTGACTCAGGTTCTTTCACTTAGTTCTCCTCTGAATCATTCAGATGTTCATAGGCAAACTGCAGATGGGCCTGTACATGTGCTGTCTTGGGCAGGGGGACCTTGCGGGCTCTGCAAGATTTCATGCCTTCGCGGCGCAGTATGTTATTAATTGTTTTCTTGATGACTATGATCCCAGCTGCCCTGAGTTCAGTGACAAGTTCCCCCCGTGTAGTTCTGGGCTATTTCGTCACTGACCGAGGGAGCCCCAGACCGAGGGAGATTGACAGTTATTTAGTGTTTCCTCCATTTACGAATTATCGCGTCAGCTATTGTCACCTTCTCAGCAAGCTGCTTGCCGATAGTCTTGTGGCCCAGTCCAGCCTTGGTCTTAGCCATGATCGCTAGTTTGGAATCTGATTGATTGATTGCTTCTGTGGACTGGTGTCTTTTATACAGGTACTGTAACAAGCTTGGATTAGAACCACTCCTTTACAGAGAGTTCTTCTAATCTCAGCTTGTTACCTGCATACAGTGAAGACACCTGGGAGCCTGAAAACCTGCTGGTGGATAGGGGATGAAATACTTATTTGACTCATTACAATGCACATCAAGCTCTGACTTTTGAGCACTGGGTTTTTGAGGGTTCTTTTGTTATTCTGTCTCTCACATCTACAATAAACCTACCATTACAATTATAGACTGGTCATTTCTTTGTCAGAGGGCAAATGTTAGATCTAGATTTCTTTATATGTTATTTAAAGTGCCTTGATTTGAACATTGATATAGGACATTTATTAGCCAAGATAAAAATTCAACAAGTAGCAATAGCAGTGCAATATTGCAATAAAGCTGTGAGAATATTTATAAATGCAAACTCAAGTGCAGTAGGAAAATGTATCTCTGAAAGCACAGTTGCTCTTGTAGTGATCAGATTCTGATCAGGGGGGGCAGGTAGTGTTTGCAATTTTCTGCTATTTCTAGTTAGGAACAGTAAAGACCTTGGAGCAGCTAACAGGGACCGATAGTATATTATGGACAAAAAGGAGCAGGCAGTACTTGCCAAGAAACCATTTTAGGCTACAAGCGAAATATTGGAACTCACAGAGACAGCTAGGAACCACAGCAATAGTTCAGTTATACACAGGTTTAATACACATACACATTTTCCTAATAATGCCTGGTAACAAAATTCAGCAGTTTTTCCAGTTTTTTATATTTTAGTAATGTTTGACATCAAAGAAAAAACAGTACAGGGGAGGAAAACCAGTGTATCATAAATGTAACAGCAGGATTTTAAACATACATTAAACCAATAATACAAAAAACATGACATAAATTAAACATACAGAGTTGGGCCAGGGGAAGGGGGGAACTGGTTCTTGGGGGGTTCCCATAAATTGTAAAGGCCACGAGATTATTTTAGACAGTGTAGGTGAGTGTGTTGTTAACTGTAATCCAATTCAGTTTAGATGTGATGCCAGCCAAATAGAGGGTCTTGGTCTCCCAAGTTTTAGCTAGGGTAGTTCTGGCTGCCAGTTAGAAGGTGGGCATGTTTGGAAAGTTTAATGGTAAGTTTGCTGAATAAAGCAGTGAATTGATTGATTGGCAAAGGATTATTAAACACTGAACAAAATTCAACATCATAAGCCCCTTTCCAATAATTTTAGACAAGAGGACTGTCCAACCACATATTACCCATTGTGCCTATTTAGTTGCAACCTAGAAAACCTAAGGGTAATACTGTAGGTTGGATATGGGCTAGCCCATCTGGCACTAAATACCATCTATATTGCAATGTATAAATATTGTGGAAATATATATGTATAGAGTTGAAAATTTGTGGACCAACTGGAAGAGGCCATACGTTTTTTTGATAAAAGGTAGACTCAAGAGCGACTGAAAAGGACAAGGACTCTACATCCAGGAGAAGCCAGGGGAAGTTGGAAAGAACCTTGCCTGGCTGACATGGGACCACTATGAAGCTTCAACAAAATTCAGGATCAAGTACCTGGTTTCCACTGCGATCACCTGAGTTCCTAGTTGCTGATTAAATCATAAAAAGCTCTTATTGAAGCTAATTTACTTTTAGTGTGACTTTTTGTATACATTGCCAGTGTTCACTCACTAGGAAGTGTTAGATAGTGTGCATGTGTGTCTATATATGCAGTTTTGATCTCTGTATGTTTTGTTCTATATTCCTGTAACTCCGATTAAATTGTTTATGCACCATTTATTGTCAGTAAAAACATGAAACTACAAAACAAGCTGTGTTCCTTGGACTTTACTGAGAGAACTGGACTAACAGCTATGCAAGTTTATAGCAAAATATTTTGCTACCAAGAAAAACACCATTGCATGAGAGTCTAGTATAATTTGCCTCAATCAGAGAAATATGAATAGAGATTTTAGATATTGTATAATCTGTTGCCATTCCCCCTATTATTAGTTTTACACAGTAATTATATAATGCCAACATATTGCCAACGCAGCTCTTTATTCTATAGTCATGTCCCTCTCATGTACCTCAAAGGAGCTTAAAAAATGTCCCTACCTTAGTCATATCTCTTTATTAGAGTCTAAGGTCATATATGGGGGGGGCAATAAACCTCACTGCATGTTCTTGAAATGTAGGCGAAAACCAGAGTACCCAAAGAAAACCCACACAAACACGTGGAGAACCTGCAAACTCCATGCAGAGAGTGCCCTAGCTGAGATTTGAACCTGAGACCTAGTGCTTCAAATGCTAACCTCTGAGACACCGTGCTGCCTCTAGCTCCCAAAAGAAGTCCAGATCAGATGCCATGCTAGCATTTAGGAAAGTTTTGTTCTGGGAAAGAGAGTATTGTAGATTGTGGAACTAAGTCCCTCTGGGTTGTGTAATAGACTTACCAGAATTTTCAAACGTTATGAGGCTGTAAGGTGCCTGGTGAAGAGGTAATTTCTTTTCCTCCTATTTCAATTGTTAACCAAGTAAAAGCCCACAGTTAGATTAATTTTTATACACAGGCAATATTTTACCTTTGCTTTTAAGAAAAAGAGCCAGTTTTTCCAAATATTGTGACTGTCATTCAGTTTAAATCAAAGCAAATATATCCAGTTACACACAGGCAATTTTTTTCTTATTGTAAAAAAACTTTTTTTTTCTCATATTGGGTCTGATTTATTAAAGCTATTGGAGACTAAAGAAGATAGACTAATATGGGAGAACCTGGCTGACCTTGCAAACTTGGAAGGGATTTAGTTGGTAAATGTTTTTAATCCTGGACCAGGTCCATTCCAGGCTTGCTGGAAAAGCTTTGATAAATCAGTCCCAATATGAGTGTACACATGTGTTAAAACAGATTGTGCTAGTTTTAAATTGACCTAAAATAAATCAGGCAGTAGAAGTTGGTCTCACAATAGGTCAGGAGCCATTAGTAGATCCTTGACTTTACCTAACTTCTTGAATCTGGATCCTGAATTCAAAAAACTAAGCGTAGCAGGAAGGACAGAAAGAAAGCGGTCCTATTATGTATGTTATGCAGGTAGCAAGAGGCAGATTCCTTCCAGCCAATCTTTGCCCTTGGTGGACTGGCTCACCTACTCATTATTTTCATAACTCGCATAACTTTGCACTTTTGTTAGGATGCTCAAACACAGGACTGGCCTTCCTTTTCTGGGTGCCCCTATTTCTCCCTCTAACTACAGTAACCCAGATCCCTACATGTTCATCCTGATTAACCTCCCCACCCTCCACATTTAAGCCATTACCTAGGAGACCCTTCTCAAGGTGATCCAGTGATTTCAGTGTTGCTAGGCGCTTCTCCAGATACCAGATACCAGAAAGGCGACTGCAAATTACACATACATATGGCAGACTAGGCACGGAACAAAACTTTCCACCTTGGTATCACTCATTTTTCCAGTTGCAATGTTTATTGTTTTGAACGAGTTATAAAAGTTTACGTACAGTTTGTATTTAGGATTCCATTGAAAACTTTTGTTTCCAAACACGTGTGTTTCAAGAGTGAGCAAGGGGCGTCTGCCCAGAACTTAAATCACCTGTGAAACCTTGACCATTCATCCATAGAGTTTTAAGCAAAGAAAGAGGGAAAAAAATGCTATTTAAAAAAAACTGATAGTCAAACAGACACAACTCCGAAATACACAATATCAGCAAACAACTGTGTTTTCTAACTCCACTTAATTCGCAGCAACTTGTATCAGAAGCCAACAGTGAGAAAGAGCATAACAAAACGCTTCCAATTTCTAGACCTGTCTCTGGTCCCATTTCCTCACCTGCATTTATCATAGTATTCTTGCCCTCCCTAAACATAAAAGAAGATTGGGTCTTGAATACCTAACATTATACCATGTTTCTGTTTATTTAACTTGAATGGTCGACTAGCGCAAACACAACCAAGTTCAACAGTGGACTATTTTCAAACATTCTTTCCCTGGTAACCATTTGTTTGCCCTCCCATGGTCACTGAACAATTTTCATTAGCACCAAGCCAGGCATCCTACTATAGGACCTACTCTGAAAGTGTAAGTACCTACTTTGAAAGTATCTATGTACCTGCCCAAACTCCACCTTCTCCTTTAACCCATGACTTCAGTCACCCTGTCTATGCTCCTGGTTTTTCAGATTACATTTTTGCTTAATGGATAGAGACATGCCAATTTAGAGTTGGACATTTTTGTTGCTCTCAGGAGAGGGTTCTATCCCAGTGCTCTTTCAGAATTTGAAAGTTGCTCCTTCATGGGAGGTTTGGAGCATCCTCTTGTTAATCTATATTCTCTCCACACTTATACCTCCCTCTGCTTTAAAAAGGCTTCTTACTGACTTTGAACTTATGAGCCCTAGCAGGATTCTCTCAGAGTCCTATGCTACCCCCAATAGTGGCAACTCATGCTCTTTTTTTCACCAGTGTGAACAGGAACTAGGCCCAGATTGGTTGTACTTTTACCTTAGCGCACAGGGCTTCCGTTGCAAATTCATTCCAAGAAATACATTTTTGACTAGTATAGCACCTGAGATATACTGCATGTGCTTTATCAGACACTCATTGTGTGCCAGAGATGCAAGATTGTCAGATGGGATGACAGATGGGATAATGATACATATCTTTTTCGTAGAGTTTTTTTTATCCGTCCATGTACAGTGGATTGCCATATCGGATTGCCATATGAGGCCTATTGTAAAGGGACTTCTGTTTTGGGTTGGATTGTTGTAATAATGTTTACCATTAATATCTAAATCAATCAAAGGTTAGAATGTATGGGCAGGACCACCAAACATTAAGCATATGCCTCTCCCACATCTCTAACATTGATTTGAAGTTAAAGGAAAGATTCTGCAAGGGGTATAAGTGCATTTATAACATTTTAAAATAATCTTGTAATTATTTTCTTTCGCTTGCTAGCGATGCTAAGACTGTGGGTCAATATGGGTAAATATCTTATTAAAATATTCATCACTGAATTTTTATTTAAATTTTTTTTTTTTTAACAGGGGATTACAACAATACAATAGAGGGAGAGGGTAAATTATAGACAAGCTTTATACATTATGTGTCATCTAGACCAACGAAAAAAAACATATATAAAGCCATATGGGAAAAGTAAAGATGGCAGATAGGGTAAAATGGAGCAATTTTACAAGCATAATGTACAATAGTCTGGGTCAGAGACATCAAAATACCGGTAAATCAACAATCTCACAAGAATGCTTAAAGGATTCACAATCTCATTACAAAATATTCCAGTCCTGGTTAGGCATTATTTTAATTGAACACTTATTGCGTAAAGTCTGTGAGCATCTAACGTTTTGAGGTCTATCTGGAGGCAGCTGTGCTCGCAACCAAAATGAGGAAGAACAACATTAGGCCCAACGGGGAAACAGTGTATAAAACACAAGCAGGGAGGGAGTGAGGAGAATGGCTCCTCCAATGGGGTTCATGTCCTGTTATACTCAATTCATGGGTCCCAGTTTTTGTAGAAAGTACCTAGTTTATTTTTGATGGTGCAAGGTAATTTATCATTCGTCATGATCCAATTTAGTTTGTTTTTGGTGAACTCCAGCGGAATGTTACTTGCTTTCCGTTAGCATGCTATAGTTATGCGAGCAGCTAGAAAAATGTAGGATATCTGTCGAGTTGATATCAGTTGATATATTGAAATTGAATTGTCTAACTTTGAGAAGAGAGCGTTTAGGTAGATTATGTGTAGCACTAAATAGATTAAGTTGTAAATTCTTATCCAAAATGTTTAAACCCAAAAACACACCTGTTTGGCCACAGCGTCTGAAGCACAAGGGGGTAAATAGTAGGGTTCATTCTATGAAGCCTGAGTGATACCATATACCATCACATTAGAACTTTGTAATTGGCTTCTATAAGTAAAGTATTAGGAGAGATGGAGAAGAGGGAACTCGCTGTCACACTTACCTCCTTCTCACTAAGACGCAGGCATCTCTCTCCTGCGCATGCAGCCAGTTCAGACTCTGGCCGTGCCTATGCTCCCAAGCTTTATCAGTTTCGCCCAACCCACTGGGCAATCAGTAAATAGCCTTTTAATCATCCCTGGCTATTAAGCTAACTCAGACACAGAACTCATCGTTCCTGCAACGTGTCTCCACTAGAGCCGAATCCCTAGCTTGCTGAGCTAGTTCCTGTACACCTGTTAGTTAATTCGGTGTTACCTTGACCAGCTCCTGCATTAACCCCTTGTTGCCCAGTCTGTTGTTTTTAGCCTATACCCTTGTACAGTACAGACATAGAAAAGATCATCAAAAAGTTATTTGTACACACATATTCATAACTTCATATATATATGTGTGTTAGGTAATCAACTTTAAAAAAAGAAAGTAGGTTGTGCATTGTTGTGCAGTTATCGCCTTTTATGTTACAAATATTTGATTAGACTATTATAATGTATATCAGAAGGTAGTTGGATAAATCAGTAAATGTACAGAACTTACTTTAAAAGTTTGGGGATGGAGTATATGGAGAATCCAGCAATGAGATGGTTAAAGTAGAGAGTTCCTAAAAAGGTATATTTGTATTATAAAATTTGGTGAGCAGATACTTTGAAATAATAATTAAATTTGAAAAGATTAAAGGTGTAAAACTTCCAGAAGTTGGTAGGAACTTGAGGGTTTCACATAGAGAGAGAAATCTCAGTAAAATGTCCCTGACGGGAATACCTATAGGCTTAGATGCATATATATGTTGTTTATAGGGATAGATAACTAAGGACATAGCATAAGTAGAAAGATCCCTTCTTTTTGTAAAAATAAAAGGGTAGTATGTAGGGATGGGCGAGCAAGAATAAGTTCGATTTCGCGGCAAATCTGGTCTTTCTGGCCTACCGAAAATGTAAGCGAGAGCAGTCTTCTTTTTCCCTGAGAGGTCGAGCTCTCACCAAACAGGAGGAAATCCTTTGCGATCCCCGGACACTAGAGGTTAATTAACCTCTAGTGTCCCAGGGATCTCACACTCTTCCCAATGAATGCAGCCACAGCTGCAATCATTGAGAACATGCCCAGCACAGGAGAACATGTGTGGGAATGTTTGTGATCTCTTTACCCCTTGTCAATGCACATAGACCCTCTAGGAGGATCTCTAATTCCAGGGACTTCACAGAAGTGACAAAAGGGTAATAAATACAATGCAGGGTTTGGTCAGGAAAGGGCTGTAAAAATAGATAGGTGATAGAACAGATGGAGTGAGGTGATAACCCCATGATAGAACAGATGGAGTGAGGTGATAACCCCATGCTGATCTTTGCTGACACCTAGATTAACCCCCTTAGCATTCTAATTCTGTCAGTTTTTGATGCAAAAAGTGATCCTATCTGTTTTGCATAGAAATTTTTGTTTATATTGTGTGTAATTCTTAGGATTAACTCCCGGGTGTGATAATTATATTTATTTATTATATTATAATCATAAATTATAATATAATACATAATTTTAAATAATAATTTTAAAAAATAATGAAATAATAGACAACAATGTAATCTTAAAATAAAATAAAAAATTAAAATTGTACTTTTTTTTTTTATTTCATGTTGTGTGGTGTTTTTGTACTGTAAAAACAATTTAAAAGCAGACTGTAATCTGCTTTTAAATTTCCCGCCCAGACACACCCCCAATAAATCACCACTCGCATCACCCGGAAGATGACACATCCTCCCGGGTGATGCGAGTGGGGATGTCCTGCCCGCCTCACCCTGACGCTGGAGCTACTGCTCTGCATCTCCAGAGATATGCAAAGCACAATGCAGGACTTCTACATTGTGCTTCACATCTCACTGCAGATGCGAGCAGCAATAGCAAATTCTGGGGGTGGTCACCCCCGGAATTTGTTATTGCTGCTCGCATCTGCAGTGAGATGTGAAGCACAATGCAGAAGTCCTGCATTGTGCTTCGCATCTCACTGCTGATGTGAGCAGCAGCGTGGCCGGGACCCGCCCGGCCACACACCCTGGCGGACCGGCACCCCGGCATCACAACGGGGCAAAGATAAGGGGGGCTTCTAAAGTTACCCCGAGTGTGACTCGGGATTACCGCTTTTTGCATGTAAAAGCCACCCCAAGTCACACTCGGGATTACCACTAGGGGGGTTAAAGGACCCCTGCTTGACTTCCCCAACAACTTCAGAACTCCCACATTTCAGGTTTCAATTAATTACTGGAGTTTGAACTACCCTATTCTATACTAGGGGAATGCATCAGCCAACAAGTGTTCAACAGATCACACCCAGTAACCAATCCAAGAGCCCCAATAATACCTAAAGGGAATTAACTATATAAAAATGGGAGCTGAGAGAATGGGGCTCTCTCTTCTTAGGCTCTTCTTTTTAGGATCTTCTGAGGCAAGCTTTTCTTATGGAGCTTCTTTGCCTTTTGGCTAATATTAAGTGTAGTATCCACCTAAATTTCTTAGGAGTGTCATGGCTTTTTAAGCTGAGACAGTGGAGAAATACTCGGATCTACCCCAGCCCCTAGGTCCTGGTGTGGATCGTTGATTGAATTTGGCTTCACCTACCTGCTGCTATAGATCTAGAGGCTTAGCCTTCTCCAGGAACGAGACTGCGATCACCCCCTATCCCCTCTACTTTGCGTCACTACCCCGGTAGTGAGCGCAGAATTCTAAAGGCAATAAGAGCTGAAGCCGGACCACCAAAAAGCAACATGGAGAAGACACCAAGGAAGCCGAAGCCCGAGGTGTCTGAATCCATAGAAGCAATTGCCTCAGGGAATGCAGCGCAAAAGACAAAGCACACCGCCACGGCTCAAGCTAGCCGAAGACCTCCAACCACCTCTGCTCCAGCAGGACCTGCCTCAGCGGGATCAATCACAACAGAGACAAGCAGGAACACCAGTCTGCCAACGGGGTTTCTACCCTGGAACCCTGGATGAAACGGACAGTGGTGTTGAAGCTAAAGGAGGTGGATGGAAGAACACCGGACATGACCCCTGAAGTCTTCGGGAAGAAGATGGTCCTGGACCAAGGTTTTCAAGACGCTCTTGATTCAAGCATTTATGAAAGGTATCTTCTACATTACTTTTGTCTCATTACAGGCATGTAGAAGATACTGGGAAAAAGTGAAGGTGGCAGAACCCGGATCCCCTTTCAGCAATTTCATTGCCAACTCTCCCATTCAAAGGGAAGAAAGGCAGGTCACGGTGTCAATGGGCAGCCCTCACATACCAGGCCAAGACATCGCCACATTTCTGAAGAGGTTCCAACCCGCATCATGGATGCCGATGGCTTCTGAACCGGGAAATGGGGCCTGACTGGTAAATTGCGAAGGTACTCTACCACAGGAGAACTCCAGCAACTGCCACAGTGCATCACCATCGGACCGTCACCCTAAAAACTGTTCCATTGTATCTTTCAGGCTCTGCCGTGTCGCAGGACACAAGTCCAAGGACTGCCTAAGGACCACGACCTGCAACCTTTGCGGGAACAGGGACCACTTATACAGAGAGTGCCCCAAACAAACAAGAACCTATGCTGGGGTACTCAAAGGCTCAGGTGACACAGGCACCATCGGACATGACCCCTCATCCAGGAATGGTCGCCCAGCCAGGGGGGACAGAGGTGAGCATAGCCCCCCAGACACTCAAGGGCAAACTGCTCACCCTGCCCACTCCACCTCCCAGCCCTTTCCCCCTGCCAACCGGTCCAAAGCCCACCCCAGGTCAAATAAACCTACTCCTAAGCCCAAATCCACTCCCCCAGCCTAGGCCACTGCCCCAAAATCCCAACCCATGCCGACCCCACCCCAGACCCCAGCCCAGTCCCAGGACCCAGCACCCCAGGACCCTCCTCAGATCCCACCTCAACAAAGCCCCTTCCCCACCTGCCCCAGAACCCCCACCCAACCCACACCTCCACTCCCACAGACCCAGCCCCCTCGCCCTTTTTCAGGAAGCTCCACTCCAGCCACACCCCCCTTGCTGAGCTGCAGAACTCTGGAATGCTCTGAAGTGGGAAGTCAGGGGTAATGGAAGTGGTCAACAACTTCTACCGGACCTCTGTCCTCTGCCGCTAATTCTTTTGCAACGGTCTCCAAGCAGGGCTCTATGTAACGCTGTGGGACCTCGTCGGCCCCGTTGAGTTTGAAACCCCTACGTTTTAGAATTTACAGGTAGGAAGAAAGCTGTTTAAAAAGCATCACACTGCAGTGTGCAGGATTGAATGCGTTTATTTGCAAGTATGTTGGGGGGGATTGTAATGGTGTGTTTTGTGCGCTGCGTTGCAATTCCATATATGAATGTACCCTGATTGTAATACTTTTTTTTAAGAATAAAACCTAATATTTAATCAAAAAAAGCTCTTCTTATGGATTTCTTCTCTGAAGGAAGCAGGCTCCTGGGGTACCTATGTGCATCTTAGCAGGTAGCTATAAGATATTCCTGAATGAGTTCCCACAATGTCTTATATGTGTCTATGGTATTGTTATGTTGTTTTGCTGTTTTGTAATTGCAGGATTATGTACTAACCATTATTGGATTACTACAGCTGTTTACCTACTAACAACATTATTTTTATTTACTGTATATTTTGTTGATTGAAGTTCCTATATCTACATTAACCAATATTGCTGTGTATTTTATGTTTCAACTTGTTTCTTAATTAAACTGTTTGAGTGACTAGCTATTATTTGTGCATGAACCTTCAATAATTAAATATATATGTGCATGCATAGGGTGATAAAATAACCATATTTATGCAAATAATATTCATAATCAACACTACTGAATCTCAATGTCAAATATTAAAGGTACGTTTAAATGTTGACATTGTTCCCAATTCCCTTGGATCAAGGAGGCCCTATGCATTCCCCTTCCCAACAGGGAAACACATCGCCCAAAAAAAATGTTAACTGTTCCACCATTGGAGTTATCTATCTTATTACATGCATATGTGGTTCGTTTTATGTGGGAAAGACCAAAAGAACATTAAGGAACAGATTTATGAACTTGTCAAACCCATCTCTAGTGGTAGAATTACCACTCCTTTCGGCTACTACGTTTGTATCAAACACAAATATGACCCATCGGTCATAAACTTTCCTTGCCCTTGATACGGATACGGGGGGAGGGGTTTGACTAAATTCTTCTACAATGCGAAATTAAGTGGATCGTAAATCCCTAAACAATAAGATTCCTGTGACTCAACAAAATGTCAAGTTTCAAACCCTTTCTACCCTGACCTATACCCATATGTATTGGCCCTCAGACAGCTCTCTTACCTAATCTAATATCTTTAGTTACTGAAGTTTTTTGCATTATTAAAATGTGTATTTCCTAAAATACCCAATACCCTTTGAACTTCATTCATATATTTTTTATATAATTATGGTAATCTTGTAACAATGTGTACTTGCAATGGTACAATCTTTGTATAAATTTAAGCAATCCTTTATATTACATGTAACACCCCTTGTACTTTATTTATATATTGTGTATTTAAATATTTTCCTTTTTCTTCTTACATAACAAATAAAAACCTACAATAATGTATACAACTACCTCAAAATAATCCTTGTAGAATTCTCCACCTACACACTAAACATCTCACAACATTTTGTTGAGAATAAATATTGTATAAATCATCATTATTATTTATATAGTAAATGTCCATATCTTTGGCCATTCTCCATCTGGCAATACTCAGCTTATTATCCATTTAATTCATACATCACATACAGCATTTATCCCTATATCTCTCATGCACACACACACACCTCATTCCCCCTTCCCCCCTCCTTTCCCCTTTTCTTTATCTTCCCCCCCTCCCAGGGTGGGGGGTGGCTAAATGCTTTTGCAGTGGGAGGGCAATAGCTCATTGTCCCTCGTTTGACCTGCTGCTTAGTGTTGCGGGTCTCTATGGTCCCTTTGTCCATCAACCCCCCTCCCACATGTGTGCAATTTTACTTTTGTTTACTCAAGTGCCATTGGCTGCAGGGTCTTTGACAGTTCACCTATTTAGGTGGGCAGCTTTCCCACTAACAGCCTCTGGCATTTTCATGTGACTTTTTCCTTGTATTCAATCTGGCCACAAGGTCAATTGTACATTATGCTTGAGTTGATATAGCTCTCCACTGATTGAACCCTACTATCTACCCATTTATTTTTACAAAAAGAAGTAAAAATAAATGCTATATCCTACTTATGCTATATCCTTAGTTATCTTTCCCTGATAGTTATAGTTATATAGATAGTTATACTGATAACTGATTTACTATCACCAATGCATTAAAACCCTTTATTGATCTATTGGGGCTGGTTACACCCGGGGGAAAACTCTGAGTTACCCCAAAGGGGCACCAGGAGAGAGTGTCCTGAACACAGATGACAGTTCTTTTTTTTGGCCATCCCAAAGTCTGCCCTAGTGCAGCTCGATGGTACTGTAAGACATTTGGGACTCCTAGGCCCCCCCTATTGATTTTGGTGTGTATAAGGTTGAGGAAAAAATCCTGTGTGGTTTATTGTTCCAGATAAATTCAGCAATTTGTTTTGTATGTTTCCCAGAATCTTTTTGGGTATTGCTATGGGTAACATGCAGAATAGGTATACCAGCTGAGGTAAAAGGTCAATTTTTTACTGCCACTATCCGCCCAAACCAAGAGAGAGGAGAAGCTATCCAGTGATTTAGGTCTTGCATAATTGAGAAAAAAGAGCTTAGAGATTGTGGGTGTTATGTGGATGCACAGATATGGCAGGGAGTATGGGCACTAGGTGAAATTGCAATTGTCTTGGAGCTGTGGAACTGTGGGAGAGTGAGCTTGAGGGCTAGTGATTTATTCCTATTCACTGTAAGACCTGACACCCGTGAAAACATCTGTAGTTCTTTGAAAAGAATTGGGAGTGTGACTGCCAGGGAGGGAAATATGCAATAAAACGTCATCTGCATATAACCCACATTTATGTTCATTAGATCCACATCTAATTCCCTTAATGTCTTGGTTTTGTCTGATAGCAAAGGCCAAAGGTTCTATAGCTAGGGCAAAAAGTAATGGGAAAAGAGGACATCCCTATCTAATTATCTCCCTCTCCTGATCTGAATTACTGGGGCAGAGTATAGCTGCGTACACACGGCAAATTTTTCTCGCCCAATAATCGGTATCGGCCAATTATCGGGCGAAAATCTGCCGTGTGTACAGTCGGTCGTCGTCCATCGTCCGACGACCGTCCTGGCGGATCCATGGACGATGGACGACGACCGATCCTAATAAAAGGGAAGGGGAGAGCGCGCAGCAGGGTGCCGCTCCATCGCTCTCCCCCTCCCCTCTCCATAGAGCATGAACGGTGCTGTATGTACAGCATCGTGCAGTCTTTTCTCGTTGGAAAGGATCGTGAAAGATCCTTTCCAACGAGAAAAATTGCAAGTGTGTACGCAGCTTATGCTTTATTTGAGATGTGGGTGGGGGGCATGGAGTAGAGAGTCCCTTATGAGTCGTTGGAACGCCGAACCAAAGCCCATTGTTTCTTAAAAGATTGTAAGATAAGCTATCAAACGCTTTATGTGAGCCTGATTCATCAAGCAAAATCGACAGCTCGCGCGAGCGTAAACGCGATCCAGAATCGGACACCAAAAAATCGGACCTATTTATCAACCAAATTTCAGCCGTCGAGAATACGCTGGCGTATTCCCCTTGCAGTTATCAACTGAAATGATTGCGTGCTTCAAGCAGCGCATTTTCAGCAGATTGACACTGGCAAGCTTGCATTAAAAGTCCCTGTTCCCGTAAAAATCATTCTTTCAAATGACACACATCTTTCACTTAGCTCTAAATAAAAATGTTTGTGGTGTTCAAATGTTTAAAACATATATATTAGCTAAGAATTAGGCATATTTTTAAATTACCTATTATATTCAGGTTCCGAAAAAGTTAACTGATTTCAGCTGATTACATAGGCACCTACCTAAATGTTTATGAAGCCTGACCCGAGAATCCACCTGGTGGTAAATACTTGCGAGTTCAATAGCAATAAGAGCCAGCATAGTTTTTTCACCTATAAAAATGGAAATAGATCCAGAGGGGTGTTATATAATTCTGGTGGCTAAATTTAATAACATTACTAGAACACTAGTAATTTTATATGCTCCGAATAAATGCTCTGAAAATTCTTGAACAAAGTGATTAAAAAACGAAGAAAATTCAAGAGGGATCTCCTATAATATGTGGAGATTTCAACTGTATTCCTAATGCCTCATCAGATACTTCCAACATTAAGAAATATACAAGACCAACACTGACCCCATTCTTGCGACAAGAGGAACTTTTTGATGTTTGGCAATGTCTTGATGTCAATGTCACTCATCTGAGAAAGACTTTACTTTTTTTTCGGCTCCACATTCCTATTTAAGGATTGATTTGTTTTTGGTTGACAAATTGACTTTACAGCAAGTGACATCTTCTTTGATCTATAATATACCATGGTCCGACCATGCGCCTGTGACTATTCACATTGATGAAGATATCAAGAGATTTAGCTCCTATCTTTGGAAGAATAACACATCGTTGTTTGCACATGGTACTACAAAAGGTGTGATTTTGGACAAACTGAAAGAATTTTTAATGAGTTACCAGAAGTTGCTACCTCTCTTTTATGGTGTGCCCATAAAGCTTATGCTAGAAGAATTTTAATCCAACTTTCGGAGGTTGAACTAAAGAAAGGTTGGTACTAAAGAAAATTTGGGAGTTAGAGAGCATTCATAAATGCACAATCACAACCTCTATTACACAGCAATTGTTTAAATATAGACAGGAATTGCGTTTATTGCTTATAGATAAACAAGAAAGAGCTTTCCAACGTACAAGAATTATTTACTATGCACAGGGTAATAGAGCAAGTAAGCTATTAGTGTCCAAAATTAAATCTAAGCGACTGATACATACGTTACCCTTTATATTTCATCATAGGTCCAAGGATCAGCTGTTTAACCCTTTATATATGGCTAATGCATTTAGAGATTATTATCAAGAATTGTATAATCCCAAAGAGGATCGGCATTTCAACCAACCTACTCAAAGTTTAATAGATTCCTTTTTAGATTCTATAAGTTTACCTAAACTTTCGGAGGAACAGATTGATATCCTTAACAGGTCGATCTATCCTCAAAATATTTGCTAAACTTATTGCATTACGACTTCAAGAATTGATACCCCACTTGGTCCATGGTGACCAAGTGGGATTTGTTAAAAGTCGTCAAGCTTCTGACGCCACCCGACGTATGATTAATCTGCTTAAAATTGCAGCGATTTCTGGTGTACCAATAGTCTTTCTCACACTTCATGCAGAGAAAGCATTCGATAGGGTGCACTGGGGTTATCTACGTGCAGTACTTAAGAAATTTGGTCTGCATGGTACAATTTTGTCAGCCATCATGGCCCTATATACTTATCCTTCGGCTTAGGTATATTTATCGAATATGCTGTCCTCCTCCTTTAGTATAACCAGTGGAACTCGCCAAGGTTGTCCCCTATCCCCTATTCTTTTCACATTAACTATGGAACCTTTTGCGCAGGCTATTAGAGACAACAAAAAGATCAAAGGTATACAAACAGGTGAGTCTTCACATGTTGTAGGATTATTTGCTGACGATGTGATTCTCACATTAATGGATCCACAGACTTCAATGGCAGCTTTATTGCAAGTAACTGGGGTCTTTGGATCTGTCAGCTATCATAAGACTAATGATTCTAAGTGTAATATTTTGCATGTAGGTATATCTTCAGAACTACAGGTACAGTTATCTAGAGACTTTCCCTTTGGGTGGTCTAATGACAGTTTCTTATACCTGGGTATTCATTTGACATGTCCGATATTCAACGTGGCTAAATGTAATTTTACACTGTTGATGGCTTTGGTTCAAAAAGATATTAGCGGTCTTTCAAAAGTGGAATTGTCTTGGTTGGGACGTATTGCGGCCTATCGATCAGACCACCTCATAGACATGGACCTAGTGATGTTCTCACATACAATATCTATACCTGGATAGGCTGATTGATTCAAAAACTGCAGCAAACAATACTCATGTAAAGGGGCCGCATCTGGACTGCAAGAATGTATTATCACTTTCACTCCCAGTGAGGCTTAATAACCACACTGTACATCAGTCCCATACAACATTCATATAGAGTATTAGTTTATAGCAAGAGATAGAGTTTGGGTAAAAAGTTGCTATCCTAGGTGAGCGAGCTGGTGGAAGAGAGTAAGGTGAAAACAGACATAAAAGGTAAAAAAGCACGATCTGTGTCTGCTTTGACCGCACTCTCCTCAGCCATAGTTGCTGCTCATCCAGGAGTTCAGTCTTTTCTCACACAGGGCACCAAAACTGTTATGTGATAAACATTTTTCCCCCCTGATAGAACAGAGACTTCTTGCTATAGAAGGAGCTTTCACAGACACATGTGTGAGAACAATCAAAAGTGGTTATTGTTCAGATTTATTCAGAAAAGATGGTGGTATTTTTACAAAGTGAAGTAGGTGGTACAGAAAGGTAAATAAAAGTAAACAGTAATCTTTCAGGAATCCAGAGTCGTTGATGGCCCTGATATCCAGGCTATCCCCTCTCATACCCCAGTTTATAAATCATTGTTTCTTATTTATACTTTGGTCATTGTCATTGTTGTTATTGTTTCTTATTTATACTTTGGGTATTGTCACACAAAAGAAACTTAATGAGATCTACAGAATATTCACTCTTCACAATGCAGTCAGCTTTCCAGATATTTCTCAAAAATGATAAACAATGGTCAGTTGGTCACAAGCCTGAACCCAGGAAAAGGAAAGGTGTAGATAAAAAAATCTTTTGTTGGTATGAGACAAAAGCCTTGTATTTAGTATACATTAATAATAATTATTATATAAAATCAAAAAGTCCACATCAAGTGGTACACAGAATACACCTTAAACAAGACATTCGATATTAGATGCATTTACATTTTCAGTATGATAGGTACAACCAGGTTATTTTCCAAGAGGGTGCATAGCTCTGAAACCTTGTTTGTCATGGTAACAGTAGTAGATGAAGAAATTAATCTCCCAAGTCCATTTCTTACTGAGCAGACCTTGATTGGATGAAAGGGGGCTCCATGAAAACTTGTAGGACCAGAGGCAAGTCCTATGCTGAAAAGAATGACTTTACTGAAGGCTACAATTTCACAACTGCTTTGAAGAACTGACACTTGGACCTAAACAAGTTGACCCAGAGTTCCTCGTCCAAAGCTGAATGCAAAAAATTCTGGAAAAATTCTGGTCATGGGTTAACAAAGAAAACCTTTAATTCTGCTATCCAAATAAAAACTTTCTATATATTGTGGCATCAGTTTATAGATGTTTGTAATCTTTAAGCTGTGTATCTGCCACCACAGGGAAAAGTTATGCTATGACCCTTTACCTTTCAACAAGTTGGCATTCAGTCCTGGGCAGTCAGGGATAAAATGTTGCTACCCACCCTGGAAAAAGTTGGCCCTGGCAAGAAAGAATAAAAGAAGTAGCCATCAAAATTAGAGTTAAAACTTTTCCAAATTCGGGTAATGGAAAATAATTACCATTGCTTTTTTTGAATCCTTCCTTATTTTCAGTAGAGTTCTCAAGATCAGTGCTATTGGTCCTAAAAGTGGAAAAAATCCAAAAGGGTCACAGGCCAGTATTTTCTGGCACTTGAACCTAACTGGAGATGCCATCAGGTCTATCGACCTGAAAACTGTGTCTGCCCAGAGGCCACTTGTGGTTGAGAAATGATCTGCTCATATGAACAGCCAACTGATTTTCAGACTGGTGGTTATGAGACAGAAAAGTTGAGATGCTTCTCTGTCCAGGAAAACAAAAAACATGACAGCGACTTGATAAAAACAGACAATCTTCATTTCATCTTGTCTGGCAATGTAAAGGATCTGTCCAGTTCACAGGTACCTTGACTCTTCTGATACAAGAGCAAAGCAAAGGCTTTCAAAACTTCCCAGGACTGCCCAGAATTTACCAGATTGGAATGGACCACCTTTGAAAAGAAGGTCATAGGCGATGTGCCATACCATGGGCTCCCCAGCCTTTGAGACTGGCATCTAAGGTGACTGGAATCCTAGACCTGTGCCTCAGAGCTTTTTCCCAAGACAAAATGCAATGAGAGGGCCACTATCAGACTGACCATGGTACAGTGTGTCTGTACTCCAACAAGCAGCAAACCCAGGATCAAGGAAGCACAACTGGAACCCAAACGTGCCATCCTAACCATTAACCAATGGAAATAGATGTCATCAGCCTCAGAACTACACTGCATTCCAAGCATCTAGGTTAATTGGCTTTCCCCCAAATCTGTATTAAAACATATGACTATGGTAAGGACATTAAATTGAGAGCTCCTTTGAGGGCCAGTTAGTGATATGAAAAATATTTCCTTTGCTGGCAGTGTCGAACACGCTAATACTCTTTGAGCCCACAGCATCATTTGTTCCATTTTGTAGGAAGGCAAAAGTGTTCTAGATTTCGCCCGTCATGAATATTATCCCCTAATTTCTATTCTCTGCATTGACCATACCAGACTCTTCTGATAGTTTAGTGATGAGTTTGCAAAATTATCTTCTTGAGACTCTCCAACCTGGTTTTGGATATTGTCTGCCAAAGAACATCGTTCAAGTGGTGGTATAGGCTGACTCCCTGAACCACAGCAAGGTTATCACTGTGACACACACTTTATTAAACATTCTTGGAGCTGTGGAAAGACTAAAGAGTAGACTGGTGAACTGGAGGCGTTAGAAACATAGCAAACAGGAAGAATATCTGGTGACATTACAGAATTGAGAGAGACGTGTATACTTCTGCTAAATCTATTGAATTCATCCAATGAGCCAGACAAGCAACTGACAAAGTAATCTGCAGTATTATCATACAAAACCTCCTACTGTGAACAAAGCAAATTAAATCCTTCAGGTCCAGAAATGACTTAAACCCATCTTTTCAATATAAAAAGTTTGGAATGGAATCCTCTCTCCTATTGAAAGCAGCACTGCTTGCCCCATTCCTTGCACATAAGGTAGAAGCGCATTACACTTTTCTGAATCTCTTGGAACTGTTGTCCTGCCATACCAGGATCTCAGAGAGCCAGAAAAAAACTATCCAGTAAACATGTTTTCTGATTGAACTCAACCTAGGTGTCACTGTGCTTTTCCAAATGCTGGAAAACTTGGACAATCTGGTTTCTATCTTTAACACCTGGACAGATACACCTTCAGAACTTTACTTAGGCTTTTTTTAGGTTCCTTTTACTGAGGGTCAACAAATTTTTTGACAGGAAATATCTTGCCTCTTGAAAAGTTATGTAAGAGGGCTGAATGGAACAAAGAACTAATGATGCCTATGCCCCAACTTGGCAACCCTCCCCTTGTGATCCTCTGTATACCTTCTTCCAAATAGGATCTTGGCAGCATACAGGATCTGTCCACCTCAACAACGTGACACCAATCCTAATGCTACTGCTTGGCAACAACCATGTGAATCCTAATGCTACTGCTGGGCAACAAGTAGGTGAAGATTGGCCACTTCTTACTGGACAGTCTGTCTAAGGATTGGAATTAGGGGGGCCACCAAATCAAAATCAATACCCCACCTGTGCCACAGAATTCCTGCCTGTGAGGCAAGAGTAGGTGAGCCAGCGACGAAAATCAAGTAATCTATTTTATATACGTACCTTACCTACACACAACCAAACACAAACAAAACCTACAAATAAAATGTCCTATCTGACTTCCTGCCAGTCAGCATAGCAGCTAAAAAGAAATAGCAAACAGAAAAAGTATTTCAAAATGGCACCTGCTGGAAGCAGGATGCTAATTGTCGCCTAACAAGGCTGACACTAGAGACAGCAAAATACCTCTACTGGAGTAGTTTAGAGACAAACAGAGTTATGGTACCAGATTGCACTTATTATCTAATGATGTAATAAGTAGATAAAAAGGAACAAAGAAAAAAAACCTCCAAGGTTTTTCCCACAAAATACCACAGGATGATTAACAGGTAGGTTTATTATAGAACACCATCAAGCAGAACAACACTAAGCCATATTGTATGAACAAAAAATGTTATACCAAAATTCTACCAAAATTTATGCAATGCTTAATGGGTGAGGCTCAGACTGCAATTTCAAGGAGCCATCCAGCAGGTAGCCTCAGAGATACAACAGAAAGCAAAGACATTCTTTCCTTCAAACTCATCTATACTACTGCAATTTGCATGATGGCTGTGAGCTGAGGTTTGCTGCACATGTGCAAGGCACTGAGCGACTGTTTTGGACAGCTAAAGTAATTGGAAACAGGTAAAAAAAACTTGCCTTGCTGCTCACCTACCCGCAACAAAAGGGCTATTTAGGCTCCATATAACCTTACCCTCGGCACCAGGGTTTACCATCCGTGATGGGACTTCGCCTTGGAGAGGCTGAACCAGGGGGGAGAAAGCCAGGGGAAACAAATGTTTGGTCCTGGAATGAGGACAGAAAAAGAACACCTACAGGGGAGAGGGAGGATAATTTTATAGCTTTGGTAAGGTGGTCCTATGGTGATCAAGGGGCAGAACTAACCCAACTGTATGCTGTCAGGAGAAGTGACAGGAAAAAGAACTGTGGCTTGTGCAAATTTCTTTTTTAACTTTTACTAGGGGTTAAAGTATTGCATATATTTGGTTCCCTTTTTAACACAGTTTGGAGCATATTATTACAGAACTTCCCAATTTACCCTCTAAGCATCAATTTTCCTATTTGTAGCAATGTTTTCTTTTTGTTTAATTCACTTCCTCCCTTTGGAGAGCAGAAACAAGATATTTGTATGCCTCTTCTACTTCTACTCAATAACATTTATCAATAATTTCCCTTTTTTAATATCTTTTCTTTAACAAAAATAAAGGCAAATATACAAAATATTTACAGGCACTTCAATGTAACATCTATTCAACATTGTGATGCACATCTGCAACCAGATTGCGCAATATAAAGAAGGCAATTACAAAGATCTGCATATACAAATAATGGAAAACATACAACAGATATATAATGGATCAATAAAGTAAGATCCTTCCCAAGCATGATCCCATTCAGTTGACACAACCTTATAGCCGTGACTAGATGTCTGAGGATTGATTTCTTGTATTGCTTCATAGAAGTATGGTTATGGTATAGTAGGAAGAATGCTGCATCGTAGGTGACATGGAAATCTGTGATCATCAATGAGATTGAAACCACTGAATTCCAAAAGGATTCTACAGCCGGGTATGACAAAAACAAATGTAGCATGCTGCCTACCCCCTCCCTACACTGCCAACATCTATCTGACACCCCAGGATTTATCTTGTGGAGCAGTTTTGGTGTTCTGTACCAGCGTGTAACAATCTCATATCCCACTTCCTGAAACCTGCTGTTGATGGAAGCTTTTTGAGTCAAGGTAAGAATCTTATCTCTTTCCTCTGGAGTAAAGAAAACCCCAAGTACTCGGGAGAGAAGTTAAGTGGTACAGCATTGCATAGACAGCTGATAGGATGTGTTGCATTATGAAACTATCACTGAAACAAGTATAATAATCTTTGTAACATATCCATTTTTACAACCTAGATTCCTCCAAAACATGAAAACTTAGCGGCACCCCATCTCTTCAGGTCCCCCTTGGACTAATCCCCTGGTATTTATGTACCCAAGTATTGAATGACCCCAGGCGACCACCTAAACGGAAAGGACCAGGCCAGATGGGGTTCCAAAAAGGCGTTTAATGTGATAGTAGGTGCTTCCTATTTAGCAAGATTTATTTAAAAATTTGAAAGCGCCCCATACAGTGCTAGGATTTAAACCTAGTGTTGGTTGTGAAACATTATCTATTGTGTTACTTGGAGTGCGTGGGGCTTCTGCCCCAGCCTGGGTGTGATAACGTTTTTTAGATTTTTGGGTCTGTTGTGGTGAAGTTGCATTTGTAGATCTCTTTGTGCCTTGTTTAGGCCCTCTCATATTTCTGCTCATATGTGAGGCTTGTGAAGAGCATTCAGAACTGCTTTCATCTGTCCTCTCATCTTTTGTTTCCTTTTGATAAGCCCTTTTCTTAAACTTACTTTTTCTTGAATTTGATGTCCATTTATATGCTCAGTCTGTTACAAAGGCCTGTTGATCCTTCAAAAATGTTTGTTCCTTATTTGATACAGTGAATTGAATCTTTGTAAATAATCCTGGATATCTATATTTTTTTCCCCAAAGGCATCTGATAAGATTACTTCTGGGAACTCTGTATATACTTTATCAAGTTCAACTTCCATTTCCCTTAGTTCCATCGAATGGTATTGCACTAATAGAGACATTAGTTGTTGCGTGCATCTCTTTAGGATTTCCTCCCCTTCGTTTTTGATTAGAGCTACGTTTTTAATATTGGGGAAGATCTGTACCCGAAGGCCTATTGGATTAAATTTTTCTAGCAAATATTTTACCAAGTAATGGATATGCCAATAAGATATTGATATTTTTATATACAGTGCTTTGAATTTAAATGCCAAACCTTTGATTTCTGACTCTTTTATAGTATTAGTAGTGCAGGTGTTTTTTATCCCTGAGGCAAAACCCTCCCAGGCACTTCCTCTTAAATCCATAAAGTAGGGGGAAAAAAATGCAACCTAATCGCTTTCAACTCAAAATTTAAATATCAAATTTTAAACATACCAAATTTAATCCTGAATGGGTTATTAAATTAGTGGATGTTTTCCACCCTAAATTAGACAATATATAGCATTTGTACCCTTCAGGATTTAGGTTTACACCGACCATATCCCAATTAGAACACAAATACAAAAAAAAGTATGGTTTAAAAATACAAAATAGGAGACTTTTAAGGTCAGATTCAACTAGCCAAATTAGATCACCATGAGGTAAAAATTTACAATAATTTTTATTATTAAATTAGTCATTAAAACATGAATTACACACAATATAAAATCATTTAGCATGAATACAGCATACAAGAGATCTCCTAGCGGAAGCCGCTTCTAATGAAGTGTTCCAGCAACTTCAACGCATTTCACAGATGCTAGTCTGCTTCCTCAGGATGAGGAGATCTATAAATAATAATTCATTTTAAGTGCTTTAATAATTTCAAAACGGAAACACATTACTACATTTATCTCATATTTGTTGACAAGCTAAACACATATTATAACAAAAAAACATGTATTGCTCTCACATAAGAAGCTAGATTAATGCTCGACAGGACAAGAAGAGAGTTGATATTTCAAATTAGGGACCCCCCTACTCCATCCCCTACTACAACTGAAACCTTACTAGTTCCAAAGATACCCATTAAACAGAAAAAAATCTACTTTCTTCGCCCCACTTACATACAATACTCACGTCCAACCGTTTGTCAATATCGTAACAAAGGAAATTTTAGGTTTTGACCCGAATAACACATATTCATCTTCTAACCTGACAAAACCACAACAACAAGCTCTTAAAAATTTACATAACAACAAATCGATAACTATTAAACCGGCCAACAAAGGCGGTAACATAGTTATAATGGACAACCATCAATATTTTCATATGTTTCTAGATATTCAATTTAACACAGAATGGTATCAAACAATCAAGAAATCAGATATTAAGATTTATCATGATGAATATTACTCCACTGTCACGGAAGCACAAAGATCTAACATTATAGATACACCTACTAAGGAATTTCTATGGATAGAATATCCAGTCCTACCAACCTTCTATAGTCTCCCTAAAGTACACAAAAATCTAACTAAACCACCAGGACATCCCATTGTGGCTGGTATAGACTCCATAACCTGCAGAGCCAGTGGTCCTATTGACACATACTTAAGACCCTATGGTATTAAATTACCACCATATCTAAGGGATACATGATAGTCCCCCCTAACACTTTCTTAACCACGGTTGATGTAGAAGCCATATATAGTAGCATACCCCATTCTTTAGGTCTGCAAACAATATCAAGCTGTCTTCAGATTGAAGATCCTTCCTTGAAACTATATAATCATTTCATTACTACATTACTAAAATACATTCTTACTCGCAATATCTTTACTTTCAATGAACAATTTTACTTACAAACACAAGGCGTCGCAATGGGGACAAAATGTGCCCCATCTTATGCGAACTTATATTTAGGACATTGGGAGAAGACTCTCTTTTCCAACCCGTTCTCTTAGATCTCCCTGCTCCTCTGCACGTGCACTTGCAGACACCACTGTGTTTCTGCCTGTTGGATTTTTGCAAGAAATCAGATCCCATGTTTGATGAATTCCTTGACACTAAGGTAATACTTATTATCTCCAAAGATAAACATATTTCTATGATATAGAAAGCTGCAACACTTGTAATGTTTGTCCAAAGATATAAACGCCCTTTATATTTATCTCCTAGGTACTTAATCCCTGCATATACCTATCATTACATCATTCTCTATGTTGAGGGGAGGATTACTAGCTTAAAATATTTGCAGTAAACATATCGTACTATCCAACAGAAATCATGTGAGTTCCTTTTCACATTAGTTAACTATGTTTCCATTAGAGTATGATTATTTAGACATTACAATATGAATACAGATATTTATTCTATTTACTAAATATACTATATTATATAATACTATATACTAAAATAAATATTTGACTACACACCTGCAATGTAATTAACGCTTATCTTTATTGGCCTAGATAATAACAAATGCCAAAATACATGTTGCAAAGCTACTACCCCTGAGGAAGCCTAACTAGGCGAAACGCGTCGGGTGCAATTACCAACATGACTAAAGCATTATCGATATATGGCATCAATACTGTATATATGCTATGTTGAGATGGAATATGTCTAGTGCCTTATAAGGCCAATTCAATAGTTTGTGGACCCTCAAAAATGTTTGTGGTCCAATATCAAACCAGTTAAGGATATTGAATGATACTTTGACACTGTCTGACCCTTTTTCTGTATTTACTATACATATGTGTATGATAAAACTGTTCTGTATGGCAAATGTAACTACATTTGTCTATGAGATCTGTGAACTGATTAATTAAGTCATACAATTAATGATATACTAAATACAAGTTTTCTGTTTTTGTGCGAAAAACCCTGCTCTCTTACTGATCTATTTCAAATTCTAAACTAAGATCAACATAATCAGGATCAATTTCATCAAGTTATATCACAACCATTCAAATAGACCATATAGCCTTTTCCTAATCTTGTTTTATAGTTATAACACATTATCTCAGTTTATCTTGACTAATTGATCATGATGACAATAATTTAAATTGTTTTAATTAATTATCAACTTATATCTTCAGTTAAGTTAGATATTTAGATAGAAGTCTAACTTTTATTGTTTTCACTTATATCATGACTTTTCATGATTAAGCTCAAGCTATGGATTTGCAGATCATCTGACTTGATTCTTAGGTTAGTTTTCTATTTTTTCTTCCCATATAGTTTGATGTTTATCTCATATATAGAGTGTACTTAGGAATTCTAGTGCTGTTTTCAAAAATATTAATTTTCATGTAATTAACCCCATGTGATAACCAATATAAATAATTTACACCCAGTGCAAACGTAAGATAAGGGGCACTAACCCCTAGGTTGGGGAAGATAAGCTTAAAATCAAAAAAATTCCCAGATTTAAGCTAAAACCAGGTGATTTCTATTTTCTTAAAACAGGTATGTCAAGCGATACACGAGCTGGACATCAAAAATGTCCATGGTAACTTATTGAAAGAACAAAGAAAGATTATCAAGAACCTACAAAAAAATTCCAAGATCACAATAACACCCGCTGATAAGGGGGGGAAATGTTGTGATCATGGATACAGAAAAATATGAACCAATGTGCAGTAAAATTTTGACTATTTATGACCTTTTGTGTTTAGCTTGCCCTCTTACCTTAAGGACCCTCCAGATCTTTTGAGAACACTTGAGGGACTAACAGTACCGAATGATACATTATTGGTGGCTCTAGATATTGAGGCACTGTACTCAAGTATACAACACAGTAATGGGCTGCTGGTTGTCAATGAGTTTTTGGCTACAACTAATCAGCATAATCAGCAACATAATAATTTTATTCTATTTTATTGGAAAACATCCTTACTAGGAATGTATTCACGCTTGCGGACAAGACCTACCTCCGATACAGGGAGTAGCAATGAGGACCTGTTGTGCCCCCACATATGCTAACCTGTATCTGGGGGGTTGGGAAAGGGAGCTCCTATCAGATGGGACTCAATGTATTTCGGCCATATTCTGTTTTGGCAGAGATACATTGATGATGTTCTCTTCCTTTGGCAGGGCCCAGAGAATATCTTGGGGGAGTTTTTCAATAAATAAAAACCAACAATATTAATTTAAATTTTACAATGCAGTCAAGTACATCTTACATTCCCTTTCTGGAAATTAAAATCCAAATAATGTTGATCTAACTATTTCATCTAACTTATATCGTAGACCTACGGCCCATTATACAATTTTATCGGCCTCTTGTGCTCACCCTGCTCCCTTAATTAAGAGCATTCCATTTTAACAATGTTTGAGATTGTAATGCAATTGTTCTAATGATTTAGACTTCGAAAAGGCAGTGAAGGACCTTCATTTGAGACTAATAAATCGAAGGTATAAAGAACCACTTTGAAAAAAGCATATTGCAAAGTAAAAAATACACAAAGATCTCAGATCTTATTTACTCAAAGAAACAAAAGGAAAAGTTCTGAGAGGTTAGAATCATTACTAGGTTCTCCAATCAACATAAAACTCTAAGAAACATATGTTATCAGTTCTGGCCCACATTACTTTCGGATCCAAAAATTAGTAAATATCTAAAACCGGTTCAACAGATAACTTATAGAAAGCTCCCATCTCTTTGAGATAAACTCGTTCATAGTCACTTTCAAAAACAGCATATGAGGGAACCTCAGCAGGAAAAAGGCATTTTGGCCTGTGGGACATGTTCCCAATGTATATGGATAAATAAAGCAAATGACAGGATTGAAATTCCTGTAAGATATGTACCTCCTTTTAGCTCCAACTCCTTTTAGTCTACATTTAGCCAATTACCAAAACTATGATGCAAATTAAATCAAATTTACGGTGCTTGAACTGGTTTCCCCTGATAAGAGAGGTGGTAACTGGGACAAAGTCCTCTTGCAAAAAGAGGCCAAGTGGATTTGCAATTTAAATGCCACACAATATCTGGGTTTAAATGAAATCTTAAGCTTCAAACCTTTTTTGTAAGGAGCTTTGTTGTGTTTTTTTCTTTTTTGTTGGTTTGCAAACATTAATATTTCAATGTTGTATAACTGTAATTAGAAACAAGTTAATGTAATAATAAAGAAATTAAAATATTGTATTTATGCTTCATTTAACTCAGCCCCTGCATATCTCTGCGGTGAATGGTACCATCCTCTCCTGCGGACTTATCTGCTTCCAAACCTTGCCCATGCAAATGACGTTAGGTGCGCTACATCGGGAGATCAACCTTCCTTGTACTTCCCGAGGCCTCATCTGCCGTCATCCTGGGATTCCCATGGCTTCAACAAAACTCTCCAGTGTTAGATTGGTGTACTCCAGAGGTATTGGCTTGGGGTCCTTCTTGTCACTCTCGGTGTTTGACGAAGTTCCAACCTCTCAAGCCTCCTGCCCTCTCCACGTCGAACTTCTAGTGCCCTTAACTTCTAGTGCCCAGGGATCGCAGTGGATTCCCAGGGCTGCATTCATTCATGCAGCCGTGGGATTCTTCCTGTGTGCGATCCCGGGGCACTAGAGGTTAGATGGGGACAAGCTGTGGCTGCATTCATTGATCAACACAGCCCGCGGGACTTTGTTTTTAGAAAAAAAAATTTTTTAAGGAAAATTCGATCTCCATCGGCGAATTTACACTGGTTGTTCTCGCTTACAATTTCAGTAAGCGAGAACGGCGGTTCCCTAGTGTCTTCTATTTGCATGACATTTTTATTTTCTCTCCTGACTTGTCTACCCACAGAAAGCGTGTCCGTTTGTCTTACAGAGACTCAGAGACAACTGATTCTACGCTAAGGCAGAGAAGTGCCTGTTTGAATGCCCCCAGGTGCCCTTCCTGGGTTACATTATTTCTATTAAGGATGGCCTCTTTATGGATCCCGGTAAGGTTATAGCTATCTCCACATGGCCGCAACCCTGTGGTCTTAAGGATACTCAGCGTTTCCTGGGTTTTACCAACTACTATCGACAGTTTATGCAAAATTACTCCACGCTGGTAGTGCCAATCACTGCACTAAGCCAAAAGAATGCTGACCCTAAGAACTGGCCCTCTGAGGGTATTGAGGCCTTTCTTTCTGGCTCAGCTCTGATTAGGCCAGATGTTTCCAAGTCCTTCTCAATAAAAGTTGATGCCTCCTCAGTCGGAGAAGGAGCTACTCTTTTCCAGACCCCCACCAGCACTCCACCACAACGCCCATGTGGGTTCTTTTCACGTAAGTTCTCCCCAGCAGAGAAGAATTACTCCATTGGAGGCAGGGAGCTGCTGGCCATCAAACTGGCTCTAGAAGCATGGCGCTATCATTTGGAGGGCTCTCTTCACAAGGTCACTATCTTCACCGATCTCAAAAAGCTTCAATAACTACAGTCAGCTCTTCGCCTCAACCCTCGGCAGGCTCTCTCCCACTCCTTTGATCCACAGGATTCTGAAACCACTCCTGAGCCAGAGTTTATTATCCCACGGGCCCGTATCCTTGCCTTGACCTCTGTTCAGGAATCTGCTATTCCCCCAGGTAAAACCTTGGTGCTTGCTCAACTACGCACCAAAATATTACATTGAGCACATTACTCTAAACTGTCTGGCCACCCAGGCGTTCACAGAACTTTCACCCTTCTCTCTGGTCTCTACTGGTGGGCCAACCTTCATAAGGATGTGACAGACTATGTCAAGGCCTGTGCTGTGCTGTATGTGCTCAAACCAATTCGTCTACTTGTGCCTCAGCAGGACTGCTTCTTTCTCTGCCCATTCCTAAGGAGCCTTGGTGTCACCTGTCCATGGATTTTATTACGGACCTTCCACCCTCTGATGGCTGTACAGTTATTTGGGCGGTTGTGGATCGCTTTTCCAAAATGGCCTATTTTGTACCCCTTCCAGCTTTACCATCAGCAGCTGCTTTGGTACCAGTCTTCAATCGTGAAATTTTTAGGCTTCACGGTATGCCCAAGCATATAGTTTCTGATCGTGGGGTGCAATTTACCTCTCGCTTTTGGAAAGGCTTTTGCAGACCCGTGGACATCTCTGTTGACTTCTCCTCAGCCTATCACTTGCAGACTAATGGGCAGACAGAGAGAGTTAAGCCCTGGATCAATCTCTCTGAGCCCTTGTTTCTGCCCAGCATGATGACTGGGTAGCACTGCTACAATAGGTAGAGGTCACCCAAAACAACCATGTTAGCACCAGCACCAAAGAATCACCTTTCTACATTGTCTACTGTAAACATCCTTGCCTTCCATCCCCTTTACCCTGCTCTGCCGAAATACCTGCACTCAGTGCCCTGCAGAGAGACTTTAACTGCATCTGGTCTTCTACTTATGAGCATCTGAAACACGCAGCTCTTAGGCACAATACTTTATTAATATTTTTACAACAGAGATATTAGCATACAAACAATACTACAAAATAGGTTTATAACAGTATACAATACCACCAAACATACACAAGTTTTTAAAACAATTCAATAGTACAGTAAATTATCCAACATTAATCTAACTCTAACTCTTTACGGGTTCTACTACAAAATGACAGGTAGGTCACAATCCAAGAATCTATGAGCATACCGAGAAGTTTGTTCAAATGTTGATATTAAATGTTTTCTAGTTTCTAAAGGTAATATAGCTATATATGATTCCCATAGTTCAAAGAAAATTGTACTTTTGAATCTTTATTGATCATGGCCTCTACCCAATCATTTTGGAAGACAAATCTAAGTTTTTCCAGGAACAAACCCAAAGTGGGAGGTTCAACACTTTGAACCTTTTTTTCAACACATCCAGTTATGCAATATGGTTTTTTTAGCCACCATTGAAATATTCATAAGGAGTCTACTACATCCTTTAGTTATCTGAACCTGATCTGTTAGGACTCCAAACAAAGCCCAAGTTGAAAACAAGGGAAGGAATGATACCAAATGCCTCTGGGCAAACTGAACCACTAACCTCTAAAATATTTTAACAAGGGGACAACCCCAAAACATATGATAGGAATCGACTTCAATCGCATTACATTTTAAACATTTAGGGAGTCCATTTAAACGCATTTGAAATAAGGGGTACGGTGAAACATATGCATTATGAAGAATTTCCCCATCTCCCTATACATTGAAGAAGTAATTGCCCATCCTTGCTTTACGAAAATCAGATAGAATCTCTGTTTGGGTTCTAGACAGACAATAAATATTTCATCTACTTGAACCAGTATTCCTTTCCTCATAATTCAAAAGTTGGTTTATAGAATACCATATACCTCAGCTATCGCCTTTTTTCTGGATTTGGTCCAAGCAGCATTTTATCCACTGTAGTTGACCAATCACTACCTGAAAGCCTTCCTAAAACTGCTGCAACATATGACCAAATCTGGTGATATAAAAAATATATTTTTCCAAAAATATAATATGGAATGGATATAATTATACTGTAGCAGCATATAAAATAGGTTTCTTAGTTTGAATAATAACAAGGGTTTTTACCCTCCAATGCCGAACTTATTGCTTCTCCCTATCAGTCCTTTCTTGAAATTTCAATGGGAAGTCAGGATTATTCATTAATTAGAGATATAAAGAAGAATGACTATTTAGTTGAAAATGGTGTCTTACTTTATGCCAAAGCTGACAGTTTGAATATAACAGGGGATTTATTACCAAACCCTGAGATATCTAGTTAACACTGCCTAATTATATAATTCCACATATGGAAACATTAGCCCCCCATTTCTAACCGACTGGTTCATAAAATACATACTCAGGCTTTCTTGCCCCCCCAGATAAATGTATGAAACATTTTATAGGGAGTTTTCATATCCTGCTGGCGGAGCAGGATAGGCAACATTTGAATGGTATATAAAAGCTTTGGGAGTAATATCATCTTAATCAAACTTGTTCTTCCCAAATAGGTAAGGGTAAATGAGGACCATTTATATATTTGAGTTTTAAAGCATATTCATATAATAAGCGTATTGTAACTTTTCCCTACACCAAACAGGGAACCCCAATTAGGTCGAACACCTTTAGTCAAATACAACGCTTTGGATTTGTCCAGATTTATAGAATACCCTGAGACCAATCCATATTGTGATAATAAATTCAAAATAGCCGGAAGACTAGTTTTAGGTTTAGCAATATACAGCAACAAATCATCTGCGAATGTGGTTACTTTAACTCTCTTACTTTAACCTATAAGTATACCTTCAAACTCTGGTAAATATTCAAGAAGTCTTAATAAAGGATCTAAGGCAAAGTTAAACAACAATGGTGAAAGTGGGCACCCTTAACAGGTGCCCCTATTCATCTTTACAGGAGTAGACAGGGTTCCATTAATCAATAATCTTGTATAAGATGTCTTATATATATACTTAATAAATACTGAAAAGTTATGTCCAAAAGCCCTTTGAGCCAATACCGAACGCAGAAATGGCTATTCTACTTTATCAAACACCTTCTCTGGTCCTGGGCTCAATATCAATGTTTTTGGAGAATTAAGCATTCGTGCTGCTATAGTTGCAGCAATAGCAGTGCGGACCCCTATGGTGGAGTGTTTACCTCGTACAAATCCCAGTTGATGACTTGTCAACTGGGATGGTAAAAATTGTTGCAGTCTATTGGCCATTAACTTTGCCAAAATTTTAAAATCAAAATTTAAAAGCGAGATTGGTCTATAAAACAAGACTAAAGTCAAATCTTTGCCTTCCTTAGGTATTAATATTGTATGTGCTTCATTGAATTCTGGAATAGGAATCTGTTGTAAAAGTATAGCTGTCACGGTCCCTTGCGTGACTAAGGTTAGAAGATCTGTGAGACAAGCTGCACGTGGGGCGGTCTGACAGTCTCTTTGTTTTTGTTTGTTTCTGTGTTGTTGTTTGTGATGACCACACCCTTTGTATCAGCTGAAGCTGGTGGTCATTACTGCTCCTCCATTTAGTCTGGCCTCACACTTCATGCTATGCGGTTGATATTCACTTCTGGGATGTGAATAGCTGGTGTGTTGTCCTCTCCAAGGATCCTGCTTCTCTATCTGCTATTAAGATAAGTTGAACTACTTTTGGTGTTTTTGTTCTTTAGTTGTTACTAGGTCTCAGGGAGACACTGGTTCTTTCATCAGGGAAGGAACCAGTAGTCCCAAGCCCAGTCACTACTCCTAGAGCTATTCAGGACAACTAGGGCCTAGGTTTCAGTGTATGAGTATTCCCACCATCAGGGGATAATCATACTGTCAGGAGTCAGGGCTAGGTTAGGGTGTCCATAGGGGGGTGACCATTTCCTTTTCCCTAGCCATTGTAGGCCTAGTCCCTTGTATTTACCTTTCTGTTTTTTTTTTGTTTTTTTTTTGTTACCTTTCATTTTATACCTCTGTTAAAAGGAGTGCCACTTGACTCTGAAGTATTTTACAAGTCTTATGATTGGCCATTGATTTGATCGTCCTTTGAACTTCTTCTAATGAAATTGGTTTATAAAGAATTCTCTATCTTCAGATTCAAGTTTAGGTACTTTAACTTTAGATATGAACTCATCTAATGCCCCAGATTGCATCAGTTGTGCTGTACACAGTTGTCTATAATAATCTCCCAAAATATTTAATACTATCTTTGAATTGGTATAAGTCCTCTTAGAGATTGGATCAGTAATCCTAAAAATATATCACTTAGCCTCATGTGGTTTATTTTGGTAATAAAGAGCCTGTTTTGTTGCCCCATCGAAAAAAAAATTATATTTTTGATATCTAGGATGAGTATCTACTCTAGAGGCAACATATGTAATAAAACAAGTCACAGCCTTCTGCTATTCAACTTTAGCTTCCTGTAATCCAGTCTCCAAGAAATCTCCATAAGCCTTAGGTACAATGCTTTGTAAATCTGTATATTTTCTAAGATGTTCCTTATATTGCTGCCTAGTATAATCCATAGGATATCCTCTTATGACCGCTTTTAAAGTACGCTAAAGTTTCCAAATGTTCCAAGTTATCATCAGAGTTATTTGCCCAGTGTCCTTTCACAAAGTTCAAGAATTCTGGGGATCTTATCAATGATGACGGAAATTTCCATTGAAAAACTCTACTTTTTGTGGAAGGTCTAGATCTATTGTTACAGGAGCATGATCTGAGATAGTAAATACTGCTATAGATGTATCTTTAACTCCTGAAAACAATTATTCATCAATTAGTATATAATCAATCCTAGAGAAAGACTTATGGGCCTTTGAATACCATGTATAGTCTTTTTCGATTGGATTAAGGAATCTCCAGGCGTCCACCAAGGTAGACGGGGTAAGCAAACTTTTATTTCCTGTTAAAACCATCCCTGACGTGTTTTGGGCTGGACTAGAAGGATTTAATCTAATATCTATTACCACATTAAAGTCACCCGTCACTTTCAAATTCAGATAATTCTCTTCCAAGAATTTTTTCTATATGTAAAGAATGAACTTGAATTGCCTGTAGGGGTGTAGATAGAACAAAATGAAAATCTCTGCCCCGCCAAATCTACCACTACTATCACATATCTACTCCCCTCATCCACAACTGTAGTAATAATCTTGCGGGGAAGATTCTTATTCAAAAGGATAGCCACTCCTCTTTTCTTAGTTAAGAAGGTAGTAGCTATAATATCATCTATCCATAAATCATGTAAAGTTGCACTATCGCCAACCTTCCAGTGAGTTTCCTTTAAGAATACTACATCAGGTTTTTTTAAGCTTCAAATGCGACAGAACTTTTTTTTACCTTTTTGGGGACTATAAACCTGTCACAGTTCAAGATACTTTGATAGATTCTTCTGCGTATTAACTACTATATGAGAAGAAGTGTTGGACAAAGTCATCATATCAACTTCCACCGACAGCAACTTATTAGCCAATTCTTTCCAATAAAAAGCCCAAACCAGTCATATTCACTCCAATACAATTGCCAACCCCTGAGCCTTCCTTACTGACATATCAAAAGTATTAAAACTGTACCAATATATAAAACATACTTCTGAAGAATTCTAATGACATATAAAGACTGCGCCTTCTATTCAAGGTAGTGGGGTAGCCCTTTTTGCAAGACATCCCAAAATATTTATGTAATTCAATGTTAAGATCCCTTAACATAAATCAATAAATTAAATGTATACAAACCTAATTGAATCTTACAGATCCTAATCCACCAGTGGTTTTCATTAAAGAACATATCAAAATATTCATAAAATTCATTTTTAATACATACTTGAAAAAAGTGAAACAGATAAAGTGTATCTAAACTCAATTGGGCTATCAAAACCCTCAAGTGATCCTTACTACAAAACATTTTTAAATAGTCATGAAGCTCAATATTAGTATACATTTGAAAGGATAAAAATAAACATATCATATAAATACCCGATTGAATCATGTGAATCATGATCATCAATATGACATATCAGTAGTTCCCAGAACAAAACATTTTAAAATATTCATAAATCTCAGTGGTAATATATACTTGAAAACAATAAAATAAATACATCATGTATAAATCTAATTGAACTAAGTAAAACAACTCCATTTCATAATTCCCTTTACCAAGAATTTTGAGACATTCATGTAATTCAATTTTAATATATATATGAAGTAGGTAAAACAAATACACATCTGATTGAATCCTGTGAATTAAGGTGATCCAATTAAAAAACTCCAAAATTCTTGTGTAATCATTTATAACCATACTGTAATGCGCCTGGGCACACAAACCACTACCGACTCCAGATATCCTTGAATAAGGTTTATTCAGAATGGTACAGCACAGCAAGGGTTAAGTCCAATCAAGCAAGGTACAGAAGGATAAGGCAAAAGCAGGTCAGTAACAATCCGAGGTCAGGGCAGGCAGCAGGCAGAATGGTCAATAACAATCCGAGGTCAGGGCTGGCAGAGTTCAATCAGAGTTAGGTTCAGACCGGGTCACTGAGGAGATGACAAGCAGAAGTTTTAAACACACAAAGACACACCCAAGCACACTGTGGTAACAGAGGCTATAGCGGGCAATGGGGTGATGGACAGGCTCTCCTTAAATAGCCAGGATGACCAATCACCTTGCGCCACCTGGCACTGTCTGATGGGAGACTGAGTAAATCCCCTGCAGCTGATTGGCCGCAGGGAATTCAAACTAACTATGTCCCGCCCTGGGGCGAAGCAGCCGAGTGCCACGCCCTCGGGGGGTACAAGAGGGACGCATGGTAACACGCGCACCTCTTCCCACAGTACCCCTAGGACGTGCACTACTTTGCACTTGCACAGTGCTGGGAGCAGGAACCACATTCAAAGGGATGCAAGGGCTGCTGCCTGGCTGATCAGTAATTAGTCCAGGGCGGATCCCTCCGCCTGCAGAGACAGACAAGCTGTGAGCAGAGGAGCAGCCTTGGTTATTATGCTGCTTGCTACTGAGGGGTCTCCCTCTGTGGCTGGGAACCCCAGGGACACCGCAGGCTCGCAGGGCGGGTAAGTTCCTTACACATGCATTGCATATTTATAGGGAAAAAAAACAAAATAAAAAGCAGTAAAAATTACACTACATTATTTAGACTATTTATGTTCATATTATATCTTATGCATGTTGGATGTCTCCTCGATCTTCATTCATAAAATTCATAGCACTATCTAGGTCATCAAATAACTTATTTTCTCCTTTCCACATAATCCTTAACTTAGCCGGAAAAAGAAGGGCAAAACGTATGCCTTTTTCTGCTAGGATAAAACAAGCAGGAACAAAATGTTTACGTCTGTGCCATAGAGGGTAAAAAGTCCTGGAACAATAAAATTTTATCATCTCCCACTTTCAACTCCCGTTGTTTACGATACGCCTTCATCAATGCTTCTTTATCAATTACATGAGAAAATGTTGCTATCACAGGTTCATGCCTTTGACTTTGTATAGATCTTTCTGGGCCTACCCAATTAACACGTTCCAAGGCCCGCAGGGTTAAAGGTGTAATTTTAAGGGCCATGGGCATATCTTTTGTGACCCTTCCATATTTCTTGTACTCCAATAATGCAGATATTAGATCGTCTATTTTTGTTTTCCAAATTTTCAACTTTTTCTTCCAATGAAGAATGCTATTTGAGTAGTGAGTTAACCTGTGTTTCCAATGCCTGATCTTCCAGGTCACCAACTCTTTGTTCTAACTCAATGCATGCATTGTTGTTCTAACAACAATGCATGCAGTGTTGGAAGAAAAAGAAGTCAAAGCTGTTTCAAATGTGTTTTGTAGTGCGCCAAATTTTTCATCAAAATAAGATGTAAGGAACTTAATCACCTCAGCTGCTGTAGTATTTGGCACTAACAAAGATGGTAAATCCTCCGCTTCTAAAACAGAAATTTCATGTGGACTCTGCATAATCATTTTATCAGAAGGTGGAGAAAGTGTCAATGGGGACACACTGGTTTTCTGGGAACCTTTACATTTTGTTTTTGATTGCTGTTTGCAAGAGGTTCCGGACGGATATCTTCCCACATATTCATCCATAGTAGTATTGTAGTCCATTCGACCCAACACAGGATTTTCTTTAAAAGAGGCTAATGATACCTCTTTAAATTAGGAGAAAAAAAAAAAGTTTCACAAACTCTATTTTATCTTTGCAGAGTCCTGCTATATCTCATGATAACTACACAGAACAGCTCATCAGTATAGATAGCATCTGTTTTATAACTATCAACATTAATCTGAAACTCTCAGTATCAGATGTGTCAACAGGCAGTGTTTTCCTCTCACAAGGTCACTCCTTCAGCTGTACAGTCCCCAAGGGGTTCAAAATATTCTAACAGGTCTTAGCAGGGCAGATGGAATAATATTAAAGTCCAATCTTTTATATAATGTAATCTGAGATGCAGAAAGTGGGGGAGGTAAACAACCAATTTACACTCACCCCTCTAATTGTTTCCAGGTCTCCAAGAAAAAGCATATATTGCAAACTTTGTGTGAAACTATCTCTGCTTGTCACTGTTTTCACAGGATGCTAATAGCATGGTATAAGCTGTACAATGCAGCTGACTGATCAGAATGACACCTGCCTCTCAGCTGGCAGGTGTCATCAGACCTTATGCCATTTCTGCCAAGGATAACCTAGCTTGGTACAAGTTACATCTTCCCTCACATCCTAAGCTGCCCAATTGGCCCGTTGGTCCTGAATCGCTTTTCTCGTCCCTCTCTGCTGGCTACTCCTGCACCCGATTCTTCTCAGGAATATGAAGTTCATCAAATTCTGGATTCTAAGTTTTCCTACAAAAAGATAATGTACCTAATTGATTGGAAATGTCTTGGTCCTGAGGAGAGATCATGGGTTCCAGCTACAGATGTGTCTGCACCTCCTCTTGCCAAAAGGTTTCATATTCGTTTTCTCCTTAAACTGGCCCTGGCGGGTGGGGAGGCCCGGTAAAAGGGGGAGTAATTTCACGCTTACCTCTTTCTCACTAAAGAGCAGGCATCTCTCTCCTGCGCATGCGGGCAGTTCTGACGCTCGGCGTGCCTCTATTTCCAAGCTTTATCAATTCCATACAATCTGCTGGCCAATCAGAAAATAACCTTTTGACCAGCCCTGGCTATTTAGCTAGCTCACAGACTGCACTCAGTGTTCGTGCAACATGTCTCCATTGTGCTGACCCCCTAGTTCTATGAACTAGTTCCTGTACACCTGTTGGCTAATTCAGTGTTTCCTATGCCAGCCCCTGCGTTAACCCCTTATTGTACAGTCTGTTGGTCCCCAGGCAACTTCCCTGTGCTGTTCCAGTGTTCCTGTTTTTCAGTGGATATCCCTGATTCACCTGTGCCTCTTGTTGCTTCCAGTGTCTCTTATGTTCCCTGTGCCCGTAGTGGCCCCTGTGTCACTGGTGTCTGTCACCTGTATCCCTGGCAATTGACCCCTGGAGTGTGACCTGACCTCTCTTGCTTGCTGCCTGCCTCGACTATCCCTCTGCTTTGTGATTTGGTACCGTGTTTTGCCCACCTTGGTGTGCCCAAGGACCACAACCTGGCAGTAACCAGTGGTGCAACATTCTTACTAATAGAGGCTCTGGATAAAACCTGGTTACTGCTTGGACTCTGCGCCTAGGCCCTTCTCATGGCTCACACCACCTACATGCAGGCTGTAGCGCCCCCTAGTAGTCCTGTTTCTCTGTACATGACAGACTTCCAGGTATAAGGGTAGGTAAATTGAACATGCTATACCATATTCGGAGGCAGGTTAATAGGAATCGCCTCAGTTTTAGTGGAATTGATTTTGTAGCCCCAGAGGGTACAAAACTCATCCAATACCCTATGAAGGTTAGGCAAGGAAATGAGTGGATTAGTTAGGGTCGGGAGCACGTCATCCGCATAGAACGTAATAAAGATTTTGATTTTAATGGGTACTCTAACAATATCTGGATGTTGCTGTATCACTGCTGCTAGAGGTTCTATACATAAGTCTAGTCTAGTACGTCTAGTACGGGGGATATGCCATTGAATATGAGTATAAAGCAGAGGTTGCATCCAGGAAGCAGCCCAGCACTCCTACCCACTGCAAAGTCTGCATTAGGAAAGGCCCGCTAAGCGATCAAATGCCTTCTTGGCGCCGAATATTAAAATTTATGCTCCAGTGTGCATTTTGTTAAGCGGATTGATGCTATCAAATGGTGCATTTTGTGTTGTCCCCAGCCTGGCGCACTGCAAAAGAACCAAACATGGTCTTTATGTATGAAATATATGGGCAAATATGTTGCCCATATATTTCACCCCGTCCATATTTTTACTCCAATCGATTTCTTAGACATAGCTGGGGCTAGGAATACAAGGGAAAAATTACTTTTGGCCAATCTTAAAGGATGAATAAATAGCCCACTGGATATATAACTATATGGTTTATATGGTATATATTTGGTTAGAGCAAAGGAGGAGTGAGTATCGATGAGTATGGCAATCCCAGTCGCTTCCTTAGACCTAGCTGGGGCTAGGGAAAAAGGGAAAAAGGAAAAAATTACTTTTGGCAAAATTAAATGTACCATCCCGATTAAGATGTGTCTCCTGCATAAGAGCAATGTCAGAAAAGAAGTTTATGCTTAGCATAACAATTCAAACCCTTAACTTTTAAAGAAATGTCAGAGTGCGCCAAATCCAAACCAAGATATTGGGGCTGCCAAGACCTTTTTAAATAATGACCAGAATTCACCATAAAGGAAAGGACAACTACAGGGATGAAATTAAGAAAAATCTAGAAGAAAACATATAAAAACACCTTGTACAAAGGGGAAAGGGTGAGGTACCATAAAAGGGGGGCAAAGAAAATATTCATAGAAAACAAATGTTCATAATACCAGAGATTATCCGATCCAAGTCAGAAGGAATATCACTCATATCCAAAGGTCTACCTAAGCAACACTGTGCCTGAGACTAAGTATATGAGGACAGGGGGGATATCCCTATGGGGCACAGTGGTGAAAGGGCAGCAGTCCAACCAAAAACAAATCCAATTTTCCCCTTACCCATCCTGCGCTTCCAGCAGGGGGGAGTAAAACTATGTATAACAAAACATTATCAAGCCACAATTAGAGAGCAATGAATAAACCACTAGTTAAAGGGAACACTTAACAATTGCATACCAAAATTTCAACTGTATACACAAATCTTCAAAAAAAATATTACAAAAATAATGAAATATGCATAATGTGATGAGGTTAAGACAGAAGTCTGTTCAGGTTGTAGATCCACCGGTGTGGGAGAAGCTTGCTTGCTGACGGTGTAGAACTGTCACCCTTGGGGATATGGGGCCTCTAGGGGGTGCTACAGCTTGCACAGGAGTGGTGTAAGTCATGAGAAGGGCCATGGCGCAGAGTCTAAGCAGTAACCAGGTCTTCTCCAGAGCCTCTATTGGTGAACATGTTGCCCTGCTGGTTACTGCCAGATTGTGGTCCTTGGGCACACCAGGGTGGGCAGGATGCACAGTACCAAAATAATAGGCAGGAGAAGGCCAGGGTCGAGGCAGGCAGCAAGCAAGAAAGGTCAGGGACAAGCCAGGGGTCAAGAACCAGAAATCCAGGAAATAGACACTGGTAACACAGGGGCCACTGCAGACTCAAGAAAACACAGGAGACACGGGAAGCGACAGGAGGCACAGGTGACACGGGAGACACAGGGATAACTACGGACACAAATGAACACTGGAACAGTACAGGGGAACAGGCAAACACCAGATTGGGCAATAAAGGGTTAACACAGGAGCTGGACAGGGAGAGCACTGAATTAAACAACAAGTGTAGAGGAAATGCTTAGCATAGCTACGGGGGCTCAGCACTAGTGGAGACACATTGCACAAACACTGACTGCTGTCTCTGAGCTAGCTAAATAGCCAGGGATCATTAAGAGGCTATTTCCTGATTGGCTGGTGGGATGGTCTAAATTGATATAACTTGAAAGAGCAGGCGTGCCCAGAGTCAGAACTGCCCACATGCGCAGGAGAGAGGCACCTGCGCTTGAACGAGAAAGAGCTAAGTGTGGCAAGAATCAAGTTGAGGGGGGCATCATCGATTATGGACGTTTATCCAGTTCACATTGGGGGCCAGGGATACTGGAAGGGGTTACCATCATAAGATAGCTGGGTATGTAATACCCAGGTTAAACCAGAAGTGCCGCAGGTCATCCGGATGCTTAAAGGTTGTGTAATCTACCATCCCTCTGGGCTGTTAGGCTGAATAAAAAGCCCCAGCTGTGTGGGATGGATATATATATATTTACATAGCAAGTCATTTCAAAAATAGTATTTAGATTTCAGTAGGATGGCCTGACCCCTTGCTTGATTAGAGCACAGATACAGATGACAACAGAGAACGTTTTCTTTTTGTGGCCAAAGAAGTAACACTAGAGTTTTTAGTGGTAAAGAATATTTTACATATCATGAAGGTTACTGTTAGGAGGTGCTCTTTGGCCCTACAATCCCAGATGGTGCCCCACTGCTGGAGGGTGCTCAGTCTTTTCCCTTTGGCGGCTGCGCTTGCAATATCACAGGGGTTTGAGGATTAGTGCTCTGAAGATTACAGCATCCTTTTTCCCTTTACCTGTGGTTTTCTTCTCGGCATCCTCTGCACTGAGGCTGCACAGTTGAGTGGAATTGGAGCTGTGTTGCAGCTGATTAGCAGTTTCCTAAGCAATCCCTTGCAGACATTTGCTGCTGGGGCTTTATAGGGCACCTCTCTGCTCCAGTCATCTGTGCCTGTTATAGCGTTAGCTGGGCTAATCTGTGCTGGAGATATTCTTGAGTGTTTTTCTGTTGCTGACCTTTGCCTGTTCCTTCCTTTTCCTTTCCTCCTTCCTTCCTTCCCTTTTACCCTGCCACAAGGGGATCCAGCCCTCTCCTCTGTGGATAACTTTTTCAAAGCAATGGGAATCTTGTATGCAGACCCAGACTTGTCTTCAACTGCTGAAGCAAAACTGCGAAGTCTCCAACAAGGTCACAGACAGGCAGAGGAGTATGCTGCAGAGTTCCGCCACTGGGCTGTCAGTTCCCAATGGAATGATCCTGCATTTAGGAGCCAATTCTGTTGGGGGCTATCAGATGCGATCAAGGACGTTCTGATCAACTTTCCTATGCCTGAGACTCTGGATGAAACGATTATGTTAGCCATTAGGATTGATCACAGAGTCCGGAAGTGCAGTTTGGAGAAACTGTCCACGCCAACTGCTTTCGCCAGGGGCCTGGCTGTCTTTGCACCTAGTCCACGACCCTCTCTGGCCGAGGAGCCTATGCAATTGGAGGAAAACTAAAAGACTGTACTGTGGGGAATCTGGCCATTTTTTGTGATCCTGTCCACGGAGGAAGTGAGAAAATTTCAGCGCCTAGGGGGGCCAAGGGAAAACCCCCCTGGGCGAGCAGTTATGTCCTCTGATCGCATTTTGTCACCAGTTGAGATTGCCTGGGGTTCTTCTGTAGAGCAGTAAATTGGGTTTAAAGTTAGATTATAAAACAGGGGTTTAGGGGTTAGCGCTCTGAGGATTGCAGCATCCTTGTTTCTCTTTAGCTGTGGTTCTCCTCTCGGCATCCTCTGCACTGAGGCTGCACAGCTAAGTGGAATTAGAGCTGTGTTGCAGCAGATTAACAGAGTGTTTCCTAAGCAATCCCCTACTGTCAATGGCTGCTGGGGCTTTATAGATTCTCTGCTTCCAAACTGTTATAGCTCTGCTGTCTGTTATAGCGTTAGCTGGGCTTATCTGTGCTGGAGAGATTCTTGAGTGTTTTTCTGTTTGCTGACCTTTGCCTGTTCCTGACAACCTGTGACGACCTTTGCCTGTGACCCCAACTCTGCTTGTGCCCTTTCCTTTGTACCTCATTTGGTAGACTGATCTCCTGTGTTTGAACTCGGCTTGTTTTCTGGATTCCCTAGTAATTTCTGTACTGTGTATCTGTGGGCTCCTGGTCAGCTGACGGCCTATCCCCAGACACCATCCCTTTGTGCACTAAGTCCTGGGGGCAACCACTAAATGCTGGAAAACGCAACCAGTCTCATGAGGCTGAGCGGACTGTTATAGGTGAAGACTGTGGTGTTAGATAGGGGGACTGGTGTCTGAAGAATACTGATACTGACCAGGGCCTTACAGTTATATTACAAATTATATTAACATAGCTATAAAAGCAAACAAATATATTTAGTACAAAGTGATTTACTTCATCCCCTGTGCAATATAGCAGATTAGAGGTAGATGCCTAGACAGATAACTGTCTGACAGACATTTATATACAACAGTACATCATTTATCATCTTGCACACAGGTGATGTAGGGAATGGAATCGTAATTTTAGAGACACGGTTGGTTCATCTGATGCATTTCGCCCTTAAGGCTTCCTCAGGGGTAAAGAAGCAACCGTGTGATAGGGCTGGTGAGAGAATTGATATACAGTAATGGTGTTAGATTTGTTTAAAAGTTTGAATCAGGTTAAAAAAGGACTTATGTTCATTAAGTTCAACCACTGGGGTAATAAATATATGCCAGATTTAAAACCCTATGGACATAGTTGGTCCAGAGAAAGGTAAAAAAAAACCCTGGTACATTTTGCTCCAACAGGGGAAAAAAATTCCTTCCTGATTCCATGAGGCAATCGGATGTTTCCTGGATCAATAGTCTGTAATCTTCCCTTAAAAGCTTTATTACCCAGTTATATTCAGTGCTTCTCGAAAAGCATCTAGCTTTTTCTTAAAACTACTTCCTCAGGGAGCCGATTCCAAATTTTTAAAGATCTTACAGTGAAGAATCCCTTCTGTATTGTGGAAGGCAATAGCCTTATTCACGAAGCATCAGGAGTCTCTTGTGTTCAGTGAAGCAAAGTTTCTTTATTCATGCATGGAGATTCTCACAATCAGTTAACACGTGCTCAGGGCACACTGAAGGAGAAGTCTGACATTCAGCATAGAAACTCCCATATTTATACAGAACAAAACATATAGTAATGTATAGGAATGTTACACATCAGCAAACATGTTTAATATCCCTTATCAGCACTGCGGTTGTTGTTGTTTCATTCAGCCTTGAGTCCTGTTCCTCCTTAAGATGTAACAAACTGCCCAGCTGCAAACTGTTTCTTTTAAGATTAACATGTTCTCATCACCCTGTGGCCTTATTTAATAAACTGCAGTTTATGATTAGCCAAGGCCATGATGTTCTTCTCTTTTCAGAGGCCCAAGGTCCTTTTTCTATAATTGAAGCGTAAGCAGATTTTTGATAACTATTCAGTATATAGCAAGAATATAGCAAGATTAAGCAAAAATGAATACATATATTTTTTACCTTTAACAGTATCCAGAGCTTAAACTTCTTGTCCTCCAGACCCAAAGAGTGCCCTCTTTTCCTTTTTAATGATCCTAAGGTGAATAATTGGGAAGAGAGTTCTCTATATGGACCATGTTACACGCAAAGGGACAGGACCACTAGGGGGTGCTACGGCTTTCACAGAGGTGGTGTGAGCTCTGAGAAGGGCCAAGGCGCAGAGTCTAAGCAAGTCTTCTCCAGAGCCTCTGACCTCTGATGGTGAGGATGTTGTGCCTTTGGTTACTGACCGGTTGAGGTTTTTGGGCACACCAAGGTGGGCAAAACTCGGTACCAAATCACAAAGCAGAGGGATAGTCGAGGAAGCCCGGGGTCAAGCCAGGCATCAAGCAAGAGAGGTCAGGTCACACTCCAGGGGTCAATAGCCAGGGATCCAGGAGACAGACACTAGTGACACAGGGGCAACTGCGGCCACAGGGAACACAGGAGACACTGGAAGCAACAGGAGGCACAGGTGACTCAGGGATATCCACAGACAGACAGGAACACTGCAACAGCACAGTGAAGTTGGCTGGGAACTTATCGACTGGACAACAAGCATTGCATTAACACTAAGTGCAGTCTGTGAGCTAGCTAAATAGTCAGGGCTGGTTAAGAGGCTATTTTCTAATTGGCCAGCGGATTGGACGCCCAGCTTAAGAACAGCCCGCATGCGCAGGAGAGAGGCAACTGTGATTTAGAGAGATAGGTGTGACATTAACCCCCCCCCCTTTTACGGTGCCTCCCAACCCACCGGGGTTGGGCTGGAACCCATGACCTCCCCTCAGGACCAAAACATTTCCAATCAATTAGGTACATTAGCTTTTTGCAAGAAAACTTGCAATCCAGAATTTGATGAACTTCATATTCCTGAGAAGAATCAGGTGCAGGAGTAGCCAGCGGAGAGGGACGAGAAAAGGGATTCAGGACCAATGGCTTAAGCAGAGACACATGGAAGGCATTGGGCAGCTTGAGATGTGGGGGAAGATGTAACTTCTAACAAACTGGGTAAACCTTGGCAGAAAAGGCATAAGGTTTGATGAACCGGGGGAAGGGAAGGCACCTTGCAGCCTGTTCCGTGTGGAGAGCCAGACTTTATCTCCAGGTTGGAAAAGAGGCGCCTTATGATGACGCCAATCAGCAAACTTCTTGTAATGAAAAGCTGACTGCTTTAGGTGCTCTGAGGTTAGAGCCCAAATAGGGTTAAGGTCCTTCTGCAGGGCACTGAGTGCGGGTACATCGGCAGAGCAGGGTATAAGAGACGGAAGGCGAGGATGTTTGCCGTAGATGATGAAGAATGGAGACATGCTGGTGCAGACATGATTATTGTGAGCCAACTCTGTCCAAGGTAGCAGAGTCACCCAGTCATCATGGTGAGCGGATACCAGGGCTCCAAGATATTGCTTCAAGGACTGACTGACTCTCTCTGTCTGCCCATTAGTCTGCGGATGATAGGCTTAAAAGAACTCTGCAGAGACGTCCAGGAATTTGCAGAAGCTTTTCCAGAAGTCAGAAGTAAACTACACCCTACGATCTGACACAATATTAGTGGGCATAAAATTAGTGGGCAGAAAATTTCCATAATGAAGATTGGCAGCAATGCTGCAGCAGATGGTAGAGCTGGGCCATTTTAGAAAAACTGTCTACGACTACCCAATTACTGTACAGCCATCAGAAGGAGGGAGATCTGTGATAAATACATGGATAGATGACACCAAGGTTCTGTGGGAATAGGTAGTGGAAGGAGTGGTCCTGCAGGGGCACAGGTGGCAGACTTTGTTTAAGCACAGGCAGAACAGGCCTTGACATAGTCCGATACCTACTTATAAAGATTGGGCCACCAGTACTGTTGCGAGAGAAGTTTGAATGTTTTATGAATGCCTGGATGATCAGAAAGTTTTGAATCATGTGCCATCGTAACATCCTGGTGCGAAGTTGAGGTGACACCAAGGTTTTACCTGGAGGAATAGCTGATTCCTGGATAGAGCTCAAGGCTCAGATGTGGGCTGGAGGGATGATAGACTCTGGCTCCACAGCAGTCTCAGGGTCCTGTGGGTCAAAGGAGCGAGAAAGGGCGTCAGCTCTGGAGTTAGCAAAACCAGGTTTGAAGGTAATGATAACATCAAACCAGGAAAAGAATAAAGACCAATGAGGCTGCTGGGGGTTGAGGTGGCGAGCCGATTGTAGGTACTGAAGTTTCTTATGGTCAGTAAAAATAGTGACCTTTGGGAGGGGACCCCTCCAAGAGGTATCACCATTCCTCCAGGGCTAGCTTGATGGCTAGTAGCTCCCTGTCCCCAATGGAGTAATTCCTTTCAGCTGGGGAGAATTTCCTTGAGTAAAAGGCAAAGGGGCGTTGGGCTCTGGTGGGGGTCTGGAAGAGAATAGCTCCCACTGGAGGAAGCATCAACCTTAATGGAGATGGGCTTGGTGACATCTGGCCTAACCAGAGCTGGTCCAGAAAGAAAAGCTTTCTTTTAGGAATGAAAGGCCTCAATAGCCTCAGAGGGTCAGTTCTTAGGATCAGAGTCATGATGGGAGCTACCAGAGTGGAGTAATTCCTGATAAACTGCCGGTAATAGTTTTTAAACCCCAGAAAGCGCTGAGTAGTCTTAAGACCCCAAGACAGAGGCCAATTGGAAATAGCTGCAACCTTTTCCAGATCCCTGGAGAGGTCTTTAGAAACAATGTAACCCAGCAAGGTTACCTGAGGAAGTTCAAACAGGCACGTCTCTGCCTTCGCATAGAGTCCGTTGTCTCTGAGCTGCTGTAAGACCAAACGAACATGTTGTCTGTGAGTAGGCAAGTCTGAAGAAAAAATCAGAATGTCATCCACATAGACTGTAACACAGTCGTATAAAAGCTCTCGAAACACCTCATTACCAAAGTACAATTCATAATGCCCATCTTTGGTGTTAAATGCGTTTTTCCATTCATCCCCTCTTTGATCCGGATAAGTTTGTATGCACCTTGGAGGTCTAGTTTGGTAAAGATCTGTGCACTACAGAGACAGTGGAAGAGCTCAGGAATGAGTGGCAGAGGGTAGCGGTTCTTTATGGTGATGGCATTCAGACCGCAGTAGTCAATACATGGCTGGAGAGTCCCATCATTTCTCTGAACAAAAAGTTCAAGGTTCAGCAAGAAACTAGGTATCAAGGTATCTTTGTTCAAGGAATCCAACAGGGCGCAAAAGACAAAACCTCAAGTGGCGCAGTAGACAGAGCTGAAGCCAGACAGCAAAGTATCCCTGGGTTCAGATCCTGACATTATCCCCCTCCCTCCAGAATGGCTTTTGGACGTCTGAGGACCTGGCTTGTGAGGAAACCTGTGGTGGAATTCTCTTGTCAGCTTGAGGGCTTGCACATTCCCTTCAGGTTCCCAAGAATTTTCCTTTGGACCATATCCTTTCCATTCCAATCAAGGATACTCTCAACAATAAATTCTTCTTCACCCTGTACATCAGCCAGTGGAGACGGGTGGCAGAACTCTTCCAGGGAAGAGATTTTCATTAAATGGTTTGAGAAGAGATACATGGAAGACAGGGTGAATCTTCATACTGTTAGGGAGTTTTAGGCGGAATGTTGCAGGATTAATCTGAGCTGTAATTTGAAAAGGCCCCACAAACTTTTGTCCTAACTTGGAGGATGGAACATGTGTCTTTAGATGACGGGTAGACAGCCAGACTTTGTCACCTATTAGAAAGATAGGAGCTGTTCTGCGCTGTCTATTGCAGTCTTCTTGTGCCTTGAGCTTTTTTCAGTCAGTCTCAATTTATTTCTCCTGAGCATCACGTAAGGCTGTTAATCTGCAGGTTACAGCGGGTATTGGAGTTGAGATAGGCAGGTTAGGGATCAAAACTGGATGTTGACCAGTGTTCAAGAAAAAAGGGCTCTGAGAAGTGGAACTGTGTTTAGAATTGTTATAAGAAAATTCTGCTGTTGGGAGGTAGTCCACCCGATCATTTTGGAGATAACTAACGAAACACCGCAAATACTGTTCCAGAGTTTGATTGCTCCTCTCGGTCTGACCATTAGACTGAGGATGAAAGGCGGAAGACAAATTATAATAGTGATGCCTAGAGCTGTGCAAAAACTTTTCCAAAATTTTGAGGTAAACTGCACCCCTCTATCAGACACTACATTATCAGGTATTCCATATAATCTGAATATTTCTCGAACCATCAGTTTAGCAGTCTGTTCAGCTGTGGGTACATCTCTTGTTGGGATGAAATAAGTCATTTTAGTGAGACGATCTACAACCACTAATATGGTGGTCATGTCATTGGAAGGAGGTAGATCCACCATAAAATCCAGAGAAATGGACCCCAAGATGAAACAGGGAGTGGCTGAAGTAACCCCAGAGGAGAAGATCGGGGAGTCTTGTTTCGGGCACAGGTCGGGCAAGAGGCAACATAGTTCTTAACATCGTTTTTATAACTGGGCCACCAAAAAGGAACGTGATAAAAGTTCTCCAGTCTTTGTGGCCCCAAAATGTCCTGTAAACTTAGAGTCATGAACCAGCCTGAGAACTTCTACTAGCAGATTCAGAAACATATATTCGATTGTATTAAGTCCAGAACCCGTTCTGAAAGCTTAACTAAATATCTGTTGGTGGATGGCAGAGGAGTGAATCATCACTTTAACCATCCCTAAGTTAAAGTTTTCTACTTAATGGTTGCCGAGCCCTGAAATATGTATAAATTAAAAGGGGAGGTGGGGGAATGGAGGGGATATCAGCTCTTTACGGTAAGTAGATTTGATATAATAAAAAACATTTATTTAAATCACTAAAATCAACAAATTTCAAACAAGATGTAAAATATAAAGTTAAAAAACCATACTGGTTCCAACACTTAGTTTCACAGCGCAATATGATGGGTCTGATTCAAATGTATATACTTATGGATTCCTCTGACACGTTTCGCCCTTACGGGCTTCCTCAGGGGATTAGTCGAGACCCTAGGAAATTGTTTTATTGTTGTTACTAGGTAAGTATATACCTGATATACAGACCACTCAGTAGATAAGTTTTTGTGATAAGGAGTTTACTATGTGTCTCAATCGTAAATTAAAACAAGGAAGACTAGTACAGTGGATATTTCTGTGATTTCATATAGAAAAGATCATCTTTATTAATTTTTTATTTATATAATTATAGGTAGAGGATATTAAATTAAAGAAAGAACAATAATATGATAGAAAGGCAGTACTTACTTGGAGGGTATTAGGTATGATTTGTACACTGATAGTTGGAAATAAATACTGTTCAGTGAATTCCTACATTTAAGATGACAACTTGAATAAAGTCTGTAAATTACAAATCCAAGTGTGAGTTTCTTGCATATTAATCAATAATCAAAATTTTCAAATGAAGTCTAGATTGTTGGATAATAGATTGAAGAAGTGAACACTTGCTTAAATGATCAATGATTTACCTATAATGAAATTGTGAATTTCATAAATTTTCTTATATTACATCTATTTCTAAAATTAAAGTTCTTTAGCAATGTAAACTTCAATTCGAAGACTTTAAAATGAGGTGAAAATATATAAAAAAAACAAAATAGGGAGTAATAAATAAATTTGTCCACAAGGTGGCATATCTGCAATGAGTGCAAACAGGCCTGTCCAATATTTCATTCTTTACTGTATAACTGATCTTTTATTGATGAATCTATAGAATAATAATAAGCAATAATTTTTATATGCTAAAAATTAATGATATCGGTACTTAATTATTGCTAAGTTACTGCAGGTAAGATTTAAAAAGGATTATCATACCTCCAAACCTACTAGTTTAAACTAGTGGGTGAAATACCATCTTAGACTAAGAAGCAGTCGGATTGTTCTAAATAAACTATGAAAAAAAGAAAAAGAATAAAAAAAGAAATAAAAAAGGATTCTAAGTTACATCCAGGAAATTAGTATATTAAAAAAGTATCAATAGTAAGATACAGTGTTTGGTATACATACCTATTTGTAAAAGGTAAAGCTGGTGGCAGTGGTCCAAAAGCAGGACTGATACTGCCGGCAGCTTGTATTTATATGGCAATGCTTGTTGGTTGTACACGTGCATTGTAGTGTTAGATCTGTCAGAAAACCTACTAGCTTGAGAAGAGTTACTTCTGTTTGTGTGTCAATTTATGAATAAAGCTCAAGCTGCACATGTATTGTTTTGCAAGGAAGGGAGGATTTTTAGTAGTTTCAGGTCAGTCTCAGTAACCAGTATTATGGAAATTAGGTCAACATATTGCTGGGCGGACCAGACAGGGAATGGAGCCAACCCTCTAGTGCCTTTACTCGCTGGATAACGGATCAGAGATCTGGATAAACGGGTCCTGATCAGCCCAGCATAGCTGATCAAACAGGGGAGTTTAAAGGTGGACTCCAATCCCTCCATGTTGTAAGGAAGGAGATAGATCTCCTTAAGACACCTGGTGATGGTGCCCCCGTCCCCAGTAAGGCTTTAGCGGGACGGGCGGAATAATAAACATTTGCAATGTAAAACAGTTAGGTGTCGTTGATGTTTTGTATAGATGTTTTGTATGGATGTTTTATATGCATGAATGAATGTGTATGATTATTAATTTCTAGGAAGTAGTATTTAATGTCCTTAAGTGATAAATCAAGTAAGTCAAACTATACCATGATGAGGTGGTTTGAAATTAATGAGTATTCTACATGCTAATGTGACATAACATGATGTAAATAACTTTTGAATAAGGATATAACATTTTATGTTTTCTAAATCAAGAGTAATCATTCCAATGTATATGCGTACATATGTAGGCTTAGGATATCATAAGATCAGTGGTAATCATTCCAATATACATGACAGTAAAAAAAAAGCAACAATTAACAAAATTCATACATAAATAGGTCAAATATTGACAAGATAAAGTTTATTATGATATGGTGACAGAACATTACACGTGTGGTAACGGGACTAGTTTATAGTGAGTAAGCTATGCAGGATAAAATTATAAGTAGATATTGTTATTATTGTTAGTGACTGTAGACGATGGGGAAGAATTTATTATTATTATACGAATGATTTGAAAGACAGAGCATCATTCAATCCTGATGAGGACATAGCTTTTAGGGTTGAAATACATTTCCTCCCGTAGACTTTAAAAATTTAAAAACTCTGCAACAACTTTTATTTGAAAACAAACAGATTGAAAATGAGATACTACAGATGGAAGGATATGAAATATCTTGTTCTACACTATCTATTAGACACCCAAAGTCTTCATATTTCCCCCAAACTTCATCCTATATATCCTTTTATTCAAACTTTTTTGAACCTAGTAGCCCAGGACATCGAAAACATCAAAGACTCACTATTCAAAACGGAGGATAACCTAGATCTTCCACTTAGGCAGGCCGTAAAAAATCTCAAAGAGAATCGAGAAATTATAATCAAACCATCGGACAAAGGAGGCAATATCATTGTCTTTAACATAGACCACTATGAAAGATATTGCTAAAGAATTTTAATCATACAGAATGGTCCACGACAATTCCAGGTAGCACAATCAAATCTTTCTTTGACCAGTACTACATGAATATGAACTCAGTCACACCATTCACAATTAACCAAAACATGAAGGATTACCTAAACATTACACATCCAATAACCCCAACATTTTATACCTTACCAAAAATTCACAAAGACCCAGTCAATCCCTCAGGTAGACCAATTATAGCAGGAATAGGATTTAAATCCTCAAATGCGAGTGAACTGGTCGATTCATACCTAAGACCAATTGTCCTTACTATTCCATCCTATTTGAAAGACACAATCCATCTATTAAAACTCAAATCTGAAATGCAAATACCACCTAATGCCTACCTGGTTACCATCGATGTGGAATCCTTATACTCTAGTATCCCTCATGATAAAGGCATCCCTATCATTCAGAAATATATTCAGAACCATTACCCCCAAAATAGCTCTTTCAATGAGCTGATTGTGACATTATTACAATGCATCTTAACAAAGAACATTTTTACATTCAAAGACATTTATTACCTTCAAAAACAAGGAGTAGCTATGGACACAAAATGTGCACCATCATATGCAAATATCTACCTAGGGGAATGGTAAAATCAGGTTCAGTCCAACCCATTATTGAAACAATATCTCCTCCATATCGCTGTATGGAAAAGATACATAGACGATATCCTCCCTGTATGGACAGGGCTCGAAACCCTCCTTAATGATTTCTTTCAGAAATTGCAAGTTAACACCTTTAATTTAGCATCCACAATGTACTACAATAAAACCAGAGTTCCATTTCTTCACACATATCTATATATTACAGAAAAAGACACAATCAATTAACACCACCCTTTACAGAAAGAATACAGCTGGTAACACATTCCTGCACTCACTGAGCTCATCCAGAACCTCTTAAAAATAGCATTCCCTTTAGTAGATACATCAGACTTTAGGAGGCAAAAGGTCTAAAAATAGACTCTTGGCAAGAGAATATAGTAAGAATATAAAAAATATCAAATCGACCCCCTTTTGAATCAAATCAAAGATGATATGGCTGATACAAAAGTTAGACTAATTACTAGGTTTAACAATCAGCACAAAGCCATTTCCAACATACTACATAAGCATTGGCACATTCTATTATCTGACCCCAAGACCTCCAAGTTTTTACAACCATATCCATCTATCACTTTCCGAAAATCAACCTCCTTAAAAGATAATCTAATTTGTAGTCATCATATACCCCAACAACATCTAACACCACAATCATCACCATAAGGTACATTTAAATGTGGCAAATGTTCTCAATGCCTATGGTAAAACAACAGAAAGAATTTGTATTACCTAACAACTAACTACATAAAATCACTAAACACATCAACTGTTCAACAACAGGCCTAATATATCTCATCACCTGTATTTGTAATAAATTCTATGTATGGAAAACAAAAAGGGCCTTGCGGAAACGCATCTATGAGCATATATATTCTATCAATACCAGCAAAACTACCACTCCCGTTAGTCTCCATTTGGGACTACACCACAATTTTGATGCTTCAGTAATATTCTTTTCTGTATTGGAACATATTGCCCCCAACCCTAGGGGAGGAAATATAGATTGTTTACTGCTTCAAGCAGAAACAAAATGGATTTCAACCCTAAAAGCTATGTCCTCACCAGGATTGAATGATGTTCTATCTTTCAAATCATTCTTATGATAATACTTAATTCTTCCCCATCGTCTACAGTTACTAACAATAATAATAACAATAATACTTTGAACTATGTTCTGTCACCATATCATAATGTATTTTATCTTGTCAATATATGCCCTTTTTATACATGTACTTTGTTAATTGTTGCTTTTTTCTACTGTCATGTATATTGGAAAGAATACATCTGATCCTATGATATCCTATACCTACATATGTACACATATACATTGGAATGATTACCCTTGATTTAGAAAACATAAAATGTTATATCCTTATTCGAAAGTTATGTACATCATGTTATGTCACATTAGCATGTAGAATACTCATTAATTTAGAACCACCTCATCATGTTATAGTTTGACTTACTTGATATATCACTTAAGAATTCAGCCCTATTTTTTAACATTAGATACTACTTCCTATAAATTAATAATCATACACATTCATTCATCTATATAAAACACTCATACAAAACATTTATCTACACAAAACATTAAAGACACCTAACTGTTTTACATTGCAAATGTTTATTATTCAGCCCCTCCCCCTAATGCCTTACGGGGGACGGGGGCTCCATCACCAGGTGTCTTAAGGGGACCCATCTTCTTCCTTACAACATGGAGGGATTGGGGTCCACCTTTAAACTCCCCCATTTGCTCCAGAGTCTAACATAGCGGAGCAAGTAATGGCACAACCTTCAAAGAGGAGTTAAATTGGGATGACAAAGTGCGAGGATTGAGAGTAAAAAGTACTTCCGTCTTGACTTCACGGTGAGACAGACTAAGCAATAGAATTTATGTGTTCAGACCCTTTAAGATCAGTGGCAGCAATGGTCCTTTTAAATTTGTTTGGGCAGTTAACTGCATAATGTCCAGGATCTCTGCAATAAAGACATAAGTTCCCAGAACATCGTCTTTTATTCTCTTGAGTGGAAATGGAATTTCTTATGGTATCTATCCACATTGGTTCAGGAGTGTCAGCCCGCCACCATTATTCCCAAGTCTCTCCTTCCTTTTTTCCATGAGTCTCTGGTCAATTCGGATGCATAACTGGATAAAAGCCTCAAGATCATTAGGGGTTTCTACTCTGGCAAGCTCATCTTTAACCTGTTCAAAGAGCCTATGGCGAAACTGACTTTTTTGTGCTGCTGGGTAGTATCGGCAATCCAACGTCGAAACTCAGCTGTATATTCAGCAACAGAGCGTTTTCCCTGCCGCAGGCTGTGCAGCTTAGCTTCAGCAGTAGCCCAGCGGTTAGGATTGTCAAACACTTGATTCATAGCAGTTATAACGCAGTTATAACGCAATTCCAGTATTTGCCTCTGCAAACCGTTGATCTCCTCTTGTTGACTTTTTACCAAATTTTGTAGTTCAGAAAATTTTTCTTGGTTAGTAATAACAAACTTTTGCAACTCTGCATTTTGCTGCCTGAAGGGGCAACAGCAGACATATTTTTAGGGTCAGATTATTCTGTAACAGTTCTAGGGTCATGCTCGGGGTCCAGTAGCTGAAACAGTAAGCAGACACAGGTGGAAGCAACCCAGGATCTATACATAAAAGCGGTAGTGGAGATGGGCAGCAGCTGGTGGGTTTTAGCTGGAACTATGCAAGGAGATTTATGCAAGGAGTGGATAGAATCGGAACAGGATCTAGCTTCACAGAGGCTAAGAGGTGGGGAATCTGCTTTGACATTCTCACAGACACTAGCAACACACAGAGGCAATAAGTTTGCCAAACACTTCTCGCCACATGCATTCCCTCATCTTACAATCTGCCCAGATTCCCAATCAATTAAAGGGTTATGTTTACGCAACCATGGCAGTCCAAAAATTACAGGGGATGACGGAATGTCTAGCAGAATGGGCAGCACAAACCTTAACCAGAACCTCAGCAGTTGTGGATGTTGGTTTTCCCTGCAGCAAAGGAGAATCATCTATAGCAAATACACATAATGACTGAGTTTGGTTAACAACTGGAATTCCAAGAGAGCGGGCCATAGATATATCCATAAAAATTACTGGCAGCACCGCTATCCAGGAATGCCTGGCAATGCTAAGCAGAAGAATTCCAGGCAATTTCAACTGGTAACAGGACACAATTGGATTTTATTGGAAATACCTGTCTGCCTAGATGGGTATCCAGGGGCCCACCTAGGTACTGTAGTTTCCCTGGCTTCTTCCAAGGACAGGATTGCACAAAGAGCCCAGGTTCTCCACAATACAGACAGAGCCCTTGGAACCTTCTCCTCAACCCTTCTGTGGCCGACAGCCTGCAGGAGCCCAACTGCATTGGCTCTTTGGCCGGAGATGGAGGAGGACTGGGCTCAGAGGTGGTCCAGGGTCCTGAGGGTGTAGCATATAAAACAGTCTTTCCTTGTGACGCTCACGAAGCCTGCAGTCAATCCTGATTAGATATCCAATTGGATAGTCTCATCCAAAGAATTTGTCAATGGATGATTCACAAGTGTATCCTTAATGACATTGGACAGACCCAGGTGAAAATGACTGCAGAGTGCAGGATCCTTCCACTGTGAACTGATGGCCCAGCTGCGAAACTCTGCAGCATAATCCTCGACTGTCCTAAGGCTCTTTCGAAGACTACAGAGTTTTTTTTCTGCAGTTGAAGACAGGTCAGGATCAGGATACAGAATCCCCATGGCCTTAAAAAATACATCCACTGAAGAGAGGGCTGGGTCCCCCTGAGACAGATTGAAGGCCCAAGTCTGGGAATCACACTGGAGTAAGTAGATGACTAGACCCACTCTCTGAGATTCTGTGCCAGATCAAAGTGGCCGCAGCTGAAATCATAGCTTGCATGCATTCATGAAATTTGTAATTTTTTGGTGTTCGCCTAAAAATTTCTTTGGAAGAGGAATCTTGGGTTCCCTCAGGAACTGTATTTGCTGACGGAGATCCTCCATGACAGTGGGTAATTTGTTTGGCCTTTTATAATGTAAGGCCCTGGTCAGTACCAGTATTCTCCAGACACCAGTTCCCCAATTTAATGTCGCAGTTTTCACCTAAAGCAGCTCCGCTCAGCCTCAGGAGACTGGTTGCGTCTCCCAGCACTCTGTTGCCCCCAGGACTTAGTACGCAAAGGATGATGTCTGGGGATAGGTCGGCAGCTGACCAGGATCCCAACGACACACAGTACAGAACTACCAGGGAATCCAGAAACAAGCCGAAGTCAAACACAGGAGATCGGTCAACCAAACGAGGTACAAAGGAAAAGGCACAAGCAGAGTGGGGGTGACAGAGGCAAAGGTCAGCAACAGAAAAATACTCAGAATTTCTCCAGCACAGATAAGCCCAGCTAAACGCTGTAACAGGCACTGGTGACTGGGAGCAGAGAGGCTTTAAAGTCTCAAGCAAGAGAGGTCAGGTCACATGCCAGGGGTCAAGTGCCAGGCATGCAGGAGACAAACACAGGGGCCACTGCGCACACAGGGAACACAGGAGGCACAAGTGACTCAGGGATATCCACAGACAGACAGGAACCCTGGAACAACACAGGGAAGTTGGCTGGGAACCAACAGACTGGACAACGAGGGGTTAACGCAGGAGCTGGACAGGGGAAACACTGAACTAAGCACCAGGTAAACAGGAACTAGCTCAACAGAATTAGGGACTCAGCACAATGGAGACATGTTGCATGAACACTAAATGCAGTCTGTGAGTTAGCTAAAAAGCCAGGGCTGGTCAAGAAGCTAGTTTATGATTGGCCAGTGGATTGGATAGAATTGATAAAGCTTGAAAACGGAGGCACACCCAGCTTCAGAAATGCCCGCATGTGCAGGAGAGAGGCGTCTTGCCTTTAGTGAGGAAGAGGTAAGTGTGACAGACCATTTATTTATTTATACAAATCATATCCCCCCCTTAAACGTCTCTTCTCAGAGGAGAATAAATTTAGTTCAGCTAATCTGTCCTCATAGCTCCTCCATTCCTTTTATGAGTTTAGTTCCCTTCTCTGCACTCTTTCCAATTCCACACTGTCTTTTTGGTGAACTGGTGCCCAAAACTGGACTGCATATGTGGTCTGACCAATGCTTTGTACAGGGGCAGGACTATATGTCTCCATCTCTGCAGTCAATTCCTCTTTTATTACAAGGAAGTATTTTGCTAGCTTTAGATATTGTAGCTTGGCATTGCATGTTATCGTTAGGTCTGTGATCTAACAAAACCCCCAGACCCTTTTCAATTTTTGACTCCCCCAAATATATTCCCCCTAGACAGTATGAAGCATGCATGTTTTTAGCCCCCAAGTGCATAACTATACTTTTCTCCATTAGACCATTCAAAGTATGAATCACTACTCTCTGGGTTGACTCTTCTAAAACTATTGACTCTAACTTGCATACTAACCATCTGTGGGGTACTGAGTCAAATGCTTTTGCAAAGTCCAAGTACAACATGGTGAGTAAAGGTTGCTAAGCTCGAAGGCATTTGAGTGTAATCCAGGAAACATCCAAAAACAGCTGAATAGTAGCTTAATCAAATTCAATAGACTACATGTTTCTGGCAGTACGCATGATATCGTCCTTGAAGGAGAAGTTGTGGATGCTACAGTTGATGGTACGCAGGTGAGATGGTGGACCTTGGGACATGGGAGGTGTCCTAGGACGTTGTTGAATATCATTTGTAGGACCAAAAGTAAGTTCACAAGCTGAGTAGCTTCTGGCAATCCCCTGACCTGGATATTGTTATGGAGGCTCCCGATGTCAAGGCCCTCGACATGCAGCTAGAGATCCTGTATAGTAGATGCCTGAGAGTTAAGTTGGGTCTGAAGATGTGTAACCACGGTGGCTCAGTGGTTAGCACAGCTGGGTCCCAGGTTCAAATCCCGACCAGGACATTATCTGCATGGAGTTTGCAGGTTACCGTGTTTGCGTGGGTTTCCTCCCACAATCCAAAAATATGCAGTTAGGTTAAATAGCTCCCCACAAAAATTGACCTTGGACTATTAAAGACATATAACTATGGTAGAGACATTAGATTATAAATGCCCTTGAGGGACAGTTAGTGACATGACTATGGACTTGTACAGTGCTGCGTAACATGTCGGCACTATATCAATTCTCTGTAATAATACCAACCAGGGTTGTAGTGGACCGAGTCCTCGTCTTCGCCTGCCAGGTTGTTAAGATTGGTGCAAAGAGAATGGATTTCAGTCCTGCATTTTTCCTTAACCTCCTGGACTAGCAGGCTGAAGTCTTATCTAGTAGGAATATGTTGAAAGTAGTCATGCCAGGGTGGGTGCAAAATGGGGGGAGCTGCAATAGGTGTCAAAATGGGCAGCCGCATAGGATGCTGCCAGGGTGCTCTGTGGTGAGGAAGGCTGAGGAAGTACTACCCTGCAACCGGAGAAGGCATTTATCATAGTACTCACCCCCTGTCCTGATGAAAATGGAGGGTCTCCCATTCCTCCAGGATCTGAAACTCTGCCCTGGGTAGAGGCTGAGGAGTGCTGTGGGAAGATTCCTGATCAAGGAGCACCAAATGCTCCTGCCGCAACTTCTGGCAGGGGGGGATGGGGGCGAGCCAGAACCCATATGCTGCAGATCTTCCTGAGGATATTGTGGGCTCCCTCCCAGTTCTAGTGCTGGAGGAGAAAAAGCTGTGGCAGCTGCAGGAGAGGATAAGGGGCTCATAGCACGTACTGGAAGATTCAGTGCCATCTTGACCCAGGAGAGAAAAAAGTGGTGGAGTGATTTTTTATTTTTTTCGAAATCTCGTTTCTGCAGCCTTCTTCTGTCCCTTTCTTTTCCCCATCGTAGCTGTGTGGGGGTGTTATGTCACGAATATAATTTTTGACAGTTTATGCAAATATTGATGGGTTGAATTTGAAGTGTACAAAGAGAGATAACACAAAGACTTGAAAGAATATACTATTTAATAATAAAGACAGATAGATAAAACAATGCAGTTACAAGGACTTAGATATAACAAAAATACTTAGCTGCGGAAGTGGGTTGCATTCATCCAAGGAGTCTTCCAAATTAATGGCTTGGCAGATAATCAAAAACATGTTGCATACAGTTAGTTCTGGTCAAGACTAGTTAATTAGGTATGGCACTGTGTTTTTAACTACTCAGGAAGGAACCAAGACAATGGCCAGTGTTTGACCAGTACTGACCAATGATCATCTCTAAAACCAGTATTTTACCTTATAAGGATACCAGTTAAAGGATATGCTGCATTCCTTTAGGATGACCTCATATATGGTATACATATACCAGTATATACTGGTAAAGCATTATTGTTGGTGAGACATAATTGACATTAAATAAACTTGTGCTAACCCAACAGGGGGTTCTGTAGATGCTGGGGAAGTGCGGGCTGGTATCAGAGCAGAGCTAGTGTGTGGCCATTTACGCTGCCATCCAAGCTACACCCCGACTATTGCCTTTTTGTAAACACAATGCTATAATTTTCAATACAACTGTAAGTGTAAATGGACCATTTAAAGGGTGATCACACACCTCTTCTCAAGAGGGAAAAGATTCAGTTCAGCTAATCTCTCCTTATGTCTGAGTTTATTCATTCCTCCTATTAGTTTTGTTGCCTTTCTCTGCATTCTCGCCAGTTCCGCAATATCCTTTTTTGAACTGGTGCCCAAAATTGGACTTCATATTTTAGAAGAGGTCTGACTAATGCTTTGTACAGTGGCAGGATTATGTCTCAATTTCTGCAGTCTATACCAAGTTTTTTCTAGTATTTTGCATCCTGGGATTGCGTGCTATTATTAAGGTCTTTGGTCTTCCAAAAACCCCAGGTCCATTTCCATTTTTTACTCCTTTTGTAGACTCAGCTTGTAGAATATAGACGTTTTGTATGGTGTTTATTCCAATACATAATTTGTTAACATATGAAAACATAAAAATGGTACTTTGAACTTCAAACTTCATATCATTTATAAATATGTTGGGTAACAGTAAGGGTCCCAATACTGAATCCTGGGGTATACCACCAATAAACCAATAAGACCATTCAGAGTATGAACCATTAATCTCTACTCTCTGAATACTGCCTTTAAGCCAGTTCCCCATCCATTTACAAACCGAATTTTGCAAACCTATAGACCCTAACTTGCACATTAACCGTCTGTAGGGTAAGGTGTCAAATGCTTTTGCATAGTCCAAGTAAACTATATCAGCTGCTAATCCACTGTTTAACTCATACCTATTTCCTCATGAAAAAAACTGTAGAATCCTTTGACAACTTTGGTCTTTCTTGAGTCCATGCTATCACTTAAAATAGTATTTGCTAGCAAAAACTCTTCTATGTAGTTTTTTTTCAAACTCTCTAGGATCTTTCCAACTATAGACCTTAAACTTACCACTCTGTAGTTACTTCCTAATGAATTTGCTCCCTTTTTAAAGAAAGGTTGGCCTTATGTCATCCATTGGTGCCATGCCTGTGGTTAACCTCCCCAGCGATAACCCCGAGTGTGACTCGGAGTAGAAAAAAGATGCTGGAAGCGGTAAGCCTGAGTCACACTTGGGGTGAATAAACCTATGGAAAACAATAATAAATAAAGCGCTTACCTAACTCCGGCTGGCGATCTCTGCACCCAAAAATTAAAAAAAAATTGTAATTTATTCACAATGTATTATTTTGACATGATTTTGTGTTTCAAACTTTATTATACTCATACTTCTATATTATACTGTAAAATATGAAAAACAATGTACCCCTTTTAGACATATAAAACCGGACAAAAATGAACCGCCCACGAGGTAAATATTAAAAAAATGTCTATGAAGGACATGCAAGTGTAATCCATCAGGTTCAACTCTCTTTTTTTTAACATTTTGTCTAGCTGTTTTTTTAACTGAGCTTGATCATATCAAGTTTTAACCATTATGGTTAATTTATGGCTGTGACAATGCTGTAACAATGCGGATTTGAGCTTCACCATTTTCCTTCATGTACACAGAGCCGAAGAAAGTGTTTAGTAGGGATGAGCGAGAAGGCCTCTGACAGTCTTGCGAAAATTTCCACCAACTTCCGATGGGTCACCGAAAATTCGGTATATATAATTTCGGGAATAACCGATTTTGCGAATTCCAATAAAGTCAATAGGCCGACTTTAAACAAATTTGCTAGGTATGTGTAGGAGAACAGTGGCAACAAAAAAAAAAAAAAAAGTTCCAATTGACCTTGTGGTTTTCCAAAACACGGCAGGTAAAGTGACAGCAGGCAAATAGGATTTTTGTGACAGCATACAGAAGGCAGCATAAACATTAGGACATTGAGAAAGGGTGGCATTACGTGTGAACTCAACCCACTAGCAGCAGTCTCTGCCGACAAAACAGCAGGAGACTGCATTGCTAGCTGGCATCATGATATGGATGATGTTAGGAATGCCACCCGCATGTGTGTAATACAATTTTAGTGAATGGAGTACTGACAGGCGGCAGCAACAGCAGGAGGAGGAGGTGGTGGGCCCTGGGAAGGAGCAGGGACCGCATTGGTAACTGGCATCTAGAGCTTGGTGTAGTCCATAGTCAGAAATTTAACTGTACCAAATGGTCTTCTTTGGTAAATAGGAACAGGTGTCAAATACTTAAATATCTGTATTTATTTTATAGTAGGACAGAAATTTCACTGTACCAAATGGTCTACTTTGGTAAATAGGAACAGGTATCAAACACTAAAATATCTGTATCGGGGCTCCCCGATGTTTGCAATCCCACCTAACTCAAACAGCAGAAGCTGCAGAAGGCTGACATTTATTTGCATTCATTTCATTACCATTTATATATGGAGTCCACTTCTGGTGAACCTTTTCTGAGCTGTATTATTGGGAAGACTATCAAAAAACATTAATGGAAGACTTTAAGGAGTTTTATTTTGTGTTCATGCACATCACAGTGTTCTCCTGATTAAAGTCAAGGATATGAAGACTGGTGAAGCTGTTTGAGGCATCCTCACCATGGGACCAGGGGTCTTTAAAAATGGTCTCTAAGTGGTGCTTGAAGACAAAGAAATCCTAAAGGTCACCCACGACTGTCGTTGGCTAGGAGATATTTTGTCCCCATAATATGGTGTGTTTTTGAATAATGTTTTTGATACACAGGTGGGTTTTTCCCCTCCTCTCCATCAGGCCATGCAAGGGTATTATCAAGCAGAAAGATGATGGGTATGACGTTGTTCCAGCCTGACCGCTCCCGACTCACAACATTTGTGGCATGCTCAAAGGGGGCCAGTATCTTGCACAGTGTCTCCATCTGTAGCCACTGGTCACTGGTAAAATATCTCAGTTTTGTGGCTGAACCAAGGGCCCCGCTGCCTCCATGCACCACACTGACCAAGCACCACAGCGGCAGTAGGGGATCGGCCGACATGGCTACAGATGGAGCAGCCTGTATCAGTCCCGCAGTCCTGGATATGTGCGGAGAAACTTCTGCACCACCAGGTTCAATACGTGTGCAAAGCAGGGCACATGTGTTATGAAGCCCATGCGCAGCGTGGCTACAAGGTTGGCCCCCTTGTCGCACACTACTTTGCCTGTTGTGAGCCGTGAGGGCGTCAGCCAAGCCTTAACCTCTCTGTGCAAAGCGGACAAGAGTTCTCTGGTGGTGTGACTTTTCTCCCCCAAGGACACCAGTTTCAGCACTGCCTGGCAATGCGTGTGCTTGAGGGAGCCGTAGTGGCATGCCCGCTTAACCACAGTGTCCTTCGCTGCTGGCCTTTCAGGAGAAGTGTCGAAATAAGAGGGGTTGGCAGTAAAAGAAATGCAGGAGAAGGAGGAAGGAGAGCACTTGGGGGCCCATGCTTTCCCACCACACCCCTCGGCGGGGGTACCAGGTGTTGTAATGCCTCTTGCAGACTACCGCCCACTGAGCCATGCAAGGCCACCCAGTGAACGGTGAAGGACAGGTAGCATCCCACTCTGTGCCTGGTTGTCCAGCTGTCCATGGTGACATGGATTTGGCTAGACACCGAGAATGCCAATGCCCGGGTGAGGTTTTCCATGTGCATGTACACTAGGTACAGCCTGTAATGCCTGCTTGGTATATTCCACCGCCGCTCGACACAGGCCATCAGGTCACAAAAGGGAGCGGAGTCCACAATGCTGTACGGCAGTAGCTATGGGTTACTAGTTTGGCTAGACGCGAATTGAGTTCAATGACTCTTTTGTTGGTTGGACCCATAGCCTGATGCCTTGTACAGAACTCCAGTAGAGTGGGCTGAATGAACTGTCAGCTAGGGGAGCTGAAGGGGTCACTGGAGTACCCATTTTGCGGCGACAAACGTCGTCTGACGCCCCGAAACCTGCGGACAGAAGCTGATACTTCACCGCCGTTAGAAGTCTGGCTGGCCCCAACTTCCTGAGACGTAGTAGCAATGACAGTTGGAGGTGGAAAAGGAGTCAATGGAGGTGGAAGAAGAGACGATGACGTGGCTGCACCTCCTTCAAGAAAACGCAAGTGCTGCTCCAACTTTGGTTTGTGGTTCTTGTGCATGTGGGAAAGCAGGGATGTTGTACCCAAATGTGATCTGGCCTTTCCTCTGTGGATCTGCCTGTGGCACAGGGTGCAGATTGCTACGCACCCGTCATCGTCTTTCAGTGTGAAAAAGGAACACACTGGAGAGGTGCGTGCAACCACTCTGCTGCTCTTTTTCTTTGCCTGCCTCTGTGTCTGCTGGGTGCCCTGTGTCTGCTCCAGCTTCACCTCCCCCACTGTCACATGACTGTCTCTGACTGTTCCCCTGCTTCTGCCCACTCCTCTGTCCTTTTTTGGGACTCACATGAGGCAGATTCATGGCCCCTTCCATCCTCAGTCTTTTTTGGAACTGCTGCTAGCCCTTACAAGCATCGGTGGTTCCCTGGTGACATCATGGTCATCATCATCCTCATTTTCATCTAAGCCAGCCTCTGTAAATGCAGCAGCTGATCCAGAACCCTCGCCCAGCAAGTGCTGACCACATTCTCCAAGGGTCTCAAAGTCTGCCTCCTGCTCTGAAATTCGCACTGACAGATCCTCAGGCTGTTAGTCAAACAACAAGGGAGAGTCATCGGGAGGTACAGGCATATTAGCCACGCTAACTCCTGTCTTTGCTCCTGTCATGGCTCTGCTTGTTGCTGCTGCTGCAGAAGAAGAGCCTGCTGCACTTGAGGCCCCTGAGACCCAGTCCACAATACTCTCCACATGACGTGGCTGTATGATTGTTTTCCTCCCTCTTAATACATCCACCAGCGTACTGGTGCTCCTCACACATCTCAGACCTGTTTGACAACTTGTGCTGCTCCCTCCAACAGTTTGCTGCTGCTGCTGTCCTTCAGTGGTGGACTCCTGGGGAGTATGTCCCCTGCCAGATGTGGCAGGTCATGCAACGCCACACCTTCCCCTGCGTCTACTGCTCATCTTTTACTTATTCGGGCAAAAATGCACCTGTACCAAACGGTTTCTTTGGTAAATAGGAACAAGTATCAAACACTGAAATATTTGTATTTTTTTATAGTAGGGCAGAAATGTTTCTGTACCAAACAAGCTTGTTTGGTAAATAGCAAGAGGTATCAAACACTAAAATATCTGTTTTTTTTTATAGTAGGACAGAATTTTTTCTGTACCAAACGGTCTTCTTTGGTAATAGCAAGAGGTATCAAACACTGAAATATTGTTTTTTTTTAAAGTAGGGCAGAAATTTTTTTGTACCAAACGGGCTTCTTTGGTAAAAAGGAACAGGTAGCATAAAAAACTGAAATATCTATATATATACAGATATACAGAAGGCTCCTAAACTGTCCCTGTCACAATCCACTCCCTGCTTCTATCCTTCACACAGAACACAAGATGGAGTGACTAACCCCTCCCTCCTTTTCTGTATATATGCCTGTGCTCAGATCTTTTCTGATTAGCTGCTGGGCCTTGCTGTCCATCCTGGGAGCAAATGATTCACTCCCAGCCGCAATTCTCGCCGGAAAAAGTCACTGTTACCGCCCCCTGATTTTTCCCCTATTTGTTTGTCGAGAACACGATCTTATGGCAAGTCACAAGGCCCGATTCGCCGCGAGATCGAAATTACAAATCTCCCTCGCTCATCCCTAGTGCTGGCGCTTCTCTCTTGCACATGTGGGCTGTTCTAAAATAAGACTCCTTTCCTCTTCCAAGGTTTATCAGCATCACGTCTCCCGCCAGCCAATCAGGGGCTAGCCTCTTAATAGCCCTTGGTAATTTAGCTGGCTCATACACAGCGCTCAGTATTTGGCTACTGCCGAGAATACTTGGTCTGCTGTGCATTTTCTGTTCACCTGTTAGTAATTGAATGTTTCCCAGTCCAGCTCCTGTGCTAACCTTTTGTTGCCCTGTCTGTTGTTTCCCTGTCTATTCCCTTGTGCTCTTCCAGTGTTCCCTTAGTCTTTGGTGACCCCAGTGTCACCTGTGCCTCCTGTCTCTTCTTGTGTCTCCTGTGTTCCCCTGTGTCTTTAATGACCCCCGTGTCACTGGTGTCTATTTTTTGTATTCCTGTCCCTTGACCCCTGGTTTTGTTCCTAACCTTGCTTCTCTGCTACCTGCCTTGACCTCAGTCTTCTTGCCTATTCTTTGCCTGCTGAATTGGTACTGCACATCATTCTGCCCGCCCTGGGGTGCCCAAGGACTGGCACCTGGCAACAGCCTGTAGTGCAACATCTTCTTAGGGCTCACACTACCCTTGAGCTAACCATAGCGCACCCTACTGCACCCTACTCCAAGCATGACAATTATTATACAGATGCTAAATTCTACAAACATTTGTACAGGAAGATAACTGTGGTCTACACTACTACGGTATAACATTTAAAAGAAGCTGACAACTGTGGAATTTCACAGCTTCTGTAGTAAACAAAGGCTGGCTTTAAATCACAGAAATAAAGGGGATATGTACAGAACATGCAGTTTCAACTATGCCTATAGGAGCAATATGTATGTGCAGGACTACTATCAATACTTAGGTGCCATGGATCTAAATATTAGGTTGTAAAGTCACACCTGGCCAGTACAAGATCAAAATGTTTGTACAAAAAGTGGTAACATATTATTAAAGAGACGTGGGCATATATATATATATATATATATATATATATATATATATATAAATATATAAAAATATATATATGTATATTATAAATTATCCTACAACAGTGGCTTTAGTAATTTTCCCCCATATTTTCAGTCCACCATAGATAAATGCCATATGCTTTTTGATTTTTACCCCACCGTATCAGCAAAACTGCTATGCAGCATATTTGTGATCTCCAGAAGATAAAATGTATTCAACCTTTCTAAGGCTACGTACGTTGCAATGGTTCTCGTCCGATAATCGGCTCAGAGACGATATCGGATGAGAATCTGGCGTGTGTACAGCGCCTGTGTCCATCGTCCAAATGACCGTCTTGGCGGATCCACGGACGATGGACAACGAACGATCCTAATGGAGGTGAAGGATCATGAAAGATCCTTTCCAACAACAATTTTTGCACGTGTGTATGCAGCCTAAGTCCCTGTCATATATACCACAAACAAACAAATGGGTCATCTACTGTTCTTTTGTTGCAAAAGCAAATATAACTTTTTTTTTTTATATTTAAATTTTTAGTGAGATATTTCCAGGTACAAAAATAAAGCACTTATACATACAGTAATCTCTTCAGTGCAATAAAACATGTCACAACAATGGTGAATATGAGCAATTCACCCAGAACATCTCAGAAACAATTTATATAAATTTTAATACAAACAACGAAGGGGGCAGTAAAGGAAATATAAAAAAGAAGGAGGAAATGGGGGGGGGGGGGGGGAGATAAGAGAGAGTAAAGAGGGGGGGGGAGGGTAGAAGGTAGCACAAGCACAGTATTTCCACATATCTTAGAACACATAAAATATTATATTAATTAATTACATTCCTGAAAGTCAAAGTCTAACAAGACTTACAATGACTGTAAGGATAGGGCAGTGAAATCAGGGGTAGTACTGAAGTGGATCCAATAGAACCAGGTACAGGTAAAGTTTTCGGATGTCCCTAAATCTGTGGACATCAGATCCTCCATTCGATATAGGTCTGTTACTCTCCCCAGCCAATGACCAACTGAGGGTGATGTTTCACTTTTCCAACATAAGGGAATGCATGCCTTAGCTGCATTTAATAAATGCAGTAGTAGTGAGGTTTTGTATTGTTTCCTTGTCATGTTAGAGACTTGCAGCAATACCAATTCAGGCTAAACGCCTATATCTATTGATGTAAGGTCGTATGTGAGTTTTGCGACTGCTTCCCAAAAGGGGGCAAGTCTTGGACAGTACCAAAATATATAAAGTAAAGTACCGGGGGCCGCCTTAAATGCCCAACAGTTTACATTTACATGAGGATAAATTTTTGTTAACCTAACTGGCGTTTTATACCATCTGGTGACCAATTTGTAATTGATTTCCTAATACTTATTGCATACTGAAGCTTTGTGGCCAAAATGTAGCATCATCTCCTGTTGCTGACCTGTGAGTTTAAAACATAGTTCCTCCTTCCACCTTGTCACAACAGGTATCCCCTGTCAACATCAAGATGAGACTGTGGTACGCACATGATAGGGTACTGTAAGGAGTGTAATTTTGCTGAGTCTTGAAGTTAAGTTGTTTTTGTGTTTTTTGCTATACTTTGCAGATAATTGAGTTGTGTCAAAACTAGTTATATCCTCCTTATCAGTAGGTCAATATTTGCTCCATCCTTACCTTGAAGCTTCTTACCTTGAAACATTTTGCTCAGCGAAGTTGTTAATTAAGTTTCTTGTTAATAACTAATTACTAAGTGTCTTCCACCTTGTTGTCTGACTATATAAACTGCGATGTGATATTAAAGTTTTGAGAAGTGATATAACTACATGCTTGAGCTGCTTGTGTGTTATTCACTGCTCCCAACGTGTTGAAAACAGAGGCCATGATAGAGAGGGAACCTGATCTGGGATCAGCAAGAAATCGCCTTAACAGGTACCCTTTACATCTGTTTGGGCAGTACACTGTGATTCTAGCGGTGATAGCAAGCGTAAAAACTAGGATGGAGGAGGAAGGGATCTAAGAAAACAAGTTAGTTGGATAGTACACCAATCGCTCAGCGCTGGTAAATCGTGTTCAGCTTGTAATTCCATGAAGGCAGTCCATGTATTATCTCCTATAAAGTCTCTGGCTCTATAGATCTCTCTAGAGTACCACATTCAAAATACCTGGTCTAAACTATCTGAAGGGAAATCAATGTGGGCAGGCTGAAACCCCTTGCGCCAGAAAATATTTTGTGACTGCTGCTAAGTTGGGACCCAGTAGCGGATGTTTAGACAATTTAGCCTAAACCACGGCGGGAGACCAGGCTTAAGTGCCTATTGGTATATCCGAAATTTCATTTTCTACTCACAATTAGATGAAAGGGGTGTCCCCATCTGTATGAGGCCTCTTGGGCTGTCATGACATCCAGTTGGAGTCTCAGCAATCAGCGCATACGGAGTGTGCGGCTAGAGACATTAGGGTAAATATGAATTTGTGTGCCATTGAAATCAATGGGATCTTTTGCCACATTTTGCTGACAATCTGATCTTTAATTAGAAAAAGTGCACTCTACAGTGAACATCTCTCAGTCAGTCACTGTTGGCTCCTCGTCTTGGGCCCACTCTGTACCCAGTCAAGCTCAATATGCTCCCCAATGGGGCGGTCAAGGGTCATGGTAAATATGGTTTTTACCGTGGACTGTAGATCTGTATTTGTCATAGCCTCTGGTATATCCCTCAGCTGCATATTGTTGCAGCGGCCCCCATTTTTCCTGGTATTCAGTTCTTTCAAGAGAAAGTGAAAATATGATAGATTGTACTTGCGTATGTGAAGATTCCAAAGCAGCAATCCTGAACAGTGCTTGTGAGGAGGCAGCTTCTAGAGTGGTCACTTTCCCATCTATGGTTATGATGTGGTGCTGAAGAGACTCTAACTCTTTCTTTACAGTACCCTCGATACCCTGACCTAGGGAATCCATGTCTTTTTTTGTGGATATGAAGTCAAGGAGTGCCTGCACTGAGTGGTGATTGAGACAGGGATGCTTTCAACTCTGCATCAGCTCTGTCACGTGGTGCAAGGCAGATGCACGTGCGGGCGCTATCTTGTCTGGGGCCACTACACTATCTTGTCTGGGGTGGGAACACCCACTATTTCCGGCAGGAATGGCGCAGCTGGGAGGGAATCATTTGCTCCCAGGATGCACAGCAAGGTCCAGCAGCACCAATCAGCAGAGATTTCAGAATAGGTATATATACTGAGAATGAGGGAGGAGTTAGTCACTCCATCTTGTGTTTTGTGTCAGAGAAAGAAGCAGGTGGAGAATGAATAGTGACAGGGACAGGTTAGAAGCCTTCTGTATATCTAGACATATACAGATTGTGCAGTTTTTCTTGCTACCTCTTGCTAGTTATCCAAAAAGGCAAAAACATTTCTGTGCTACTCTACAAAAAGAGATATTTCAGTCTGATACCTCTTGCAATTCATCACATATCTATCACAAAAGCCATAGTGCATTGTGACATGGCAGGTTAGGAGCCTTCTGTATATCTTGAAATATACAGATTATGCAGTTAAAGTTGCTACCTCCTGCTATTTTTAAAAAAAAGCAGAAACATTTCTGTCCTTCTGTACAAAAAACACATATTTCAGTCTGATACTTCTTGCAAACTATCCAAAAAGCCATAAAGATTTCTGTATTTCTCTTCAAAAAATACAGATATTTAACTTAGATAGCACTTGCTATATATCCACAAAGCCAGACAAATTTCTGTATTTCCCTCAAAAAAAAAAAAAAAAGATATTTAACTGTGATAGCACTTGCTATATATCCACAAAGCCAAACAAATTTCCTTATTTCTCTCCAAAAATACAGATATTTAACTGTGATAGCACTTGCTTTATATCCACAAAGCCAGAAAAATTTCTTTATTTCTCTCAAAAAAATACAGATTTCCTAACTGTGATAGCACTTGCTATAAATTCAAAAAGCCAGAAAAAAAATCTGTATTTCTCTAAAAAAAATAAAGATTTCCTAACTGTGATAGCACTTGCTTTATATCCACAAAGCCAGAAAAATTTCTTTATTCCTCTCAAAAAAATACAGATTTCCTAACTGTGATAGCACTTGCTATATATTCACAAAGCCAGAAAAAATTCTGTATTTCTCTCAAAAAAATACAGTTATTTAATGGTGATAGCACTTGCTATATATCTACAAAGCCAGAAAAATGTCTGTATTTCTCTAAAAAAAATACAGATATTTAACTGTGATAGCAAATGCTATAACTCCACAAAGCCAGAAAAATTTCTGTATTTCTCTCCAAGAAAAACAGATATTTAACAGTGATAGCACTTGCTATATGTAATGCGCGTGGGTGTGGACCCACTGTGCCACTGACTGGGTATACTCCAGAGGGGTGTAACTAAGCCGCTACCTGGTCTTCACTAGAGCCTCTGATGGTGAGGATAAGCTTGGGCCACAGGGTAGCTGCCAGGTGCCACTCCAGAGCAATCCCAGGGTCAGTGGCAGCTGACCAGAGAGGTCAGGGTGCTCGGTGCAACCACTGAGGGGGCTCGCGTGGCCAAGAGGGTATGGGAGAGGTGGCAGACAAAGTCCATGAACAAGATCCGAGGTCAAAGTCAGGCGGCAATCAGGCAAAAGTCCATACACAAAATCCGAGGTCAGGGTCAGGCGGCAAACAGGCAATGTCCAAGGGGTCGGTAAACAAGATCGGGTACACAGCAAGGCAGACAGAAGAAGCACCTTTGCACTTGGAGTTAAACAAGCTAAGACCATGAGATTGCTCAGGCAACTTCCTGTAGTAGGAAATGCCTTTAAACATCTGCAGAAATCCAGCCAAAGACTTTAGAAACAGTGTATGTGTTGCCTCATAGATGAAGAGAGACACACCCACGCCAGCTCAAACACCAGTCTCCAGCAGGAAGGAAACTCTAGCATGGAACACAGGTAGTGGGTTACGCTACCTGGGAGGACCCAGCGCTCGTGCCTGCAATTAGGAGCAGCAGCGCCGGCACGATCCGCTGGGCTAACACTATATATCCACAAAGCCAGAAAAATTTCTGTATTTCTCTCAAAAAAAATACAGATATTTCATTGTTTGATACCTCTTGCTATTTACCAGAGAAGACTGTTTGGAACAGGTGCATTTTTGCCCGAATAAGTTAAAGATGGGTGGCAGACGCAGAGGAAGGCGTGGCGTTGGGCGACCTGCCGCATCTGGCAGGGGGCGTACTCCCCAGGAGTCTGCCACTGTAGGACAGCAGCAGCAGCAAACTGTTGGAGGGCGCAGCACAAGTTGTCAAACAGGTCTGAGATGTGTGTGGAGCACGAGAACACTAGTAGATTTATTGAGAGGGCGGACTACAGTCATACAGCCACTTCATGTGGAGAGTATTGTGGACAGGGTCACAGGGGCCTCCGTTTGCAGCAGGCTCTTCTTCTACAGCAGGCTCTTCTTCTTTTCCTGCAGCACCAGCAGCAACAACCAGAGCCGTGACAGGAGCAAAGACAGGATTAAGCGTGGCTAATGTGCCTGTACCTCCCGATGACTCCCCCTTGTTGTTTGACGAACAACCTGAGGATCTGTCATTGCAAATTTCAGGGCAGGAGGCAGACTTTGAGACCCTTGGAGAGTGTAGTCAGCAGTTGCTGGGCAAAGGTTCTGCATCTGTGGCTGCATTAGCAGATGTTGGCTTAGATGAAAATGAGGATGATAATGACTGTGATGTCACCTGGGAACCACCGGTGCAGACGCAGAGGCAGTCAAAGAAAAAGAGCAACAGAGTGGTTGCACGCACCTCTCCAGTGTGGTCCTTTTTAACGCTGAAGGACGATGCATCTTGTGCCACAGGCAGATTCGCAGGACAGGCCGGATCACATTTGGGTACAACATCCCTGCTTTCCTACATGCGCAAGAACCACAAACCAAAGTGGGAGCAGTACTTGTGTTCTCTTGAAGGAGGTGCAACCAAGTCATCGTCTCCTCTTCCCCCCCTATTGACTCCTTCTACACCTCCAACTGTCATTGCTACTATGTCTCAGGAGGTTGGTGACAGCCAAACTTCAAGCTGCGAGGAAGTATCAGCCTCTGGCCGCAGGATTCATGACACCAGACGACATTTGTCGCCAAAAGATGGGACTCCAGTGACCCCTTCAGCTCCCCTAGCTCCCAGTCCCACTCTACCGGAATTCTGCACAAGGCATCAGGCTATGGGCCCAACCAACAAAAGAGTCATCGAACTCAATTCATGTCTAGCCAAACTTTTGGCCTTGCAGCTACTGCCGTAAAGCATTGTGGACTCTGCTCCCTTTTGTGACCTGCTGGCCTGTGCCGAGGATCTGTGGAATATACAAGCAATCATTACTTCTCCCGCACAGCTGTACCCAGATTACATGCACATGTAATGGATAATCTCTCCCGAGCATTGGCATTCCCGGTGTCTAGTCAAATCTGGACAACTAGGCACAGAGTGGGACGATACCTGTCCTTCACCGCTCACTGGGTGGCCTTGCATTGCTCAGTGGGCGGTAGTCTGCAAGAGACATTGCAGCACCTGGTTCCCCCACCGAGTGGTGTGGTGGGAAAGCATGGGGTCACCCCAGTCCTCTCCCTCCTCCTCCTTCATTCCTTCTACCGGCAAACCCTCTCTTTTCGACACTCCTCTTGAAAGGCCAGCAAGCATAGGACACTGTGGTTAAGCGGGCACACCACTACAGCTCCCTCACGTGTCCGCTTTGCACAGAGAGATTGAGGCTTGGCTGACGCCCTCCCAGCTCACAACAGGCAACGTAGTGTGCGACTACGCACATGGGCGTAGTGGGGGCGTAATGGGGCCAACCTTGTGCCCTGCTTTGCCCACGTACTGAACCTGGTGGTGCAGAAGTTCCTCCGCACGTACCTAGGACTGCAGGACTTACTGAGACAGGCTCGCTCCATCTGAAGCCATGTATGCCATTCCCCTACTGCCGCCACGGTGCTTAGCAAGATCCAGCACCGACAGAGGCTTCCACCACATACACTGATTTGTGACACTGTGACTAGATTGAACTCCACCCTGCACATGCTCCAGGGTCTGTGTGAGCAAAAGCTAGCCATCCACCATTACTTGGTCAGCGTGGTGCATGGAGGCAGCGGGGCCCTATTTACAGCCACACAACTGAGATATTTTAGCAGAGACCAGTGGCTGCAGATGGAGACACTGTGCAAGGTACTGGCCTACTTTGATCAGGCCAAAAACGTTGTGAGTCAGGAGCGGTCAGGCTAGAATGATGTCATTCTCATAATCTTTCTGCTTGATAATACCCTGTGTGAACTCATGGAAAGTGGCGATGGGAGAGGAGGGCAAGAAATGGGGAAGGAGGATAAGGGTGACATTACACTTTATAGCGTACAGCCAGCATCAAGAGGAGCAAGAAGGGACACTGAACAGCATCAGGAGATTCAAGAGGAGGAGGAAAAGGATTATGATGATGATGATGAGGCAGACCATGTTGGGGCTGCTGGACAGGACCCGTCTAACCCGCATTTGTGCTGTCACACCCCAGGCTATGTGCGGGGGATGGAACAACAGGAACTGCTGCAGCTTGAAGAGGAGGAGGTGGGTGATGAGGAAGATGTTTTGGTGCCTACTGAGGGACAGGAGGAGGATGAGCCCAAGGAACCCCTCTTTCATATGCCCACATGTTGTGATGCCTACGGAGGGATCCCCGCAGTTGCAGCATCAAAAACCGGGATGTTTACTGGCTGGCCATCCTTCTGGATCACCGCTACAAAGACAAAATATCACAGTTTCTACCCAACCCGGCGCAAGAGAAAGTGCCCACATGTTGCGATGCCTACGGAGGAACCCCACATTAGCAGCATCAAAAATGATTATGGGCTGGCCGCCCTTCTGGATCACCGCTACAAGGACAAAATGTCACAGGGGCATAACCATCTTTCGATGAAGTGCACAGTGCACAGTTTCGTTGGCTCTTTTCTGGCTTTTGGTGGTGGTGTTGACAACAGCAGTTAAGGAGGAGGATGCCTGTCCTGACAGTAGTGACACCATTCATTTTTGGTTCAACAGGCTTAAAATTTGCTCGCAGTTAGCACAGTATGCCATCAAGCTTTTTTCGTGCCCGGCATCCAGTGTTCTGTCGGAAAGAAACCTTCAGTGCCGCTGGCGGAGTGGTAACAGACAACCGATCACGACTGTCGCCAGAAAACGTCAATTGTCTCACCTTTTTTGAAAATGAACGAAACGTGGGTTACTAACAACTATCATATCCTCACTGCAGATGTCACAGAAGGACTTACTAGGCCAACCAAGATGCCTCTGTGAAACCACACTTCTCCTTTGCTGAGTCTGTGGCTGCCTATCACCAAATAACCTGTCAGCTGAGCCTGCCTCGGTTGAATTTTTCCGCTAGTTATCGCAACATCCAGGGGTGGCATTCTTCACCAGTGTTCTCCTCCTCCTGCTGTTACTGTTGCCGCCTGCCTAGTACCCAGCTCAAGATGCCAGTTACCAATGCTGTCTACGCTCCGTCTCAGGGCCCACCACCTCCTCCTCCTGCTTTTGCTGCTGCCGCCTACCCAGTAACTAGCTCTAGATGCCAGTTACCAATGCTGTCCAAGCTCCATCTTAGGGCCCACTGCCTCTTCTTCCTGCTGTTACTGCTGCCGCCTGCCTAGAACCCAGCTCTAGATGCCAGTTACCAATGCTGTCCACACTCCGTCTAAGGGCCCACCGCCTCTTCCTCCTGGTGTTGACAACAGAAGTTATGAGGAGGATGCCTGTCCTGACAGTAGTGACGTCATTAATTTTTGGGTCAACAGGCTTGAAATCAGCTTGCAGTTGGCACAGTATGCCATCAAGTTTCTTTCGTGTCTGGCATCCAGTGTTCTGTCCGAAAGAACCTTCAGTGCCGCTGGTGGAGTGGTAACGAACAACCGATCACGACTGTCGCTGGAAAATGTCAATTATCTCACCTTTATTAAGATGAACCAAATATCCTGTCAGCTGAGCCTAACTCAGAGTTTTTCTGCTAGTTATGGGAACGTCCAAGGGTGGCATTCTTCGCCAGTGTCATGCCTGCCATTGTGCCAGCTAGCAATATACTTTACATTTCTGCTGCTTCCGGGAGGCCAACAAACTGCAGATGAAAACCCCCAGTACTGCCACACTGATAGGTATCATTGCCTAATTGCCTAATTCAGCTAAATATTGTAAGATTGAGGGTTGGCATACATGTCATGCACTTCATGATGCAAAATAGCAATATTGTCCACCTTCCTAACGTTTCTGGCACCACAGACCACAGCAACAGTGATGGAGCACAAAATATCTTGGTCTGGGCCTTAATCCTGAATTTCCAATATTTGCATTGCACACTTCGGGTTGGCATTGACGCACTACACCCAGCCCTAAATGCCAGTTACCAATGCAGTTCATGCTCCATCTCGTGGCCCACTGCCTCCTCCTCTTGCTGTTGCTGCTGCCGCCTGTCAGTACTCCATTCACAAAAATTGTATTACACGCTTCTGGGTGTCATTGACAATTGACTACACCCAGCTCTAGATGTCAGTTACTAAGGCGCTCCCCGCTCTGTCTCAGGACCTACCCCCTTCTCCTGATGCTGTTGCTGTTGCCGCCTGGCCAGTATTCTATTCACAAAAATGGTATTACACACTTCTGGGTGTCATTGACAATGAACTACACCCAGCTCTAGATGCCAGTTACCAATGCCATCCACACGACGTCTCGGGGTCCACCGCCTACTCCTCCTGCTGTTGCTGCTGCTGCCTGCCCAGTAACCAGCTCTAGATGCCAGTTACCAATGCTGTCCATGCTCCATCTCAGGGCCCACCACCTCTTCCTCCTGCTGTTACTGCTGCCGCCTGTCCAGTACCCAGCACTAGATGTGAGTTACCAATGCTGTCTACGCTCCGTCTCAGGGCCCACTGCCTCCTCCTCCAGCTGTTACTGTTGCCACCTGCCCAGTACCCAGCTCTAGATGCCAGTTACCAATACTGCCCCTGTACTTCCTGCATTTTCTTATATCCTGGTGGGCTTTCTAAGGCCACTATCAGGGGCAGGAACACTTGTACAACTTTATTTGTATTTTACAAAGTTAAATCTAGAAGAAAGGAAAAGGCAAACCCCTACACAGCAATCTCTCCAATAGCTACTGCTTCTACATTGTCCATACAGGTGATGGCCTCAACCTCTAATGCCGTCCTTGCTTGTCTCAGGGCCCACCGCCTCTATTTCATGCTATTACTGCTGCCGCCTGCCCAGTACCCAGCTCTGGATGCCAGTTACCAATGCCATCCACATTTTGTCTTAGGGCCTACCGCCTCCTCTTCATGTGGTTACTGCTGCTGCCTGCCCAGTACCCAGCTATAGATTCCAGTTAATAATGCTGTCCTTGCACGGTCTCAGGGCCCACTGGCTCCCCCTCATGCTGTTGCTGCTGCCGCCTGCCCAGTACCAAGCTCTGGATGCCAGTTTCTAATGCTGTCCACGCTCCATCTCAAGGGCCCACCACCTCCTCCTCCTCCTGGTACTGCTGTCTTCTGCCCAGTACCCAGCTCTAAATGCCAGTTACCAATGCTTCCCCTGTACTTCCTGCATTTTCTTATATCCTGGTGGGCTTTCTAAGGCCACTATCAAGGGCTGGAAACACTTGTACAACTTTATTTACATTTTACAAAGTTACAGCTAGCGGATAGGAAAAAGATATCCCCTACACAGCAATGTCTCCAATAGCTACAGCTTCTACACTGTACATATAGGTCATGGCCTCACCCTCCAATGCTGTCCTTGGTTCGTCTAAGGGCCCACCACCTCCTGCTCATGCTGTAACTGCTGCTGCCTGCCCAGTACAAAGTTCTAGATGCCAATTACTAATGCCATCCTTGCTTCATCTCAGGGCCCACCGCCTCCTCCTCATAACGTTACTGCAGCTGCCTACCCAGTACCTAGCTCCAGATGCCAGTTACTAATGCCGTCTACACTTCGTACCAGGGCCCACCGCCTCCTTCTCATGCTGTTACTGCTGTTGCCTGCCCAGTACACAGCTCTAGATGCCAGGTACTAATGCTGTCCTTGCTCCGTCCCAGGGCACACCAGCTTCTCCTAATGCTGTTGCTGCTGCCACCTGCCCAGTACCCAGCTCTAGATTCCAGTTACTAATGCTGTCCATGATCCATCTCAGGGCCCACCGCCTCCTCCTCCTGCTGTTACTGCTGCCTGCCAAGTACCAAGCTATAGATGCAAATTACCAATGCTGTCAACGCTCCTCTCAGGGAACACCACCTTCTCCTATCCCTACTGTAACTGCTGCCTGCCCAGTACCCAGCTCTAGATGCCAGTTACGAATGCTGTCCACACTCTGTCTCAGGGCCCACCACCTCCTCCTCATGTTGTTACTGCTGATGCCTGCTCAGTACCCAGCTCTAGATGACAGTTACTGGTATTGTCCACACTCCGTCTCAGGGCCTACCGCCTCCTCCTCATGCTGTTACTGCTGCTGCCTGCCCAGTACCCAGCTCTACATGCCAGATACTAATGCTGTCCTCGATCCGCCTCAGGGCCCACTGGCTCCTCCTCATGCTGTTGCTGCTGCCGCCTGCCCAGTACCCAGCTCTAGATGTCAGTTACCAATGCTGTCCAAGCTTGGTCTCAGGGCCAACTGTCTCCTCCTCCTCCTGTTACTGCTGCTGCCTGCCCAGTACCCAGGTATAGATTCCAGATACCAATGCTGTCCACGCTCCGTCCCAGGGCCCATCGCCTCCTCCTCCTGCTGTTACTGCTGCCGTCTGCCCAGTACCCACTTCAAGATCCCAGTTACTAATGCTGTCCACGCTCCGTCTCAGAGCCTACCGCCTTCTCCTCCTGATATTACTGCTGCCGCCTGCCCAGTACTCAGCTCTAGATGCCAGTTACCAATGCTGTTCATGCTATGTCCTTGGACCCATCGCTTTCTGCTCCTGCTGTAACTGCTGCAGCCTACCCAGTACCCAGCTATAGATGCCAGTTACTAATGCTGTCCACACTCTGTTTCAGGGCCCACCGCCTCCTCCTCATGCTGTTACTGCTGCTGTCTGCCCAGTACTAAGCTCTAGACTAGATGCCAGTTACTAATGCCGTCCTTGCTCCGTCTCAGGGCCTACCGCCTCCTCCTCCTTATGCTGTTACTGCTGCTGCCTGCCCAGTACCCAGCTCTAGATGCCAGTTACTGATGACGTCCACACTCCATCTCAGGGCCTACCGCCTCCTCCTCATGCTGTTACATCTGCTGCCTTCCCAGTACCCACCTCTAGATGCCAGTTACTAAACCCGTCCTTGCTCCGTCTCAGGGCCCACCGCCTCCTCATCATGCTGTTACTGCTGCCTGCCCAGTTCCCAGCTCTAGATACCAGTTACTGATGCAGTTCACACTCCATCCCAGGGCCTACCGCCTCCTCCTATTGCTGTTACTGCTGCTGCCTGCCCAGTACCGACCTCTGGATGCCAGTTACTAAACCTGTCCCTGCTCCATCTCAGGGCTCACCGTCTCCTCCTTATGCTGTTGCTGCTGCCGCCTGCCCAGTACCCAGCTCTAAATGCCAGTTAATAATGATGTCCAGGCTCAGTCTCAGGACCCACCACCTCCTCCTCCTGCTGTTACTGCTGCCGCCTGCCCAGAACCCAGCTCTAGATGCCAGTTACTAATGCCGTCCTTGCTTCGACTAAGGGCCCAATTCCTCCTCCTCATGCTGTTACTGCTGCTGCCTGCCAAATACCCAGCTCTTGATGCCAGTTACTAATGCCGTCCTTGCTCCAGTTTTTGGGCCCACCAACTCCTACTCATGCTCTTACTGCTGCCGCCTGTCCAGTACCCAGCTCCAGATGCCAGTTACTTATGCTGTCCTTCCTTCGACTAGGGGCCCACCGCCTCCTCCTCCTGCTGTTAGTGCTGCAGCCTGCCCAGTACTGCTACTGCCTGCCTAGTACTAAGCTCTAGATGCTAGTTACTAATGCCGTCCTTGCTCCGTCTCAGGGCCTATCGCCTCCTATTCATGCTGTTACTGCTGCTGCCTGCCCAGTACCCAGCTCTTGATGCCAGTTACGAATGCTGTCCACACTCTGTATCTGGGCCACCTGCCTCCTCCTCATATTCTTGCTGCTGGTGCCTGCCCAGTACCCAGCTCTAGATGCCAGTTAATAATGTTGTCCACGTTCCGTCTCAGGGACCACCGCGTCTTCCTTCTGGTGTTACTGCTGCCTCCTGCCCAGTACCCAGCTCTAGATGCCAGTTACTAATGCCAACCATGCTCCGCCTCAGAGCCCACCGGCTCCTTCTCATGCTGTTGCTGCTGCCGCCTGCCCAGTACCTAGCTCTAGATTCCAGTTACAAATGCTGTCCTTCCTTCGACTAAGGGCCCACTGCCTCCTCCTCATGCTGTTAGTGCTGCAGCCTGCCCAGTACCCAGGTCTTGATGTCAGTTACTAATGCTGTCCTTGCTCCATTTTAGGGCCTACTGCCTCCTCCTCCTGGTGTTACTGCTACCACCTGCCCAGTACTCAGCTCTACATTCCAGTTACCAATGGTGTTCACGCTCTGTCTCAGGACCCACCGCCTGCTTCTCCTGCTGTAACTGCTGCTGCCTGCCCAGTACCCAGCTCTGAATGCCAGTTACTAATGCCGTCCACACTCCATATCAGGGCCTACCGCCTCCTCCTCATGCTGTTACTGCTGCTGCCTGCTCAGTACCCAGCGCTAGATGCCAGCTACTAATGCCGTCTTTGTTCCGTCTCAGGACCCACCACCTCCTCCTCATGCTGTTGCTGCTCCCACCTGCCCAGTACCCAACTCTAGATGCCAGTTACTAATGCTGTCCATGCTCCATCTCAGGGCCCACCGCCTCCTTCTCCTGCTGTTACTGCTGCCGCCTGCCCAGTACCCACCTCTAGATGCCAGTTATTATTGCTGTCTACTCTCCGTCTCAGGGCCCACCACCTCCTCCTCCTGCTGTTTCTGCTGCCGCCTGCCCAGTACTCAGCTCTAGATGCCAGTTACCAGTGCTGCCCCTGTACTTCCTGCATTTTTTTATTCCCTGGTGGGCTTTGTAAGGCCACTATCAGGGGAAGGAAGCACTTGTACAACTTTATTGGAATTTTACAAAGTTTCAGCTAGCAGATGGGAAAAGGTAGTCCCCTACACAGCAATGTTTCCAATAACTACAGCTTCTACACAGTCCATATAGGTGATGGCCTAAACCCCTAATGTCGTCCATCTCAGTGCCCACCGCCTCCTCCTTATGCTGTTACTGTTGTTGCCTGCCCAGTACAAAGCTCTAGATGCAAGTTACTAATGCCGTCCTTGCTCCGTCTCAGGGCCCACCGCCTCCTCCTCATGCTGGTACTACTGCTGCCTGCCCAGTACCAGGCTCAAGATGCCAGTTACTAATGCCATCCACGCTCCGCATCAGGGCCTAAAGTCTCCTCCTCATGCCTTTACTGCTGCTGCCTGCCCAGTACCAGGCTCAAGATGCCAGTTACTAATGCCATCCACGCTCCGCATCAGGGCCTAAAGTCTCCTCCTCATGCCTTTACTGCTGCTGCCTGCCCAGTACCAGGCTCTAGATGCCAGTTACTAATGGCCTCCATACTCCATCTCAGGGCCTACTGCCTCCTCCTTATGCTTTTACAGCTGCTGCTTGCTGGGTTCCCAGCTCTAGATGCTAGTTACTAATGCTGTCCACTCTCCGTCTCAGGGCCCACCACTTCCTCCTCTTGCTGTTACTGCTGCCGCCTGCCCTGTACCCAGCTCTAATGCTGTCCACGCTCCATCTCAGGGCCCACCGCTTCCTCCCCCTGCTGTTACTGCTGCCACCTGCCCTGTACCCAGCTCTAGATGCCAGTTGGATATAAGGGAGAGCAGGATAATTTGTCTCCTCCCCACAAATGTTCTGAACTCATACATGAACACACCTCACCTAGATCTGACTTACAGTCCACACCCATTGAAGGAGCACCTGATATTTTTGTGGATGGATCCTGTTCCCGCCAATTACAAGCGCCCCAATTTTAATTGCACAATATCATGGCCTCGGCCATAGGGGAGCACAGCCAAAGAGGAAGGGACAGCTTTGGCAGGGGTGGCAAGCAAAGCAGTATGAGTTTGTTTTTAGCTGCAGACCCGAGAACAAGAAGCGCTGCTGTTGGTGGTGGGCATCCATTATTACCACACCTTGAACAAGAGGTAGTAGAGTACATGACCCAGCCTGGGTCAAGTGATTGTACCCCCTCTTCATCCAAGACACAGGCCTCACAAGTGTCTCAAACAGTCCATGATAGACCTGTTCCTCCTAGTTCTTCATCCTCTGCTGGAAAGTCTTGTGTACAGCGGTACATAGAGAAGTCCCACCGAGGGGTTGGAGAGGCGGAGCTACAAGCTTTCCTTGAAGATGCTCAGTTGTTTCAGTCATCTGACAAAGAGAGTCAGTTCACAGGCTTTCCCCCCACTGACTTTTCACCTGATCACTCTGAGCCAGACGAGCCAATTCAAACTGGCTCCAAAAGGACGCTGCATCCTTTCGGCACATACAGGGAAACTGTCTCTTCTGATGATGATGATGTCCTTGATGGGACATGGGGTGAACAAGGAGATCAACATAGGCAGGAAGAAGAGGAGGAGGAAGTAGAGGAGTAGGAGGTTGCAGAGTGCCCTCAAAGGTGGAGAGGGAGGAAGAGGGTAAAAGCTGCCCACACTCTGCAGTCTTCAGTGAGGCAAGTCATAGTCGTCCATCGTCAGAAGCTCTCACCACAGGTGTGCCTCAACAACTGCGGACCAGCACCACGAGCACCTTTCGGCCCAGTTAGATGTTTGCCTGTGTGGGCATTTTTTAATGTCCATAGTAATGACAAAACTATGGTCATCTGCAAACTGTGTGCTCAACACTTGAAACGAGGCAAAAACCCAAACAAACTTGGAACAAGTTGCATGAGCACACATTTAAAAGGTCACCACCAGGTAACCTGGCGGGAACACCCAGTCAAAGCACAGAGCTCTGTGCGACCACCTCCGCCCAAGAAGCAAGCTCAAACTATTAGATCCTCCTCCGCTGCCTTTCCTCCTTCTGCCACCAAAGTTACCCATGCTGCTGCCAGCAATTTAAGTAGCACCAGCGGTGAGCAGGAGACCAGGCATCATTGCCATCCCCCACACCTTCTACCCCATTGTCTAATCTTTCTGTGGTTAGCATTAGCAGCATTCAACCTTCCATCCCCCAGATGCTGGAGCACAAAAGGAAATATGACCCCAAAACAAAGCTAATCAATGCGGCAATTGCACAGCTGATTGCGTTAGAGCTCCTTCCTTACTGGCTGTTGGACTCCAATGTGTTCCATTACGCATTCCTCTGCGCAAACCCACAGTACAATATGCCTAAGGGACAGTATTTTGACAAAAAATGTGTTCCTGCTTTGCATGAACACGTGTGGAGCAATGTGTCCATGGCCCTGCAGCACAGTTTCTGGCAAGGTGCACCTGACAACTGATAGTTGGTCGAGCAAGCATGGAATGAGAATATATATTTCCTATACAGCTCACTTGGTAACTTTGGTGGCAGCAGGGGAAGATGCAGCTGCAGCAAGGCCTGCATACCTACCTGCCCAGAGCACATCACCATGCATTCTCCTCCTTGACCTCCACTTCCACTTCCTTCTTGACTCTTGTGCCTCGAACTCATCCTCCAGGGACACTTTGCAGTGGAGTCCCAGCACCTCCCATTCGGCAGCATCTGTTCACCGCCAGCAACAAACTGCAGTTTGCTATTTCGGTCCACAATTCAGACGTTGCCACGCAGTCCTGAGGTTGCGAAGCCTGGGTTCTCTTAGCCACACGGGCACAACCACTCTGAGTGCCCTGCGGGAGCAGGAGAGCATATGGCTAATTCCCAACAGACTTCAGCCAGGCAAGGGTATGTGTGACAACCGGGGCAATCTGCTGGCACCCCTGCGTTGTGGGAAACTCATACACGTATCTTGCCTGGCTCACATCATGAACCTGATAGTACAGCGCTTCCTTGGGAATTACCCAGGCCTCCTGCCGCTGTTGCTGAAGGACAAAAAGTTGTCAGAACATTTTTCGCCAGTCGTACACAGCCAGTGCCAGATTGGTGTATTTACAGAAAAATCTCAATCTGCCGGTGCACCGGTTAATTTGTGATGTGGTCACTCATTGGAATTCCACCTTTTACATGCTGCAGCAGCTGGCTGAACAACAGAAAGTGGTGGTGTATTATGTGGCAGAGTCTGTTTGTTTCAGACGTATACCTACACTACCTTTCTTCAGCCTTGCAGAGTGGCTGCAAATTGAGGACTTGTGCACTGTGGAAGTGGGATCAGAATGAAATCTTTGAATTTTTAATAGCTAAATAGAGAAATCTATCAGGTTTTTGTGATAGATTGCAAGAGGTATCATAATTAAATATCTGTATTTTTTGGAGAGAAATACAGAAATTTTTATGGCTTTTTTGATAAATAGCAAGTGGGATCAGAATTAAATATCTGTATTTTTTATAGATAAATACTGAAATCTTTCTGGTTTTTGTGATAGATTGCAAGAGGTATCAATTAAATATCTGTGTTTTTTGGGGAGAAAAACAGAAATTTTATGGCTTTCTTGATAAATAGCAAGTGGTATCAGAATGAAATATCTGTATTTTTTAGAGAAATACAGACATTTTTCTGGAATTTTTAATAGCTAGCAAATGGGATCAGAATGAAATATCTGTATTTTTTTTAGAGAAATACAGAGATGTTTATGGCTGTTTTGATAGATAGCAAATGGGATCATAATGAAATATCTGTATTTTTTATAGAAATACAGAAATTTTCTGAGAATTTTTGATAGATAGCAAGTGGTATCAGAATGAAATATCTGTATTTTTTTTTAGAGAAATAAAGAAAATTTTCTGGCTTTTTTGTTAGATAGCAAGTGGTACCAGAATGAAATATTTGTATTTTTGTTTTTTACAGAAAAACAGAATTTTTTTTTGGCTGTTTTGATACATAGCAACTGGGATCAGAATAAAATATCTGTATTTTTGTAGAGAAATACAGAAATTTTTCTGTTTTTTTGTGATAGATTGCAAGAGGTATCAGAATGAAATATCTGATTTTTTTTCACAGAAATACAGATTAGTTTCTGAATTTTTTGATAGATAGCAAGTGGTATCAGAATTAAATATCCGTATTTTTTGGAGAAATATAGAAATTTTTCTGTTTTTTTGATGAATAGCAAGTGGGATCAGAATGAAATATCTGTATGTTTTTATAGATAAATACAGATTTTTTTTGTTTTTTGATAGATTGCAAGAGGTATCATAATTAAATATCTGTTTATTTTGGAGAGAAATACAGACATTTTTATGGCTATTTTGACAGATAGCAATTGGTATTAGAATTAAATATCTGTATTTTTTTTTAGAGAAATACAGAAAATTTTATGGGTTTTTGGATAGATACTAAGTGCTAGCAGAATGAAATATCTGTATTTTTTATGGATAAATATAGAAATTTTTCTGGCTTTTGTGATAGATTGCAAGAGGTATCATAATTTAAGATACCTCTTGCAATCTATCACAAAAAACAGAAAAATGTCTGTATTTATCGATAAAAAATACAGATATTTAATTATGATAGCACTTGGTATCTATCCTAAAACCCATAAAAATCTCGGTATTTCTCTCCAAAAAATGCATATATTTTATTCTGATCCCACTTTGCTATATATCCCCAAAGCCATAAAAATTTCTATATTTATCTCCAAAAAAATACAGATATTTAATTCTGATAGCACTTGGTATCTATCCAAAAGACCATAAAAAATTTTATATTTCTCTACAAAAAACAGAGATATGTATTTCTGATAGCACTTGGAATCTATACAAAAGGCCATATATTTCTCTACAAAAAATACAGATATTTTATTGTGATCCCACTTTGCTCTGCTTTTACTGCTGCTGCTTGCCCAGTACCCAACTCTAGATCCAAGATACTAATACCGTCCACACTTTGTCTCAGAGACCACCGCCTCCTCCTCCTGCTGTTACTGATGCTGCCTGCCCAGTACCCAACTCTAGATGCCAGATACTAATGCCGCCCACACTTGGTCTCAGAGCCCACCGCATCCTCCTCCTGCTGTTACTGATGCTGCCTGCCCAGTTTCCAACTCTAGATGACAGATACTAATGCCGTCCATACTTTGTCTCAGAGCCCACCGCCTCCTCCTCCTCCTCCTGCCCTTACTGCTGCTGCCTGCCCAGTACCCAGCTCTTGATGCCAGTTACTAATGCCGTCCACACTTGGGCCCTGATTCATCAATGAAATGCGTGTACGCTGGACGTGCGCAAGTTCGCACTTCCAGCGTCCCGGTTACCTGCGGTCCGGAGCTGAGTGCGCTCGTACACGCGCCTTCACTGCCAGCGGGATTCCTGCCTTGATAATAATGAGCAATAGGGGTCGCGAATCCGCCAATTAAGGTGATTAGATTTCAGCTGCGCGATTAAGGAGGATCTGTTAAGCTGTCAATGGTGAGATCATAGCAATTAATTAGCGCACACCTGCTCTCTGTTCTGTGCGTATCTACAGTCCAATATATATATATATATATATACACACACACATATACATAAGAAGCAAACAAAAGAACGTGTGTGCTTGTGACTTTTGTGGGAAAATCTAAACCGATGGCTTCGTGCGCCGCCAGTTGCAGGGTAGTCGCAAGATTTCGGATAGCTAATTCTGATGCGCGAGCGACCTTCCGATGCGCAAGCAACCTTCTTGATGAATCAGGGCCTTGGTCTCAGAGCCCACCACCTCCTCCTCCTCCTGCTGTTACTGATGCTGCCTGCCCAGTACCCAACTCTAGATGACAGATACTAATGCTGTTCACACGGGGAGGCTGATTCATCAAGCAAAATCGGAAGCTCGCTCGCGCATTCGTATTCGCGATCCGAAATCGGATCGCAACTGAATGAGCTCGTGACCGGAGCTGCGCATCCCCGGCAGCTTTACACTGGCGAGCTTGCATTAAAAGTCACTGTTCCCCTAAAAAAATATTCTTTCTAATGGCACACATATTACCCTGAGCCCTAAAAAAATGTTTGTGCTGTTCAAATGTTTAAAACATCTATATGCACTAGGAAAAAGCATATTTTAAAATGACTTATTTCTTTTCTGTTAAGCAAGAGTTAACCGAGTTCAAATCCTCTACATAAGCGCCTATATAAAAGCTTACGATGCCTGATCGGAGGAGCCGCCCGCGGATAAATCTTGCGACTATCCGTGCGCGAAGCCATTGGACTAGATTTTCTCACAAAAGTCACAAGCACACACACGTTCTTTTGTTTGCTTCTTATGTATATGTGTGTGTGTGTATATATATATATATATATTATATATGTATCTATATATATATATATAAAATACTTTTAACATTAAATCCTCCCCAACTCAACTTTATTTTATTGTTTTCAATTATAAGAATATCTGTTTACTGCTGTACATATCTAAAGGATCATATTGGTCATATTAGAGCATATATAAGGATATGTTTTTACATATCTAAGGATCAATTGTAACAGACTGCGCAAGTGAATTTCTATCATCTCTGCGTACATTTGAGCATATATAAGGGCAAGTTTTTACATATTTAAGGATCATATTGATAAATGATAATGAGATGAGCTATTGCCAAAAAAAACAAACAGCCCATTTTGACAGACTGTGCAAGTGCTAATTGCAAGTGAATTGCTATCACCTGTGCGCTTACATTTGAGCATATATATATATATATATATATATATAAGGGTGTGTTTTAACTTGCTTTTTCTTCTTGGAGGGGCTGTTGGTTTGTGTGTTATCCTAATTTATCTATGTTGCTGCATTTGATACTTTGCCATTTAGCACAATAGCTTCTTTTTAAATTTTTTGGACTTGGAATGTTTTAATGTATATTTTGCAATTTTGAAGTCAATGTTAATGCTATATTTGTTAAGTATTTTTTTAATTTGTTGGGACATTTTTGAGCCATTTTGGCTTTATATGGAAGTGTGGGTTTACATGTATTTTGTTTGTTCTTTTGAATTATTTTGTCATTTACTGTAAAGTTTTTAGTGATGTGTATAGTTTTTATATTTTGGTTTTGATGTGTTTTTAGAATTTATTTTAAACTTTTAGCAAATGTTTCTTTTGAATAAAGTTATTTCTAAAATGTTGTTGTTTGTTTTTTTGGGGTTTATGTGATCTCCTTTCCAATCGCTCAGGACACACAGTTTAAAAAGACTGAATTATTTTGGAAAAGTATTATTAATCTAATATTTGCGCGTAACTATGCGCAACAACGGGCCACTGACTACATGCGGGTACGGATGCGCATACAGCAGGCGTACGTGCAAATGCGTGGCATGGCGTGGCCACGTTTTCCAGTAGGTGGGAGTTAATCAGGAAGTTGGAGAGTGTCACACTGTGCCCATGATGTCATTACACATGCCCACAGAGTGGATATATTTTACCAAGCAGTTTTTTATATGGAAGCCACAGCACAGCTATAGAATGGGGGGGGGGGGGGCGCCCTGTGTCCCCAGCTCTTATCGGCAGCTGGAATCCTCTGCAAGGATGACAGCTGAGAATGGAGCGTACTCTATTGTTCTTTCAATGCATTACAGCTGCAGATGAGAGCTGGGTAGAGGTCCACACACCTAAAGTTGGCAGTTCACAACTATGTACATGCACATATTTTGATGTGTGTATGTATGCTTTGTAAGAATCTTCAGGATTCTACCCCATTAAGCTCAATCAATCAGAGGTAGATCATTTGAAGAGCACTAAATTGCCTCCTCTCTATCACGCAAGGCTGGAAATGATCTTTCTTTGTCCGGAGGACAGTGGGAGGCGCCACAATCCTGATTTTGGTGAAGGCACATATTCCACTGTCTCACATAGATATTCCCGTGTTTTATTTTTCTCCACTTTTTTTTATAGATCTATTTTTTTTCACATGTCCACAAAATAAATCCACATGTGCTGCATTATCTGACCCAGGGCGACAGTGCTTACATTTTGCCCCTAGATTGTATGTATGTCTGGCACTTACTAATGCTTCACTAAAACCAGATAAACAGAGTTTACATCTAGGAGCACAATTATTGGTTTTACAATGGTTTAAACAGGATTGAGCTTAGTGGGGTGGCAACTGGAAGCTTCTTAGTAATAGTAATAGTATACCCATATATATCTACACACAATATTAACAAACAGTTTACATTTGCAACAGAAAATATATAAACCAGTCAATGAATTAGTTATCCCATTTTTTTTTTCTTTTTAACAGGTGTTTAGTTGTTGTCAAAATAACTCACATTTTGTTTCTCTTTTTCTTTAGACAATGATTAGGCAGAGCTATGACCAGCAGCGGTCGATCTTTGTGAAGCGACAAATCGCAGAGTGGATTGCAGACAGGCTCTGGACCCCTGCAGGGAGGCGCCCAACTGTGGCACAAATTCAGCACACGTGGAGTGACCTGAAGCGGAGGAGACCCGATCTGGTGCGTGAAGTGGGGGACTGCATCCTGTCTGGTAAGTTTGGCATTTTGTCTTCTCCTCTTGTTAAGGAATGGTGTTTTCGAATGTTTGTTGTTTGTGTAAAGTAGTATTGTTTAGCCTAGAACTGTTTGTTTTTCACTTCCTATATTTTACTACCCTTATTAATTTGGTATATTTGATTTTGTTATTACAGCCAACTCTCCATCGCGCCGGCTCAGAATCATACAGCGGCCACACAGGCGCCTTGCCATCCCCCAGGATGTGGAGGAGGAGACAACATCTCCGGGGGAGGAGGAGGTGCCGGTGCCATCCCCAGAGGAAGAGCTAGTTGTGGAAGAGGAGCCATCCCTGGTGGAGGAGGAGCCATTCCCGGAGGAGGAGCCATCTCCTGAGGAGGAGCCCGCTGCACCACATCAGCAGCCAGAGTCCTCCGATGAAGGAGAGGAGGCGGCCGAGGCCGAGGAGATTGCCTGTAAGCTAACCTTAGAATCAACTTTTGTAACGTATGTTGAAATTCAACACATTCTCACACTACTTTCACCATTTTTCATTACAAATACAAAGAAAGATCTATCAGGATTTCATGTAGCTTCCAGTCAATAATCATGCATCAAATGAACGTTCTTTCTAGGTTGTTGGCTAGCATGACTAAAAATAGACATGAGTTGTTTGGTTGGCCATAGTTGTATGACAAATGTTTGCTTAAAATTTTTGGACGTAGGCAGAAAGTATCATTTAGAAGTTCAGCATTCATCTATTCACTTTAACTAACCTTACAAATCTACTTTAGTCCTGCCCACCCACTTTTACTTATGCTGTTCATTATTTATCTACAGCTGCTGCAGAGCCCTTGCCACCAGCATCTCCTCCACAGGACCGAAGTTCCTCATTTGAATGTAAGTATTTCTCCATTTTAGATATTGTAAACATTCCTTTAGAACCATTATTATAAACTAGGAGATAGTTTGTTAGGCCTACTTATAGTTCTATCAAGTATCATTAGGAGTGTATGACTAGCTCCATGTCTAGGCAGCTTTTAACAGAAGACAAAGGTTAAATTTCACTTAGACAAGTTTGTCCCTTGTGAAAACCCACAACCTTCATTGACACCAATCCTTCATTGCACCCAGGATTCACCTTTCTTTCTTGTTTTGCTCTGTGTAAACAGCAAAACAGTCATAACTTGATGAGATAACATATTTTAAACTCTTTAGCACTGTGCAATTTAAGAACTAGTTGCATGTTATACTGTTCCATTTGGTCAGTACTTACTTCTCCTATTTTTTGGGTCTCCTTCTACAAACACAGCCAGTTCCACATAGAGGGAAGCAGCCAGGCCACCCGAGGAGCTTCCAAGCCCCCCAACACCGCCACCACCGCCAACCCGGCAACATGTCAGACATCTTCTTCGTAAGTTTATATTTTCATTAGTTTGCTTTTTAAAAGGACAGTACTTTTAAAAAATGTTTGGACCAAACTCTTCCAGTTAATATATTATTTGTTTTTCCTCACCCGCCAGGAAGGATACGGGAAAGCGTGGATTCCATAAACAGAAGGATGTCTGCCGTGGAGCAGCACTTGAGGCTGGGCCCTCCTCAGAGGCGGCCAGGCGGCACGGTTTAAAAAAAAAAAATTGTATATATGTTTATATTGTGTATAAGTTTTGTTAAATTATTATATTTTTATATTTGTTGGGGTTTTCACATGGGGGGAGATTAAAAAAATAAAAGTTTTGTTTAAAAAAAAGAAAAGCCAGATTTAGTGAATTTGATTTTTATTTTAGTGCACATTTCACACATTTTTACAGCCTGGCTAATCCAATTCCATCTCTAAAAAACACAAAAAAAGAAACCTTAGTTTTTACACAATGGTTATTTGAACCGTAAAATCTTGAACATGCTCTTATCCTACACAAACCTGTTCTGCAGGTTGGTCGGGTTTGCTCCATTCCTCCATTGGTCACTTGGTCCAAACATCATGTGACCTTAAAAGTAACAGAGTTGGGTATGTTAGATATGTCCTCTTCAAAATATATGTAATTGTGACATCATTCAAGAAGACATTTGGCATAGAATACACAGCTGAACACCTTAGTATGTCATTTTAATCAACAGAAAAGTAGTTGACCTATTAGCAAGCACATTTATCTGTTACAGACAAGTGTCAGAGAAGTGCAGTGTGCCATATTTGCTCCCTAGATATAACTAGATTTGTGTTCATTTAGTGACTTGATTAGAATCACTTTGACAAATGTACTGGAACATTCTTCGGGGAGTATATAGCAAAACTGCATTTGGAGCATACTTGGGCCGCATCAAAACAAACTCAGATAGGTAAAGTGTCAAAGTGTGAGGGTTACTAACCTGTGGACATTGGGCAAACACAAAATAGAGATTAAGCTAGTTTATACAAACAGGCGTCGAAAAAATTGAGTGAAAACTGACAGGAAGAATGTGAAGAATGTTCTCACCTGGCACCCGGCATCCACTTATATAGTTCGGCCAGCCCGGCCACGGTCGCGGCCCACACTAGAAGCCCGGCCACGGGTGCGGCCCACCCTAGAAGCCCGGCCACGGCTCACCTCCAACTCCTGGCCTCGTCCATGGGACACCCCCGCAGTACGCCCACAGTGCACCTGCACAGCACGGGCGCGAGTGCGGCCCACCTCTAGAGCATGTCTAGTGGTTGCCCGTATGTTAGGAGGTGGGCAGGCAGGAGCACGGGGTGGACTTGGAGGGGCACGGACACGGAGTGAACGGGCAGGGGCACGGGGTTGGGGGCCAGGCGCACTGGGTGGAGGGCCAGGCGCACTGGGTGGACGGCCAGGGGGAAGAACAGAGCTGGCTGCTCTGCAGGAGATGGGGGGCCAGCAGGGCTTCGATGCGAAGTGACATCCTCATCATCCACATCACCCCGAGCACAGAGGGCAGGAGGGGACTGCTGCGTCTCAGGGCGTACTATTGTAAAAAAAAATGGAAATACACACATTGTTAATGCAAGTCAAAAGAAGGTAAAAATACACCAAAGAGGTCATTTTCCAAAAATGATCTCCTATTTCACCTCAAGCATAAATACGTAAAAACACAATGCTATTTTGTTCTCAATGCTAATGAATAAACTGTTGCAATCCCAAAAAAATGCAAAAAGAAATTACATTTGTAATTAAGTAATGTAAAAGGATTGAACTTACATGGTTGGCAAGCATCGGAGTCATCCCGGTAGTCCACCCCTACCACCGTATCTGGCCCGATGAATGGCAACGCCAATCCTTCGTACCCCTTGAGACGCTGCACAAGATGTTCAGGATAGGTCCCACTCCTTCCAGCCTCTGTGCCCAGGAGCCTTTTGACGTGTCTGAAGATGTGTGGTGGCCATTCTCCTTGGCTCCATGTAACTAGAAGTGAAAAAATAAAAGAGTTATGGGACAACACACCCAAAACATTTTTTGGAGGAATAAAGACAATGGTGTATTCTTACTTGTTCTTGTTCCTTTGTTCGTTGTTCTTTTTCCGTTTTTTCTTTTTTTTCAGCAAGTTTTGGTTTGCATGACCAGATTGACTAAGAAACTGCAAATTTATAAGGATGCAAACGCACACACTGGCGCAAACGTACGCACGCAAATGCACACACGCACGTTCATTTAAATGTGCGCCATTCAAGGATCTTGCTTGCTGTTGTCAAGGATCCAAATTTGGACCTCGATTTCCTCTTCACTACTGCTGTTGTTGCATAAAACACCACATATCTGATGCTGGAAGAAGAGCAGCAGCATCAACAACAACAGCAGCAACCAGAAGTGCAAGCTCAGACTTCTCAAACAGTCCGGGCACCACGCATCTTCTTAGAGCGTGGCCGCCTGGAAAGTTTGCGTGACCACGATGTCAAAAGGCGTTTCCGCCTGTCTTGCGCTAATTAATTGCTATGATCTCACCATTGACAGCTTAACAGATCCTACTTAATCGCGCAGCTGAAATCTAATCGCCTTAATTGGCAGGTTCGCGACCCCTATTGCTCATTAATATCAAGGCAGGAATCTGGCTGGCAGCAAAGGCGCGTGTACGAGCACACTCGGCTCCGGACCACAGGAAACCGGCTTGCTGGAAGCGCGAATGTACGCATGTCTAGCGTACGCGCATTTCTTTGATGAATCAGGCCCTTTGTCTCAGAGCCTACCGCCTCCTCCTTCAGCTGTTACTGATGCTGCCGCCTTCCCAGTACCTAACTCTAGATGACAGATACTAATGCTGTTCACACTTTGTTTGAGAGCCCACCGCCTCCTCTTCATGCTGTTACTGCTGCTGCCTGCCCAGTAGCCAGCTGTAGATACAAGTTACCAATGCTGTCCATGCTGCATTTTACAAAGTTACAGCTATCAGATAGAAAAAAGCAAGTCTCCTACCCAGCAATGTCTCCAGTAGCTACAGCTTCCACACTGTCCTTGTAGGTGATGGCCTCAATCTGTAATGCCATCCTTGATCCGTCTCAGGGCTTAGCTCCTCCTCCTCATGCTGTTACTGCTGCGGCCTGCCCAGTACCCAGCTCTAGATGTCAGTTACAAATGCTGTCCACATTATGGCCCTGATTTATTAAAGTTCTCCAAGGCTAGCGGGAATACACTTTCATCAGTGAAGCTGGGTGATCCAGCAAACCTGAAATGGATCTGGTCCAGGGTTGAAAATATTTGCTAACAAATGGCTAATGACTTTTATGAAATCCGGTCCAGGTTTTCTGGATTACCCAGCTTCACTGATGAAAATGTAATTTTCTCCAGCCTTGGAGAAAATAGTAAATCAGGGCCTATGTCTCAGGGCCTACCGCCTCCTTCTCATGCTGTTACTGCTGCGGCCTGCCCAGTACCCAGCTGTTAATATAAGTTACCAATGCTGTCCATGCCGCATTTTACAAAGTTACAGATAGCAGATAGGAAAAGGCAGTCCCCTACACAGCAATGTCCCCAGTAGCTACAGCTTCTACACTGTCCATATAAGTGATGGCCTCAACCACTAATGCTGTCCTTGCTCCGTCTCAAGGCCCACCGCCTCCTCCTCCCAGTACCCAGCTCTAGATGCCAGTTAACAATACCATCCACACATCTCAGGGCCCATCGCCTTCTCCTCTTGCTCTTACTGCTGCCGCATGCCCACTGCCCAATACCCAGCTTTAGATGCCAGACTAGCCTCAAGCTCAACAGGGTCTTCTTTCCCTGCTGATTCCGCCAAGCCCATTCCCTGTCATGTGCTTTCACTGGATAGTAGGCCCTGAGACGGAGTGTGGATGGCGTTAGTAACTGGCATCTAGTCCTGGGTGTAGTACATCTTTAATGACACCCCAAAGTGTGTATTGCAAGTGTGTTATCTGAAATTTGGTATTGAATGTAGAAGGCCACGTCTTCTTCATCCATCAGTAGCATGCTTTATCAGACTAAATTTCTGTGTATGTTACCCCGGAACTGAGAAGTGGGACAGCAGACCCTCTGTATATGTCGGGGGAAAGAGATGGGAGACACCGGTATGTGTAACGGCAACCGAGAGGTCCTGTATGACCACATTGAGCCATGAAGTTATTCAGCTCTGCAGACATCTGGAGACTTCTCCACAACAAGTATGTGGCTGTCCTGGGAGACTCCATTCAAAGATCTGTCTACAAAGATCTTGTAAAAATACTGCAGAATGATGAGTTTCGGACTGAGAACCAGCTCAAAAGGAAGGGTGAGATGTCTTTTGCAAACGACACATTGGGGGATCTTTGGGTGAAATGCACAATGGCATAACGTACCATGAAGTGCGTCATTACAAAACTGACCACCACCTTGTACTGTTCTATTTCCTGACCCGTGTCTCTTTGGAGTACATAGAAAACGTGCTGGCTGACTTTGAACAGGGACCTCAGCCCGATGTTGTCATCATCAACTCGTGTGTATGGGATGTTATTAGGTATCATGAGCAATCACTGGAAATGTACAAAACCAACCTGGACTACCTGTTTATTCAGCTCACCGAGGTGCTGAGCCCCGAATGTCTGATGATATGGAACATGGCCATTCCTGTTGGATTCAAAGCTGGTGAATTGCTGGAGTACCCAATTCCTAATGTGCTCTGGGACATCATAGAAGGGAATTTCTTCAGCGCCACTCTGGCAGATTTGCACAAATTTCATGTGATTGACATGCACTTCCACTTCCGCTTCGAGCTGCGCTCCAGGGTTAACCCACCCACTCGAATCAGCTGGCTCATCGGAAGTATACCTGCATCCTAATAGCTCATATTGTTAAAGCCTGGGACGTGCAGCAGGAACAGCAGGAGGAGGAGGCGGTGGACTCTGGGACGGAGCATGGACAGCATTGGTAACTGGCATCTACAGCTGGGTACTTGGCAGGCCGCAGCAGTAACAGCATGAGGAGGAGGCAGTGGGCCCTGAGACGGAGGAAGGACTGCATTAGAGGTTGAGTCCCTACCTACTATATAGGGAAACCATATGAAAGGGAAGGGGCTTGGCATAATCAGCAGGGAAAGAAGACCCTGTTGAGCTTGAGTCTAGTCTGGCATCCAGAGCTGGGTACTGGGCAGTGGGCAGGCGGCAGCAGTAAGAGCAGGAGGAGTAACAATGCCATCCACACTCAGGGCCCACCGCCACTGTAGGGACAGTGGGAATCATGTTCATCTATTCATTTCTCCAATAGCTACAGCTGCTGTTACCAATGCCAGTTACCAATGCTGTCCACGCTCCGTTTCAGAGCCCACCGCCTCCTCCTCCTGCTATTACTGCTGCCGCCTGCCCAGTACCCAGCTCTAGATGCCAGTTACCAATGCTGTCCAACATCCGTCTCAGGGCCCACCGCCTCCTCCTCCTGCTGTTTCTGCTGCCACCTATCAGTACTCCATTCTTAAAAATGGTATTACAGACATCTAGGTGACATTGATGATGCACTACACCCAGCTCTAGATGCCAGTTACCAATGCGGTCCTGGCTCTGTCTCTGTGCCCACTGCCTCCTCCTCCTGCTGCTGCTTGTCAGTACTCCATTCACAAAAATTGTATTACAGACTTCTAGGTGGCATTGACAATGCACTACACCCAGCTCAAGATTCCAGTTAACAATGCGGTACCCACTCCTGTGAGGCCTATATAACTTAAAACAGAGCTGTGTAACTGGCTAATTTTTTGACTGAAAGCCCCCCCCCTCAGGGACCTCTGCCTGTACTCTGAAGCCTGTGTATGGCTTGTAATGGAGCAGAGAAACCTGGTGGCTACTTTTTGGACTGGAGGAACCCCCTCGGGGCTCTCTCTGCCTCTACTCGGAGGCCTGTATAAAAACTGGCATGTTCCCTTGACCGCTCCATAAAATGGCTTTGCCAGCAACATAAAAAAGCCTTTTTTTTTTTTACCTGTACATTGTTGTGCAGAGCTGGGGGAATCTTGACATGTCTTTTTAAATGTATTTATAGGCTGTAGAAGCTCTACACAGTCCCGAAAAACAAACCATAGTTTTCCCCTATTGACTTTAATGAAGTTCGAATTCGACGTTCGTTTACCCGAGTAATTTTGCTCTATTCGACCGAACAGCGGTCGAATCGAATAGTGAGCTATTGGACCAACACTATACAGTAGCGTGTATAATATATATATAATATAATTATATATATATATTATATGAATATTTCTTTGTATTGGACTCAATACAGCTATTTGGCATGCTTCATACTGTCTTGAGGGAATACATTTGGGGGAGTCAGAAATTGAAAAGGATCTGGGGTTCTGGTAGATCATAGACTTAATAACAGCATGCAATACCAAGCTGCAATACTAAAGCTAGCAAAGTACTTTCTTGTATTAAAAGAGGAATAGACTGCAGAGATCGAGATAATCCGGCCCCTGTACAAATCATTGGTCAGACCACATCTGGAATATGCAGTCTAGTTTTGGGCACCAGTTCACAAAAAGGACAATGTGGAATTGGAGGGAATGCAGAGGTCAACTAAAATAATAAAAGGAATGGAGGATCTCAGCTATGAGGAGAGATTAGCTGAACTGAATCTATTCTCCCTTGAGAAGAGATGTTTAAGGGGGGGTATGCTCACCCTGTATAAGTTTATACAGGTCCAAACAGAAAACTGTATTCCCCATTATTTACTTTAAGATCATTACAAAGAACAAGAGGGCACTGTTTGCGTCTGGAGGAAAAGAAGTTTAAGCTCCCAATAAGGAAGTGATTCTTCACTGTAAGGTCTGTGAAAATGTGGAATCGGCTCCCTCAGGAAGTAGTTTCTGAGGGAGCCGATATAGATTGCTTTAAGAAAAAGCTGGATGTTTTTCTAGAAGAACAGAATATAACTGGGTATTAAGGCTTTAGAGTAAAAATAACAGTTACTGTTGATCCAGGGAACATCCGATTGCCTCATGGAATCAGGAAGGAATTTCTTTCCCCTGTTAAAGCAAATTGTACCAGCGTTTTTTTTACCTTCCTCTGGGCCAACTATGTCTTATAGGGTTTTTTATCTGGGATATGTTTATTTCTCTAGTGGTTGAACTTGATGGGCTTATGTCCTTTTTCAACCTAACCTACTATGTAATTAGGGAAAGCATAGAATCAACCCAAATCAATAGTAAAATCAATAGAATACATATAATAATTATTTTCTTTATTAATAGGAATGTAGTGTTCAGCTACAGAGTACTGAGTATGACTGTAGGGACCAGAAGAATGTAACCAATCTATGCAACACACAGTGCATGGGTTCAGAAGTCTACTGTACTAAACCCACGATGCTATCCTATCCCTGTTTAGTCGCAGGGCGCCGCCATCTTCATTATTCTAATTGTCACCCTTTGGTTTTGAACACATTTTTTTTCCCCCTGCATTAAACTTTTTCACATGCCTTTATTTTTTCTTTGGAGTCTCTCATTATTGTTTTTTTTTAATCAAACATTCATCAGGTTTTTTCCCAAAATGTACACATTTTTCACATTGGATTCATTTTGAAAGCACATGAAACCACTTTTACTCGTGATTCATGCATTTTTTAATTCAATGTATTGTTAAAAATGTGTACATTTTGGGTACACAAGGTTTAGTGATTCTTTGGAATTTTGGAATTCATTTGGAAAGTGACTGAACATGGTGGTTTACTATATATACATATTACTTAATGATTTATATTGCCAGTTTGAACAATACCGACTGAAAGAAGTGGGATTGTCGAATGCTTATACCAAACGGAAGTTCTTTCTGTCTGCCACATTGACTGCATTTTTTTCATTGAGAAGATGACAGAGCCAAGAGATGTGTAAAGCTGTTCACAGGCTTTTAATATACAGCTTACACGTTCACTGCTCATAACTTTAATGACAAGTGTACAATGTAAGTCAGCAGCCATTCTTGTCAGAGATTTCTGTACCCTCTTAGCACCTCCCCACCCCCTTTCTCCCCTCTCTTCTCTATCTCAACTCCCAGTCTTTCCTTTCCTTCGTCATTTCCAGCACTGTGTCATATCCGGAAGTTACATGAAGGAAAGGACATCCCTGGCACTCCTTTGGTAGCCCACTCTGCTCACTTATTCTGAACGTCTATTGCTTGGTAAAAAGAGCTGACAAGTCACTGTGCTTACCTGTGTGTTTGTCTGTGCTTCTTATTTGAAGTCTCGATGTTTTTCAAAACAACGGGCTCATGTACATATATACAGTCTGCATAATTTATTCTTTGCATAGCACAGTTATTTAGCAAATAGACGCATGTAGAAGGGATCTGTTCATAAGGACTAAGTAAACTTGTTTTTTGCTAAATTTTTCATGCCTGCTAGATATTGCTAGCACAGAAAACTCCACTTAGCACGTTGTGGAGGTTGTGGGTTGACACTTCAATGTTTGCAGCAACATGCGATAAGACCCTTATCTGCTATGTGCGTTGTACTACACTGTGTTAAAAATAGTGCTTGCAGGAATTTGGTCGTTTTTTTCTTGATACTAGTCTGTAAATAATATATATATATATCGCACTAGAATGTGATGTTTTGCAGCATATGTGTCTTTTTGTTTTATTGTGGTACCATGTGGTACCATGAGATTGCCAGCCCAATGACTTAATGATGGTGAAAACATAGCTTGTGTACAGTGAAGTGGGGATAACTGCTGTCCTGCATTTGCTATTGCAGGGGACACAGCGGGGTGCCTCCCACTTGTCCTTCCTCTCTTCTCTCCATAGAGCTGCACAGTTTTGTCTGTGCAGTTGTCCTTTTTTAATGTCCCTGAAAACAATCATGAAAGTTGTTTGCAGCAACAAAAAATATGTGTACCACAACCCATGTTGGTGAGTTGAGGTGCTAATTAGCATGAATAGTGTGAGGCGCTCATGCCTTTTTTTTGGTTTTAGGCTTAGTCTACAAGGACGTTTTCCCCAGTGTTTAACCTGAGGCTTTAAAAGCCCATGTTTGAAATCTCCATGCATTCCAATGGGCTAATCTACACCAGGACATTTCCTTCAGGCATGTTTATGAGCGTTATGTATAACATTGCTTGCATTTTAGCGTTTTATAGCTTGCCGTGGTTTCCTGTGTATTTAACACGCTTTAACAGGTTTACATTTTAAGTGCTTGTAAACTGAGGAAAACACTACATTGAAATCAATTAAAGCGTTTTCCCTGCGTTTTGGGGTGTTTTCCAGCGTTAACTTTGCCTTTTAATTTTTTAAACCTTGCAAGCAATGTTAAAGATAGTGCTCAAAAACATGCCTCAAGGAAACGTCCTGGTGTAGATTAGCCCGTTGTAATGCATGGGAATTTAAAACATGGGCTTTTAAAGCCTCAGGTTAATTACTGGGGGAAAACGTCTGTGTAGACTAAGCCTTAACGCTGAAAAACAGGCAAAAACGCGGGTAAATGCTTCCATTAATTTCAATAGGGTGTTTTCCCGCGTTTATAAGCACTTGAAACATAAACGCGTTACAAATGCGACATAGACGTTTTCCAGCGTTTTAAAGGCAAGCTTTAAAACGATAATAAAAGCACATATAAACGCAGTAGGAACGTTTACATGCGTTTTAAAAAACGTCTGTGTAGACCCAGCCTTACTGTTTTAGAACTAGTGGTATTGTATACCACTAGTGCCATTGTAACACTGTCAGTGGTTTGTGTTTTTTCTCTCTAGGGAATACAGTAAAATCGGTGAAAAATGGTTTACAAAGCCATCATTTTTGCTTGAAAACTAAGGTATTGAAGAAAATTAATATTGGCAAATATAAAGATTGCTAGTGTTGGCCATTTATAATTTTGCCATTTTGGCTTTGGTTATCATGTTTGAGTATATCTTATATTAAGTGCAAACTAAAAAAAAATGTTTTCGTGTCTATTTTCCTAGAAAGGGGTGCGCAACGCTAACCTGTAAGCAAACTGATAACAAAACTGCACAGCAAAAGTCTGCTCAACCCAGAGCAAGGAGCGTGCACGTATAAAGGAAGGCTGGGGATGTATCTTTTCATGTAACACAAGCACCTGGAGGTATACAAACGGCCAGACATCCTGGAGCTGCACACCAAGGAAATGTCTCCTTCGAGTGCTGATTAGAGGCCAGTGTGTTTTCTTTTAACCGTATGATTTGTCATATGAACAGTGGAGAACCCAGATTTACCCTGATGGAGGCTCAGTAGAGGATTGAAATCGGATTGCATTATCCTTTGTCTTTGCTGCACTATTATGTCTGGTTTGCCTGGAAAGAACGTAGAACTGTAAATAACACAAGGACAGCCTGATGATTTTAAAAGTATTTTTCTGCCCCCAAAAGTGTTTTTCCCTGATTTATATCTGCGGTCTACATGGTAAAGCTGTTCAGTTCTACAGACTCTTTCACCTTTAGGAATATTTTGTGAATATGTATTTTATCTACATAGGTAACTTCAACGCATTATCACGATTTGAATGCATGTTGAAGCTATAAAACACAGTTTTGGGGATATATGCACACGCATGGTTATGTTTGTTTTGCCGATTCTGTTTATTTTGTAAAAATGGTTTGACCATGCTCTAAATTTTGGAGGGCAGTTATATCACTTTGGATATATTTTTTTTTATGATATAGTATTTTATGATTAATGTCTGTCATAACTGAAGAGCAAAAAAAAAAAGTTTGTTTTGACAAGTTTTTTTGAATTGCTGTGCTTTTTTTTTTTGTTTTTTTTTTCCATTGAGATGAACGGGTTTTCCCTAAAGGAGTTGTGCTGCCTCTTTTGTTGTCCACCATGTCCGGGCAGGATTGCAGCCAAACTTGCATTTTTGCCCCCAACTTCAACCTATGCTGTGTTACCAGAACAAGATGCCTCTGTAAGGGTTGGTAATGGAAGAGAAAGAACAGGTTTAATGGGACGATGGAAACTTCATCTTACGGATCGTGCTGATTTTCAGTACAGTCAACGTGAGCTGGATACCATAGAAGTTTTTATGACCAAGAATAGCCGTGGCAACAGAATTGCTTGCATGTATATTCGCTGTTCTCCTGGCGCAAGGTATTTTTTCATTCTTTATTTTAATCTAAACTAGAAATTCTTTTTTTTTTTTATATGTAAACACATTATAAAAAACATATATATTTATAAAAAAAAAAAAAAAACATCAAAGTAGTTTATAGTCCCTTCACACATGCAGTCATTCACACTGTTTGACAACTGTTATAATTTTCTAACTGTAAAAAAAAATGGTTTCAGAATGGAAAAAGCTGTAATGGGTGTTTAAAGCGTTTCCTTTAATGTAAAAGTAAAAATTGCACTGCCCCCTAATTCTTGATTGCCTAGGCGGCCCAGAATGGGAGCGCAAAGCCTCCCGGGATACCTACGTAAAATTTTTGCGCAAAGAGCAAAATTTGCCGATCTCACGCATGCGCAGAGATCAGCAAGGGATCGTAATGCCCTGAAGGATTAAGGGTAAGTGTATTTTTTTTTTTTTTTTGCTGTTTTGAATTTAGTTCCTCTTTAAGGCCAGAATCACATCTCTGTGGTTTGATAAATTACATTAAATGTTAATGTGCATTTCTGGCCTTAAGGCAACATAGTTTGTTTTCATTGGGCTGTCAATGCACCCCAGCACAACTTGAATTACACCTAAGTTTTGGTAACACAATTCACAATAGTGTCTTGCCCCCCAAAATGGCATCTCAGCTTACCAATGAATATATCCCGGAGATGTGAACTTAACCCTAAAGAAAATGTCAACGGACACATAATGCACACCATGCAGTGGTTCCCAACCTTCTTCACTTGGTTTTGACTATAAATATGCTTTCTTGGCTCCCGATAAGGTAATCAAGTAGAATATATCTACTAGTAACTTCTGCTGTGTGAAAGTAAATCTGTCTCCAGTCTACAGCCATCTACTGCAACTCAGCACCACAGATTTGAAAAGGTGCTTACTCATGTTTTCAGAGCTACGTACACAAATCCAAGTTCTGTCACTGGAGACAATATTTTGTTTTTGTTTCCAGTGGCAAATTGCCTGTTTTGTTGTAATTGGAGTTAAGGGGGGATGATGAGCACAGTGGGCTAAATTGACAAGCATAGTGGTCATTCCAAATCTGTCATTCTTTGATCCACCGGGAGGGATCAGTGAATATCCTCCCGTGACTGCGGGAATATGTCAGATTTTTACACAGGAGGAGCATGACCATTTGTCGTCAAAAATGATTAACGTGTACACAATCAAGTTCTCCTTTTTTCAAAGGCCCAAGGAGCCCTCCTACATACACGGCAAATATGCCTTGGTATATGAGAACTTTTTTTCTTTGAATCTCTAATTCTGCCTCCAAGATATCCCACAATGCTATAGAACGTACTTTAATTAGCTGAAGAGGCGCTCTTTGGAAGAGAGGGCAGGGGTGGTTATAGCTGGAGAAAATGTTGGGGATACTCGGGACCCTGTATTTGAATTCAGAGGGTTACCTGAAACTTTGGAGACATTGTGCCAAATTGAAGATGTGTGCTGCATTTTGTGGTGCTTGCTGTAGTAAGTAGCTGCTGAAATTCTTGCCACTATAAACTAGGGATCAGTGGTCCAAAATGTATTTTTACCAGCAACTTAAGCTGCGTACACACGTCCAATAATTATCGTTGGAAACGAACGCCAGACGAACAATCAATTGGCCAAAAATCGTTCTAAGTGACCAATGACGCCGACGAATGAGGATAGTCGTTGGAAATGAACGACCGGCACGGCGGATCTGATTAGACAAAGATCGTTCATCGTCTATCGTGTGTACGGTCGTTCAGTGATCTTGCATGTTCCGAGCATACGCGATGAACGAACGTTCTGTACAGGTGCTTCAATTTATTGTGACTTTTTTATGTGTGTATATCTCTCTCTCTCTCTCTCTCTCTCTCTCTAATTACTAATAAAGAGTACCTGCCATATGTATAATAATATATGACCTGCCATTATTTTTATCATTCATATGACAGGTCCTCTTTATTGGTAATAATAAATTGGTCAGTTTCCAGCACAGTTCTTCATCCTGAGAATACTTTGAGGGGCATATTGCACGGAGGGACAAAGGAACAGTGTGGTGAATGTCGTTGGTTTGACCCAATCGCTCGTACACACTATTCACTTCCTCTGGTGCACGTCACTTCCTGTATCATTCAAACGAATGCATCTATCATGTGTACAATATCATTGAACAATCGTGTCGTTATCTGCATGTACAGGATCGGTGCTATACAATTGTTCAAAGATATCATGCAGGATCGTTGGTCGTTCGTTTACCAACTATAATTATTGGAACTAACTTTTTGTGGCCTCTTTTCCCACATAGACCAAAAAAAACTATTTCATGAGTGTGCAATAATTGACAAACATAGTTATCTTTTTTTTCCTGCAGGTACATTTTGTCGGCGAGCCAAAACAATATGTATTCCTTTTTTTTTCAAATTGTTACTTTTACCATTAATTCTCCTAAATTCGAAATCTTTGAAGTGGGGGACCATTCACGCCCTTCTGGTTTTGTTTTGTGTGAATGAATGCAGGTTTTGTGGCATCCCATTCCAGCACACCAGAGCAGACCCCAAAACATACCCGTGGCACACCACAATGCCTGAACACATTGTCATCATAGGACGGGTTTACAAAAACTTATAACATATTGGGGAGTGGTTTGGTAGTCCTAAAATATGGCTGATAAGACTGTAGAGGAGATATAATTCACAGGATATTAACAGCTAGGAAGAGTTCTGGAAGGATTTGTTTCACTTCAAGAATAAAACATTTTCAATGTTTTATTTTTACAAACCAAAGGGAGAAAATAATAGAAGGCCATTAGTAGGATTTTCATACGTTGGAGCTAATCTCAGGGCAAATGTTAAAAAAAAAAAATTATTTATACGTTTATACCTTTATAAGTTTTTTTACAACTTTCACACATTCGAAAATAGTTGTTTCAAGTTAAGAGAAACTAAATATTTCAAGGCTGCATGTGAAATGGGGAATAACTACTGTACTCAAAAAGTATTATTAGGTGAAGTTTTCAAAGGTTTTACAGTTGATAGTTAATCATAAATGTGGAACCTAAAACATGTGCTGTGCATTCATCAGTAGCATGCATGTGCCTGGCCTATGTGCATGTAGGCATTTTAAATATTTTTCCACTAAACTATTGCTTTTTCAAGGAAGCTAACGACCCAGGGAGATGGGGGACAGAAATTTATCCTGTAAGGGCCTGTAAAAGTAATCTACAGTGTTAAAAATATATTTAAAGCCATAGGTTTAGGACATGTCATTTGCAGTGAAATACTTGTAAACTCTGACAATAAACATATTTTATTTGCTTTCTTTTGGTTAACTATTCCCATAAAATAATTGTGTTATATCTGTTTGATAAGTTTATACCTTTAGTCAGAAATTCAGTTTTCTGTGTTCTGTGTATAATCTTAGATTTTATTATCCTTCCTAATTCTCATCTTGGGGTACATGGTATTTAGCGTCAATGTTGTGCAAAATAGGATAGTGGGAGAGTTTCAGTACTTTAGCAAAAGGCATCTGGGCAGAGTTGGCACCACAAAATTGTTGTTACAGCCGCCAATAGGATTTAGTAGTTCTTTGCATTTCTGCCACATCTACAGTCCTTTTTTTTGTACTTGCTGGGTCTTCAAAGGGATAAAACATAGGAAATGTGCACATATTGCAGAGATGTTCTTCATATATTTTTTGACCTTATGTACACTTTATGAATTATATGCTTTGTTCTGAGTTACCAAAACACAGGTTTGCTATTAAAAATTACAATTAAAAGGTTAGACTGAGTTTTTAGAAGCAGTTGCAGAAATGTAATGTCTTGCCATCGCCAATCACTGCAGAGCGACCGCACAGGGTAAGTATGTGCCATAATCAGCAAATATGCTGTGCATCTTTGCTGAATATGTCAGAATCTAGCCACCCACCAATGACTTTAGTTCTGCCTTAAGTATCTTTAGGCTCACATGTTAACATTACAGACTAAAGCTGGGTACACACATGCAATTATTATTGTTGGAAAGGATCTTTCACGATCCTTTCTAACGATTAAGGACTGCGCACGATGCATGAACGAGTGCTGTACATACAGCATTGCTCTGTTCTATAAAGAGGGGGAGAGCCACGAAGCGGCACCCTGCTGCATGCTCTCCCCCTTCCCTTGCATTAGGATCGTCCGTGGATCTGCCAGGATGGTCGTTCAGACCATGGATGACGGGCGCTGTACACATGTCATATTCTCGTCCGATATCGGCCCTGGGCCCATTATCGGGCGAGAACCATTGGACGTGTGTACGAAGCTTAAACAGCTACAGTTGAATCTTTATTTTTTATTGTGATGTTCAGACTAATATTTATGAACAAAGGTCACAAGATTGCTCAACTGTAACCCTAACTTGTATCTAATGTAACACTTGCTTAAAAAATATTATTATTTTAGTAAGTGAGGACTATTTGTTTGCTAAATTTGTCAGCCAATATCACATATGTAATTGTGTATTTTTGGGTACTACACATTCATTTCTGTTCTTGTATGAATTAATTAAAAAAGAAAGGCAAGAGAAGGCTTTTTTGCAGTATAAAAATGAAAAGAAACTTTTACTGAGTATAGATAGTCCACTCTATACAAGACAGAAATTCCACTAATTTCTTGATGAGTTCATAAAGTACAATTCATACATATAAATTATAACATTAGTTCATAATAAGTTGTTTGCATTAGTAAATGATGATTGGTAAATTCCAACGATTATTGTATATACAGGTGATTGGCCACACACTCAATCGCCTGTATATACAATGATCGTTGGAATTTACCAATAATTACTAATGTACAATTTCACCTCACAGTACAAGTATGTTTTACATTTAGATACTGTGTTCTTACTAATTGTAACCTTATGGCTAAATTATGATCATATAATCAATATTTTATAATAATTATTATACCATGCCTTTTCTTCTTTTCCTTTTTGCATTACCATGTACAACAAGTTGAGTCTCTGAAACCCCTGAGAAAGCCATTAGGCAAAATGCGTCGGGTAAATTAAGACACCCTAATATGAACTAATGTTATAATCTATATGTATGAGTTGTACTTTATTAACTCATCAAAAAAATTTTGGACTTTCTGTCTAGTATAGGGTGAATTATCTATACTTAGTAAAAGTTTATTTTAATTTTTATACAGCCAAAAAAGCCTTCTCTTTCCTTTTCATTCTCTTTCATTTTTTCATTCTTTTTTACTTAATGAATAGGCTTTGCAGAAGTATTGCTAATAGTAATAAGATCCTTGATATGATCCCCCTTTTTTCATATTACTATCTGTTCTTGTAAGTCAAAATTTTCCAAGGAAACAAAACAAAAATACTTCTTACTTACACTCACCTGTTTCTAGTTCATCCTCTACTACTAGTAATATATATGTTTAGATTTTTTTAATATGTATCTCTTAGTGTTCTTTCCTTTTGCTTCCTCCTGCAGGTTCACCCTACTTTTCTCTCATGGCAATGCAGTGGATCTGGGGCAGATGAGCAGCTTCTACTTGGGTCTAGGGACACGTATCAATTGTAATATCTTCTCCTATGATTATTCCGGGTACGGGGCTAGCTCAGGTCGTCCATCAGAAAAGAACCTGTATGCAGACATTGATGCTGCTTGGCAAGCTTTACGTACAAGGTAAGTATGTAATTTACATAGCTACAAATACACTTGCTAACTCCAGAATAAAAGCAGCAAATCAGTCTTTGTTTAATTTATGTGAACTAAAGTTTGATATTTGTATTTATGTTGTGTTGAACCAGCACGCCAATACATCTCTTCCTTTAAGCAGAACTAATCATGTTCAGGTGAGCTTCTGCCATAATCAGCAAGTATGCACAGCATAATATTATTGTACAGCATACTTGCCGATTATGGCACATACTTTACATGTGCTGTCACCCTGCATTGATGAAAGTTTCAGGACCTCTCATCGCTGCAGGGATGGGTGCCGCTATCTACCCTGCTGGCTTCACAGCGAACTTCGATTGGCGACAGCGATCCTCCTCGCTGATTGGATGATTTAACTCGTTACATCCCTGGCAACTTCCTGTGTGTGCGGCCATGCCACACAGAGCTTAACTCTAGTTTACAGCAGAAACAAAAAACCACCAGGGGCCATTGCATGTCTCCTTGTCAAGGGACAAAGGGACTCCCTTGTTTTTTGTTTTCTCAGTTTAGGTCTGCTTTAACATATACTTCTACTAATAGTCATTCAAAAACCTATTCTTGATTCCCCCATTCCCCATGATGGAATGCTGTACAGCTCCTAACTAGTGCTAGTTCATTCTGATACTCGGGGCGGTGTAGGGGAAGACATTGATTTGATCAGTATCTACTCTAGCCCCTCCTTACTTTAACCAAAATGTAAAATTTAGGCACAACTAACATTTCCAGATGTGTAATTTATGTTTAGTATGTTTAGTAATTTATGTTACACTTGAAAGATACTAAATATACACTGCCTATCTTTTGTGTTTTTCTGTGCCCTTTTGCTAGAAGATCTTCATTTCTCCCATACGTTACACATTTTAGTTGCATCCGAATGTTTGAATGTAGGTGAACAAATACCTGACATTGCTAATTACTTGTTCCTACTTGGTATATTGCCAGAGTAAATAAAGTAAAATGCTGTTAAGTATACAAATGGGTATTTCCCTGTCAGAACAAGCATGTTTTTTCCTCTTCACAAAGATAATATTTTGTTCATGATTTTAAAATGTATTTTTATACTAGTACATTTAAAAAAAAAAAACCTGTCACAACAATCATGTTTTTTTTCTCTTCACAAAGATGATCCTATTTTTGTGCATGATTTTAATGCTTTATTATTATACTAAAAAATTTTAGAAAACTATTTAGATAAAGGCTGCCATTGCTGTTTCTCTATAAAAGGTAGTTTTCTGGATTCTGGGGGGGCCATAGAAAAAATTAAATTTCTCCCTCTGTTTATTAGGGGACATATTTTTCTATGCATAGATAAATGCATCGGCGTTGCAGGGGGGCTGCCCCCCCTGCAATATAGTAAACAATCAGTTTATTGTCTTTGAGAGAGGTAGGACTCTAGAGCCTTTCTCTTCAGCCCGATTAAGATTTAAAGCTGAGGATTCATTTATCCTGTACTCATGGCTCATATCATTTTACTCCCAGATTTGGATATTCACTGCTGATGCTGTCTTTTCTTTGTCATCCTGAGTACCTGTCTACGGTCTATTTTGGGGTGCTTGCTCTGCACTCAGGTCATACTTTTCCTGCACCTGAGTCAAAGGGCAAAACCTTATGTTTTGTACCTGCAGGTTGTCTTTTTGTGCTAGTAGGGCAATTCAAAATCGCGTTGTTCGTTGTCCATGGATCCGCCAGGAAGGACAACGAGCGCTGTACACACGCCTGGTTGTCGTCTGATATCAACCCTGAGGCGATTATGGGATGAGAATCATGACGTGTGTACGTAGCCTTACTCATAGTTTTTTTTCCTATTATCAACATTTTGACTATGCTGAAAATTTTTGTTGCAGACCAGTCTCACATGATCCTGGTCTGCTGATGAGAGGTCAGTTTCCTTTGCCTGGTATTTATAACATGAACTGCTGCCAAACAAAATGGAAGGAAATTAGGGTCAAAGATCAGAGCAAACATGAGGTGAGAAAAGACAAAACATATACTGATGCTGACTGCTGAGTGACATGAAAGGAGGGAGAGGCAGAAGAAATAAACTTCTGTTGAAAGCGAGGGGGTTGCAGGAGGGAGCTTTTTGTAAATAATTTTTATGGCTCCTGCTTTTGTCTTTTCTTCCCTAGCAGCAGTTAAGCACTAAGGCTATCCACACACATGCAATACCCCAGGACAACAAAAAATTTGTTTTTATAATCATCAGAAACCACAGCAAACTTTTCTAAATCAGTTTTTCGAGCAGATTTCAGTTTTTCCCTAACACATACACTTTCTGAGTTATGAGTACTATTATAGTTAACGTACATGCATGTATTTTGTTCTCAAACATCTTTGAAGTGAATGTTAATACATCTTCAGTGTGAAGTAAAATAAGGCACAGTGTGGTATAGATCTACTGAACAGTGTCAGTCAGGTACGATTGTTTCTTGAGTAACAATAAATCATTTGTTTGAATAAAAGAAATTTAAATAAACTGTACATTCAAGTTATTATTTCATTCTTTTTTCAATGTATGTTTTTGACAAAAATTGAGGGTACTCTGTATCGTAAAAACTGGTGATAGCAAAGAACTGGTGTCATTTCTGGATTCACCACCCAAAAATGAGTAAAAAAAAACTAAGATCTAACTAAACAAAAAATGCGTTCCCCAGTGTTATTTGACATTCTGTTTGAAAGACCAGATAGCACATGATTCTGTACATGGTGTAACTATACGTTCATTTAAAGATATTTGTCCGGTAATGTACAAACAATAGATGTGATTGTTGAGAGTTTGAGGAAATGACGTAGAGGAGTAAGTAACGCTGAGGAAATAATAGATTTGAGTCAAAAAGAACACACCAGTGACTGGTAATTTTTTCAACAAACATTCATCCTGAACACCTGTGAATCACTGTAATTTTACATCCTGTAAAATCACTTCTCCCAACAATATGCCTTTGCATGTGAAAAGAAAGCGGCCCTTGCTATGTTGTATTTGTTAAGTGAAGAACAGCATGAACAAAGAGTATTAGAGAAACGCAGAAGTTTGTTTTTCAGTCGTCACTCATGCACAGTACTGTGCACAATCTGTAATCAACTGTACACACAGTGTACAAATAGATCCACTTGGATGGTTCTTTGTTCCAAACAAGATTCCTTGTTCACTGGAATTGTTGGCTTATCACCAAACACTATTTTGTTCAATAATCGAACGCTCAGTCGTTAATAGTTTATCTGACGTGTGTACGCAGCTTAAAGCTTGGTCTACAAAAAATATGTATGAATGCCCATACAGCTTTTTTATAAGTTTTCAAATATGTATATAAACAATTTAAATTCCCCCTTCTCCTAGGGCCCTGTTTCCCTTTTTTCTTTACCAAATGTTTCCTAGACCTTCAACAACATACTTTAATGTTAGTGGTTTTGTGTTTATTATATTACATGCTGTATTTATCCACCCTTTCCCTAATTCTTTTGAAAATGTAATAAAAATGTATTGAAACCAGAAATCACTCAACCAATGACTTGGATACTACCTCAGTCTGAAGTTCCAACTTCCACACCCCCAAAAAATTGATTGGCCTTGGTCTCTTTATCCATGGAGGCTTCAATCCAATTTATGTGAAACATGTTTCAGTTTGTCTAGGAAAAGGCCAAGGGTGGGGGTTCCTGAACCCCATATTTATGTAAAATTGACTTTTGTGCTACTAACGCTAAAATAGGTAAAAGTTTTCCACAGCCCTTACAGTTCTCACTCCCTGTAAGTTCATTACCCTAAAAATGGCCCAGCTGGGGGACAACGGGGGATAACCTCACTAAGTTAGTTAAACGTATCAGGTGACTGACTGATTTTATAAGAGATAACCTTAATAACTCTCTCGCAAAGTCAGGCCTTTATTGTTGCATTTACCTCAGCTAAGTGGGACTACAAGCTAGAAACCTTGTCTTTTAAGGCAAGTGGTCTTAACAAGGAGAAGCTTGTTTCCCAACTTAGGCATTCCTTTTTGCATAATGTTATCTTCTTCCACTATAATGAGGACAATATGTTCTGTAATTTATCACAGCTCATTCTATCTCTAGAATGCTGACACCAGGCATCAGCTTTTCTGCCACCTGGATCCTGAGTCACAGGCTTTTTAAGTTTTGGTGTGTAAATGAGGATACATTGCATAAAACTAGCTTCAAAGTTCCTGAATCATGCATTATAATCTAGTCACACTGTGTTCTGTGGGGACTGCCAAAACACCTTTTATCATTCTGTCCAGCTCTTAGTAATTGTTTACCCTCTTCAAAAAATCCTTTTGTCTAGTGGTTTATTAACTACTTTATTTATTTTTTGCATTGTTAGCCTTGTCAGCCGGCAATTTTCCTGGAAAAAAATTCCTACTGTTGCTTCCTTCTTCTGAGTTTGTGCTTGTAAAGCCATTAGAATGGGCTGTCCTCTTTTTTTGCTTTGTCTAGTGTTCAGCATTCTATGAGCAGTTGTACCCGTACATAGAAAAATTTTGTACAGATATCATCTTGTAAACTCACAAGACAGAAAATGTGTATACATTAAATGCAACAAAAATGTAAGTGTTATAATAAGGAAAGCATCATACTCATGTAATAGTACTAACAATAATAACTTGCAATATAAAATAAAAAAGCATAATTTTTTTTCTTTTATATTCCCAAGGTATGGAATTTGCCCTGAAAATATACTTCTTTATGGACAGAGTATAGGCACTGTACCAACAGTGGACTTGGCATCTCGTTATGAATGTGCTGCTGTCATCTTACACTCCCCGCTGACCTCTGGGATGAGAGTTGCATTTCCAGACACTAATAAAACTTACTGTTTTGATGCATTTCCAAAGTAAGTGTACCAATCATTTATTCGTTATTCAGTGAGAAAAACTTTATTCCGAAATGTTTATACAAATGTCTTAGATCCTCATGACAGGCATTACAAGTCATCCTGCTCAACATTTATTGTCCAGCTGTTTCCACCACTTCATATACCAATCCTACTCCAGTCAATGTATAATATGGGATGGTGTACATTCTTTCATATTGAAGTATGAAAGATTTAGAAGATTTACAAACTTTGTCATTTTTTTTTGCTTTCTGTGCCCACCCCATACTTACGATGTTTGTGCTCCCCTGCTGCCTCCTTTTCTGTCACAGCTGGGGTTGAAATTGGCATTGTCAGGGATCTGGGGGAGCAGTAGCATCACTCCCTTGGTCATGTGACATTCAGTTGCAAGACCTGAGCACTGTCACAGAGGAGCAGGTCATATTTTCCTTCATACCTAAAAGAGCTAGGTAGCGTTGGTTATGAAGAAAAAGGCGACCCTTTGTAGAGTAAAGCGCCAGACAATGTGGCAGTATTGTAAGTTCCTTATTACCAGATATATTCCATTTTCCTAATAATTACATTAAATATTTAGGGGTTTTAAATATGTTTCAGGCCTAATATCTGCCTTTTAGGACTTTTAACATGTGCTTTTGGAAAAAGAAAGCAACGCTTCCTTTGAAATGGGTTTCTGACATTAGCTACACTTTCTGCCTTTAAAGCAACATGTAGTATGTCCTCTTGTATCCCTTTGTTACTGGAGGGGTTGTCAGGCTAGGGTATCCAGCTGTTGAAGCAGCTCTTGCATGCAAGGTATCTCCAAAAAGGTGCACGGCCTATCCCTTTCACCTTAGGGACCCCATCTCAGTCTATCTTCATGGACTCACTGAGAGCAGTCTCTCAGGTAGCCATCTTGGTCTTTTCCCAATCATGTGGGATTCATGGGGTCTAGGGCAAGTAGTGGAAGTAGATGCTGCACACCTTTTAAATTCATTGGTTCCAGATATATTATCACTGTGGAAGGGGTTTAAACTTTGGGACTGAGCATAGTCAGCTGTGTAGTCCATGTAATCCATGGGTCCCAGGTTTTATGAAAAATACCCAGTTTATTTTTTATGGTACATGTCATTTTGTCATTTACCATGATCCATTTGAGCTTATTTCTAGTGAATTCCAACAGAATGTTACCTGCTTTCCAATAGCACGCTATTGAAATGCGGGCTGCCAGGAGGAAGTATGAGGTCAGCCGAGCTGGGGACCTTGGAACAGAGTCATCTAGTTTGGAAAATAGGGCGCTGTCAACGCTTTTAGGTAGATTAATGTGCAACACTGGGAACATCAAATTATAGATTCTGATCCAAAATCCCAGATGAGTTTTAAAGCACCAGTTTGCCTTGTTCCTGCAGTATAAAGTGCTATTCTTACAGTATCAAGTGCCCTTAACAGTAATGCATACTGAAAATTATTAATTATTGTTTTACAAAAAAAAATTATTTCATAGTTTTACTATTACTAATTTATATTCTGTATACTTTCTTTTTCTGGTAGCATTGAAAAGGTTTCCAAGATAACATCGCCAGTCTTGATAATTCATGGAACAGAAGATGAAGTGATTGATTTCTCCCATGGTCTGGCCCTTTATGAACGCTGTCCCAAAACTGTTGAACCTCTTTGGGTAGAGGGTGCTGGGCATAATGATATTGAGTTGTACAGCCAATATTTAGAACGTCTGAAACGCTTCATCTCTCAGGAGCTGACTTCACAAAACAGTAACTGACAATGAGCAGAGTAAAATCTATGCTCATATCTTCCACTGATCGTAGAAATTTCAAGAATACACAGGATATACCTGTTTTTACATTTTGCAAATGACTCATGGCCAATGATGTTTCCAATTTTTAGGTGTATATGAAATGTTTTGCTATTTGTGTCATACCGGACTCTGTAAGCAAACTTTTTTTGTGTTTACTGCAAAAACAAATTACTGCAAAACAAAAACAGATTAGTCAGAAAATTACATAAAAAAACAGAAAGCCGTATAGATTTATAAGTTGCAATTATGTAAAAATATATTTTTTAAATAAAAGTATTTCCTTCTGGCTAAAGAGAAAAAAAAATTGGACACTGTAAAATGTAAATAAAAACAGAAGGAGATGATTTTTATTTCACTTGAATCACATATTTAGTTAGAAACGGTACAATACACAGTAATTCAATATATCAGATGTTGAAACTGAAACATTTTATATATTTTTTTCTTGTTTAGTTTGATTTCAGTAGTAAAAAAAAAAAAAAGTTAAAAGAAGTGTTGATTCCACACTGTGATAAACATGCCCCAATTTCTATAAAACATGGCTGACCTAAAATTCAAAATGAGCATATATGGTTTAAAATAACAACTAAAATCTGTAAATTTTAACATCTGATATGCTGTCTTTCTACTACTTTCTATGAAATATAGGAATTACACATTTTTTAATCATTGCGTCATTCATTTTTTTTTTTTTTTTTTTTTTTTAACATTTTCAGTATCCCATCTTTTTATTATTAGGTTTTATATTAGTAAACCCTGGAGCTCTTAGGAAAGAGTATCTTTATCAAGACATTTTAAATCTCTCTTATTAGCAGATATGAAGATTGACATGGGTCTTTGCTTTTTGTAATTATGGATAATGGTAAAAATGTAGTTATATTTTTAATGTATCTTGACTATTTCTTGCTTAAATCGGAACTAAACTAAAAAAAAAGAAAAACACTTGCTCACCTAACTTAAGCAGATCCCCCCAGAGCTTTTCTGGATTGGGTCCTGTGCCATCCTGTTATCGGTTATCACTCCAGTGTGGAAGAAGTGGCTGACACTACCATATTTTTTCCTGCATCTGCCTACCTCTACCGATCTCACACCGTGCACCGTGAAAATCGGGGAAATCTCATTGTGCATGCAAGCTTCTTTTTCCAGCTTCTGGGAGGCTTGACATGAGTATACCAGGAGGGTTTGCGCTCCCATTCTGCCTTTACCGCCGCAGCAATAAAGAAAAAAGCGGCTTCACCTTTTTTTTGTTTTTTAACCCCCCCTTAAAAAAAAATATTAGTTTTTACTTTACATAAGCGTGTCTATCCTGTTTTATGTGAAGTAAAAATTTTAGTTTATATCTGCTTTAAATCAGTTATCTGGCATTTTTATGGGTATCTCCTGAACCTCTGCCTAAATTGGTATCAGATTAGTCCAGGATCATGTGATTACTAATCTGGATGCACGTTCCAGTTGTCACCATATTTAATCTCTTGGTCAATAGGTTTGCTTTTAATTTTATTTTTTTTTCACTAAAAATTAGGATTTCTGAGCAAGGACTGTGTAAAGTAAATAAAAGATAAAGCCTGAGGAGCAATAAACAAAACATTTCTGCATTTATCCTAGTGTTAAGGGAAATATTATATATTTAAGTCAATAGATTTGTTTTTCATACAGTTTAAAATAGTGGTTTATTATATATGTTCTAAGTAATATGTCAGTCATTAAACCACTGGGTTTCCTAAAAAGAGAGGACAGCAGAAGTTGTTTCTTTTTAGATGCTAGAAAATGTTTTGTTAACCAGTACAGTGATTTTGGAGGATACACAGACATTTACCAAAAAAGAGGTATACAATATATTTACTATTTCAAAAAAATAAATAGGCGCTAATGACAGAAAATTATGCAGTGCTTTAAGTATGTTAGAAGTGTGTGTGGGTACAATATCTCTACATACACCCTGTTCTTTTTAGATATATTCCCATTCACAAGGATTAGGAAGAATGATTTAAAATAGTAAATTTCTGTCCTTTGGTATCAAAGTAACATTTATTTACTCACTCAATAAAAGATCACTGATAGTTTCAGTCAAGGAATTTGGAGTGCTATGTTTTATGCATACTGATCATAATAGAGAACTTCTCAGAAAATGCATATTATCTTTCCCTACTGTATCATTTGTGTTCCCCTTCAAGCTTTATGATCAAGTAATTTCTCTTTCATAAATACCTGTCCATTACCACCCCCTTAAACAGCTCTCAATGGGTCATGGAACACGCATTTAAAAAATGGAGACAAAATTCACTAAAACCACAACTCATGAAATGAATTTGCTGATATTTCCATACATTTTATTCCTACAAAATTACTAATAAATGATAAATTCGGTCATATGCACATTACCTCTACTTCTGAAAATTCAGACAGAGATGACTGAAGAAAGAAATGGGGACAAATCCAAAGTGTTTGTAAATATCAGCTTTAATCTTTGTGAACTATAAGCTTTTTACAACAGAAGGTAATGAAAAAACTGAAATCATAAAAGGGATGAATCTAAATGTCACCTACTGGTCTTTAAACATAAAAGTGTTTTTCTCCAGACCATAATAAACAAAATATGTACAACAATATGTAATTACATAGGCACATATGCATTATGCATAAATAGGAGCATAGGTTCCTTTAAGCACTTGCCATCGAATTGTGGGATATGTAGGTTTTCACTAAAAGGTAGTATTATTAGGCAGCATGGGAGGATGCCAAGCTCTGTGGATCCTATTTTACGCTTTGTGATGACTATATTAGATTTTTTTAGGCTATGTGAATAACACTTCCTGTCTACAAGTGGCTACATTTTCTCCATTTTTTGTAGTGGTAGTTATGGTTACCATGTTTCTAAGCTTCTCTCCTTATTTTTACTACAAACAAGCCTTCCTTGTTCAACTTTATTACATGGGACACTGTATTTGTAGTTTACATAAAATAGCTGTCTATGTTGCTGCTCTGTTCAAAACATTTCTGTTTTCAGGTAAATTCACAAGATGTTACAAGGACATACATGTCTGGATTTAAATATTCTAATTCAAAATACCAGGTATTTTCTTAACTTGCTAAAAAAAAAGTACATAAAGTGTAAAATTCATAAACAATGATATTAACACTTTGCGGTCACAGCTGCTTGAAGGAGGCATGCGAGAGCCTCCAATCAGCTGTGACTGCAGCCAATTTCTCAATGGAGTTTCTCCATTGAGAGTTCATCTGCAGTTTAGTTCCCAGGGTCACTGGGCTGTACTTATCAGCTGGGTGACCGTGGGAACTGAACTGTATATGAACTCCCAATGGAGAAAATCCATTGAGAGTTCGCCTGCAGTTTCAATGCGATCCCCGGCACTAAACTTTCCTATGTATAAGTGGCCATATTTTCATGTCAAGCTTGGGTGGAGGGAGGAAGTGGCATTACAGCTTATACAATGAAGGGTTGCAAAGGTGATTTTTTCAAATATTTGCAGATAAAAATGAGTATAAAAGGAATTACAAGTCTTCTTCAGTATGCGGTTCCTGAGCTCCGATAGTTTGTTCCGGCGGGCATTAGGCCGGATCGGCCAGGGGGCGTTAGGCTGGAACAAACTACTGGCTAGGCCGTATCTGGCCTAAAGGCAGGAGTTTGCCGACTCCTGTTCTAAACTATTGTAGCAATGTTGGAGGGGAGGTATTTTTCCGATGTACTGGAATACATGCAAACATGAAAACTCCGCTGCATTAAGCAGGTGTTTAGGTAATAAGGGGTACTTTTTCTTTCAGAAAGTGAAAATGTGAAGCAACACCAACTGGCTTATTATGGATAGATACATTCGTTAGGTCAAATATGATTTCTGTTACATTGGACGAAAAGGGGGCTAGCACTGGACACTCCAAAATATGTGGAGTAAGCTACCGAGGTTGCTCTTGCATTTCCAGCAAGCAGCGTGCACCTGAGGGTACATTTTCACAATGACAGACAGAACTCTATACCACCTTGTGAGTATTTTGCAATTTACTTCTTGATTTGTTACTGATTGAGGCTTTATGACTAAAGTACAAAAGTTGTTCCAGCTGTTCATTGAGAGCGTGATATTAAGGTTTCTTTCCTATTAGGCAACAGATGGTACTCTCTATGGGATAGATCTTGCTAGCAGTAGTTGATGAGTGTAAGATAGCGTACCCTGCAATGGTCCCTCTCCTAAACAAAGTGATTATGTTAGACTGGGTAATCAAACTGTTCTGGAGCAGGCATAAAGCGGAGGAAATGGGACAATTGCAGTGTGCGCCAGATACCCAGTGCTGAAAGTGAGTGAGGGGGGTTACAGTCACCATCCATTCTGATGTATTAATATACAGTCACCATCCATTCTGATGTATTAATAAACTGTTTGGCTCAGAACACTCCCTATTCTCTCCATATTTGACACAGTGGGTTGTAAAGTTTTGGAGACAGAGATGATGGGTATGTCTGCATTCCAGATACCTTAAAGTATTTAGTAACAGTGCGTAATGTAGGACCAATCAGTGGGTGTTTATTCACTGCTGTGAGGGTATCTGGAGAAGACCACACCACTCCACCCAATGTAATAGGAGATACTGCGTCTTCTAACGCTAACGCTGCCCATTTTTTCTGCCTCCCATGTCTGCACCAATTTATTAGTCCCAGCAAGTGTATGGCTTCTTGATATAAGACCAGGTTCCTTTTGGATTTGGGTAACCTGATAATCTGTTTGCTGATACAAGGATCCCCTCCCCCAGACAAAGTGGAGAAACTCATGCCTAAATTTGTATAATACATAGTATGGTAGGTGGACAGGGAGCGTTTGCAGAAGATATAGCAGGCATGGCATTAAGTTTATTTTTAGAACATTGCACTTACCAAACCATGAGAATGTCTGTTGTTGGTCCTCTTTGATCAGGATCAATGATAGTTTGTAGTGACGGGTTGAGTCATTTGGCTAAAATAGGCTCTTAGGCTACGTACACATGTGCAATAGTTCCCGTCTGATAGTTGGCTCAGGGCCGATATCGGGCGAGAATATTGCATGTGTACAGCGCTCGTCGTACATGGTCTGAACGACTGTCCTGGCGAGTCCACGGGCAATAGACAATGAAAGAATATAATACAAGTGAAGGGAGAGAGAGCTAAGCGGGGTGCCGCTTTGTCGTTCTCCCTTTCCCCTCTCCATAAAGAATGGTGCTGTATGTATAACATTTGTTCATGCATCGTGCAATTGTTGGAAAGGATCGTGAAAGATCAAAGACCTCAAAGAAGAATAGATTCAGTTCAGCCAATCTCTCCTCCATAGCTGGTTTCCTGCACTCTCTCCAATTCAACAATGTCCTTATTGTGAACTGGTGACCAAAACTGGACAGCATATTCCACATGTGGTCTGACCAATGCTTTGTACAGGGGCAGGAATATGTCTCCATCAGCAGTCTATTCCTCTTTTAATACAAGAAAGTACTTTGCTAGCTTTAGATATTGCAGCTTGGCATTGCATGCTGTTATTTAGTCTATGATCTACCAGAACCCCCAGATCCTTTGGCTGCCCAATCAAATAATACATCTAGGTCTTCTTGTAGATTATAGACATCCTGTATGGACTTAATTCCATTACATACTTTGGTGTCATCTGCAAACACAGAAATAGTACTTTTTATCCCAAACTTGACTAAAGAGTCTCTAAAAATTAGAAATAATGGCTTTGAAATAACAGAGCTCAACTCTTTTAGGACACGTGGATGTAATCCATCAGGTCCTGGTGGTTTGTCAACCTTAATTTTTCCCAACTGTTTCTCAATCATATCAATTCTGAGCCATTGTGACCCATTTAAAGCAGTGACATTGCTATTATGAATTTGGACTTGAGCTCTGCCATTTTACTTTGTGTACGCAGAGCTAAAAAAAAGTGTTTAGTAAATCTGCCTTTTCTTTATCTCCAGTTACCAACCCAGTGACATCCTTTAACCTCCCTAGCGGTAATCCCGAGTGTGACTCAGGGTGGATTTCACTTGCAAAAAGCGGTAATCCCGAGTAATCACACTCGGTGTAAGTTTAGAAGCCCCCCTTACCTGTGCCCCGGGCACCAGCGGCAATCTAATGCGTTTCTGCATTAGGGGGTGTGGCCGGGCGGGAAAATTTATTACTGAGTAATCTGCTTCTAAATACTAACCGGGGTCTCGGCCACGCAGCTGCTCGCATGAGCAGTTAGATGCGAATGACATCTAACTGCTGATGCGAGCAGAATTAGTAAATTCTGGGGGTGGTGCCAGGGGGAAATCACCGCTGGCACCACCCCCGGAATTTACTATTGCTGCTTGCATCTGCCTGGAGATATGAGCAGCAGCAGGATCGGTGGATGCAGGGGGTGAGGTAGGGCGGGACACCGCCACTCGCATCACCCGAAGATGTGACATCTTCCTGGTGATGCGAGTTGTGATGTATTCGGGGAGTGTGGCCAGGTGGGAAATTTAAAAGCAGATTACAATGTAATCTGCTTTTAAATGTTTTTTACGGTAAAAAACACCACACAACATATAATAAAAATAAAAGTATTTTATTTAGTGCACCAAACATTATTGCCCAGTGCCCTGAATTACATTTTGCCCACTAATATCCCTGACCTTTTTAATTTTTTTGGTCTATTATTGGTCTATTATTTCATTATTTTTTATAATTATTATTTATTATATATAATAATATTATTAATATTATTAATTTATTAATTTAATATAATAAATAATTATAATTATCATACCCGGGAGTTAATCCTATGAATTACAGGCCCACAATATACAATAAACATTTCTATGCAAAAAAAAAAAATAGGATCACTTTTTGCATTAAAAACTGACAGAATTGGAACGCCAGCGGTGGTTAAGGGGCCTATATGCTTAGATCTGATCTTTTTGCTAATATATTTTTAACAAATTGGGAGGTTTGCCTTACTTTCCTTTGCAATCTGTCTTTCATTTTGAAATTTTGCACTTTATCTCCTTTTTACATCTTTTGTTATATTCTTTAAAGTTTTCAAATGATGAAGGTTTTTTTGGAATGACCTTTTCTTGTTCCTTACGCCTTTTTTAACATCAGCTGTGAGCCACATAAGTTTAAGAGGCTAAAATTAAAACCTATTACCCATTTCAATATATTTTTCAGTGTGTTTGTGTAGAACAGACTTGAAACATTTCAATTTCTGTTCAGTGTTCTTTAAAGGACAATATTGTCTCCCAGTGCAATTCACAGAGAGCTGCCCTAATATGGAAAATTTGCTCTCTTAAAATTATTTTTTTTTATCTTTCCTGTGTTTGCTTCCTGTGTACAGCTTACATTAAAAAAAATCATATTATAGCCACTGCTACCCAGATTCTCTTTTATATGCACATTTGTTATAAGCTCTGCATTGTTAGAAAGGACTAGGTCCAGATGAGTATCACATCTAGTTGTCTATATCTTCTAAAAACTGTACCATAAAATTATCTTGTAATAAATTCACAAATTTCCTCCCTTTTGCTGTTCCTGTAGTGCCATTACTCCAGTCAATGTTAGGGTAGTTGAATTCCCCATGAATAAAACACTTCCACTTTTTGATGCTTTTTCTATCTGTGCTAGTAGTTGATTCTCTATTTCTTCCTTAGCACTGGGGGGCCTATAGCAGACTCCAATAATTAATTGGGTGTTATTCAACCCCATATTTAACTCCACCCATAATGCCTCAACCTCATCGCTCTTTCTATCCGCAATTTCTTCATTTACATTCATTTTTAGATCACTTGTCACATACAGACAGACACCACCACTCTTTCGTTTGACTCTGTCTTTATGAAAGAGTATACCCAGGAATATTGACAGCCCAGTCTCCCAAAGAACAGGCTCTTTAAACCATTGCTGTTTTTACCATCATTGTTTGCCAATTCTTTTTTGTTTTTTAGTACTAGTACTGCACAATCCAATGTTTGTTTGTAACATGGGAAGCTCCTTACAATTATCCATAGCCCTCCCCCCAACTATCCCCAATCCACCCTCCACTAGTGTCTGACTCCTGACTAACTTTTCTGCCACCTTATTTAACTGTCCCACCCCCCTGTCCTAGTTTAAATATCCCTCCACTATTCCCCTAAATCTTTCCCCCAGCACAGCGAACCTCTTTTCATTTAGGTGCAAACCATCTCTGGCATACAGGTTGTACCCTAATGAAATGTCAACCCAGTGCTCTATGAACCCAAACCCTTCTCTATTACACCAGGACTTAAGCCATGCTTTTAGCTGTCCAAGCTCCCTCTGCCTTTCCTGTGTTGCGCATGGCACAGGCAATATTCCAGAGAACATAGTCTTGGAGGTCCTTTTGTTCAACTTGAAACCTAGTTCCCTAAACATGTTGAAGAACTCATTTTCTGTAACAAAAGCAAATGTATGAAAAAAAGGAGACAAATGAAAGTTTCATGAAAATAATGCTACATTTAATATATAAGATGCAAAACGTCAGGGTAAATAAAGATTGATAATAATATGCTGTGTTAATACTTGTTGGTAAAATCAACTATTCCGATTCCCTTATCACAAGAATTAGAGCCAATTCAATGAAACTGATGTAATTTCTGGATTAAACAGACCTGAAATACACTATATATATATTGAAAAATCTTTGGCAAATGAAAAAAAAATGTTTTTGTTGAACTGTGTAATTATTTATTTTAATAGGTTGTTATGATAAATGACTATGAACTAACCTATCTTTTAGGGATTTAGCTTGTCTAAATGTAATAGTGGGAGATATAGGAACATATTTGGATATAACAGGATGATCTGTTAACAAGAACCAATATATGAATAAAATATTTTTCAAACTTTGATGTTTATTAGTATAAGTGGTAATTAGTCTTGTTAGTGATTGTGTTTTTACTTACTAAAGGAGTAGAAAAAAAAACAGATTACTCCTTTCTTTCATCTTTGCATTCTGATAGGCTTTTGCCAATATTTTTTTTCCATAACCTCTACCTCTTAATCTATGTTGTAATTTTCATGTCAAACACTGACTATAAGGGATACTATGTACTAATGGGCAGAGGGGAAAGCTTTTGGCATGAAGGATAGCATTGCTTGCCGTGAATTTTCTATACAAAGTAATTGACAATGTTCTATTGGTTAAAGTTGATATCTTTCCCACTTACAAGACATAAGTTGCCGTACTTAGGTGCACAATAAGTGCCAATGGCCACTCCCTGTTTCTGAAAGTAACGTTCATTTTTGACCAAAAAAAAAACTTGTAGTTGAGAATAAAGTCCAATAATTGATTACAGTCATACAAATTTGTTCCCCGTTATTTAAAAAACTGATGAACAGCTGTAAGGTCTTTCTGGTATGGGATAGAAAAGTACAAAGCCTCTATATCCTTCATGCATTTGGAGGTGTATACTTGCTTCTAACAAGCATAATAATTGCAATGTGTCTTTCAAGAGGGGAATCTGGTGACAAATGGTCTTAGGTACTGATCAATAAAAATACTTGCATGCTCTGTAAATGAGCTCACTCCAGAAATGATCAGCCTTCCAGGTAGATTTAGATGTTGTTTATTGTTTTTTAAAAGAGCAAAAATGTTGTGTAACAGGGATATTTCACTATTAATATTTTGTCTTTTCTCTTTGTCAATAATTCACTGTTCATAAGCCTTTTGTATTTGGTCAACAAATTCCTGTTCGAACATACAAATGCTTAAAACCGGAATCTTTTCATACCAAGTTTCATTATTTAATATTTGATAACACATCTTTTCATATTGTAATCTATCCATCACTACTAAGTCCCCACCCATATCTGATGGTTTGACAACCATTAATGGATTATCCATTAGCTCTTTTAAAGCATGATATGGTTCAGTGGAAAAATGTATTCAATTGATGGATGAATTTGGTAATGATCCTATTCCTTTTTGTTTCCGGTTCCATAAAAACACCAATATTTGGGTTCAAATTAGGGGCTGGAAACATGGTTGACTTATTTCTTTAGATTTATAGTTGTAGTTTCACCTTAATTTTCCTGTGCTTCTTGTCCCCTTAGTTAAGAGAAGTCAGAAAAAAAGTTGTTTTTTTAACAAAACACACGCATATATTTAACAAATTTTATTGCTTTAAAGAGGAGGAAAAAAATTACAAAATGATATAGAAGTGGTGAAGGAAAAAAAACAAAAAAACAAAAAACACCAATCCAGCTGCATCAGAAATACTAAAATAAGTTGATCCTCTAATGGTATAAATCAACAGGAATGATATTAATTAGCAGCTGGTATATATTTGTAAATCAACTGGTCTAATCTGCCTTTTAAAAAAAAAACAAAAAAAAAAACACAAATTTACACTTTTCCTAGAAGAATACCAGCCTTGTAAAGGAGGCTTGAGTGGTATACTTACAACGGCTAGGCTACAAATGTGCTGAAATCAGTCTGTATGCCCTTCAGACCCTCAAAGGTTATTTTGGAAAACATCAAAATATACCTAAAAACTCTCCCCTAAACATCACGCTAGCTTTTTTTCAGTAGAGGAATGTCCCAAATTCACAACCAATCACAGGTCACAATCAATCAATCAATCACTCATAATAATATATTCTCAAATCATAGGGTACGAGGGATGTTTTAAATACAATAACATAGATAGGTTATCAACTCCTGATAATATGAATGCGAAAAAAGATGAGGAGAAACAGTAGAAAATTTTTGTTTGCAAGTATATTGCTATAAATATTGGCATATTGTCAATAAATTAAACAAAATACATCGATTGTCCTAGCCCCAATTAACTTATTGGGTTTTTTTGGACAGTTTTTCTAAACAGAGATATTCCTTTTATTAAGGATAAATCCCAAATGGTAAGGCTCAGAGTCATGATAGTGGGGAGTATTTCCAGTCTCGGAAGTCCCAAAACATTTTGTCTTACTGGCATCTTCAGGGAATGAGACACATGAGTTATGTGGGTACCAAGTGACCTAAATTAAACAATGAATCGAGAAATATTTGTAATAAATATATTAAGGTTTTATAGTGTAGTACATGCCTATACCTAGTGAGTTATTGTGAGGGCAAAAAGGAAACCTATAATAGGTAAGATCATATGAAGTATATGTTCAAAGGAGTTATACCATCCATGTCTATTATATATTGAGTAAAAAATAATTATATTCTGAGATCGGTTCCTAGTTTGTTTTTGGTTTGATAGTAATAATGCAAGGTGTGGCTAAAATTCAATGTGATTATATTGTATCAGCTAAGGCGGGAAAAAAAACCCTACTGTCTCTCCATCTTTTTTTTTTCCACACTCAATATTCTCTACAAAACCCTGACAATTGTTAATTTTTGGAAAAATAGTGGAGCTTCTATTCCCTGAATACCTAAAACCTATAGGGGTTCATCTGATAGGCCATGACAATATAGAATACTCCCACAGTCTAGCTACGACACTGTCAGTTACTTTGTATAGTCACATGATAACAAAGAAGATATTGTTTAACTGCAAAGCTTCAATTTTATTAAAGTAACTATGATAAAAATGGAATGGGAATTTCCCTAAAATCACTGGATCTTTACCTTTTAAACGCCTAATCACAATCAGGGAAATAGTTAACACATGATCTATATATGATTCCCTATAGAAAAAGGATCTGAGAAAAAACAAAAGCAGAGCAAGCTATGTGCTCAGTTGATATACACCATGCCTTCTCTGTTGCCTGCAAGTTCTCCTGGGAAACATCTCCAGCCTTTTCCTGGCATTCCTCCTTCCAGCGCACCTGTGGGACAATTCTGCCCTTTTTGTCCCCCAGGACCACTATCCAAAATAAAAAGACTCTTACCTTTTAACCTCCCTGTGCTTTGTCTGTCTTTGCTCCAGGACCGATAAGTACTATCCTCAGACGATGGATCCTCCAGTGTGGCAAGTGTGTTCCGGTTTTCGAGGCCTTAAGGTCCTAGTTGTCTAGTCCATGCTATGTGACATTGTTCCAAGTGCTGATGTTGGATTATCTGGTGGTTCCTTCGGTCCCGGTGGCGTGAGGGATGCCAGTAACTAAGATGGTGTTGGCACATGCGCACAGTTTTGGCACTTGCCCTACAGTTTTTTTTCCCAGAAGTTGGTATAGTCGTTTTTATTTTTGTTATCAGACTGCACATCCGCTGGGTTTTGGCAGATTCGCAGTAACCTAGCTTTTCGTTGCCTATCAGCGCTCCATTTCCTGTGGCACCATAATTAAAAACGCTAAGAGGATTTAGTCCTCTATGAGGGGAGATCTTTCATGGAGCCCCAGACGGCGGGCGATTGACAGTCATTTTCTTCCATTTGCAAATTATCGCCAACTGTTGTCAGCTTCTCACCAAGCTGGTTGGCATAGCCCAGTCCAGCCTTGTGTAGGTCTACAATCTTGTCCCTGACATCCTTGGACAGCTCTTTGGTCCTGGCCATGGTGGCTAGTTTGGAATCCGATTTAGATTGATTGCTTCTGTCGACAAGTGTCTTTTATACAAGTACTGTAACAAACTTGGATTAGGAGCACTCCCTACTGAGGGTGCTCCTAATCTCAGCTCGTTACCTGCATTCAGTAAAGACACCTGGGAGCCTGAAATCTTGCTGGTTGATAGAGGATCAAATATTTATTTCACTCATTACAATGCACATCAAGCTCTGACTTTTGAGCACTGGGTTTTTGAGGGTTCTTCTGTTGTTATTCTCTCTCACACCTACAATAATCCTACCATTACAACTATAGACTGGTCATTCCTTTGTCAGAAGGCGAACGTACAAAATCAGCTGGGGGATCAAATACTTCTTTTCCTCACTGTATATATATATATATATATATACACACTACAAGACATCTGGATTCTCCCAGTCATATCCGTCTGACAAGGGACAAAGGAAAGCTCACCCGGTGAAGTTATTAATAGAAAGAGGTATCTCATCAGTGGAGCACAAGGAAAGCGAGTCATGTAGGGCATGTTATGCAAAAGCTTTGCCATCTAAGCTTGTGTATGCTATATGCTTTAAAGAAGCATGCCGAGATAAAGAAAGTGAGTCTAGGGAGATACAATGCTACATTGATCATGTGGTAGCGGACAGTCTAAAAAGACTCACCGCAGGCCCCAGCTCCAACTCATAGGATAAGCCTGAAAGGCAGTGGAAACCTTCCCAGGATTCAGAAAATTCTGGTTTACACTAGTAAATGCATTCATCAATTCTATAAGAATAGAAGAATTAAAGAAGCCATCCAGAGAGAAGAACACTATGCTTCCCCACCAAAGAAGAGGAGGTATTTTCCTATCTTGGAGAGGAGTGGGTAAAGGTGCATACACACTTCCAATTTTTATCGTTCCAATCGAACGACGAACGATCGATTGGGCAAAAAATCGTTCGTAAAAAAGTAACCAACGACGCCGACGAACGAGGAAACTCGTTGGAAACGAACGACCGGACCGGCAGATCGGATTGGACGACGATCGTTGAACATCGTTCGTGTGTACGGTCGTTCGTTGATCGTCCATGCTCTGAGCATGCGTAATGAACGAACGTCCGTTCACTTTCCTGTCGTGCACATAGTTCCTCTATCGCTCAAACGATCGTATCTATTGTGTGTACAATATCTACGAACGATCGTGTCGTTATCTCTATGTGCAGGATCGGTGCTATACGATCGTTCGTATATATCGTGCAGGATCGTTCGTCGTTCGTTTTCCAACGATAATAATTGGAAGTGTGTACGTAGCTTTAAACCTGATGGAAAGTGCTCTCTGTGGAACAGGTTTTCAAAATGTACCCTCTAAATCTTGCTCTTATGTCAGTGTCAAGAGCCCTGTTGACCCTGGGTGGAGATGTCCAAGGATGCACTAGAAAACGGAGCAGACGAATCCATGGTTGGTGTGTATTTGGATCGCATGAAACTAAACAGCAGATATTTTTGTTAGCAGAAGCATCAATAGATTTTTGTCACACTATCAACGAAGATAATGGATTCCTCGGTGACAGCAAGAAGGTCTCTGTGTCATTATGCTGCAGATTCTGTCTCCAAACAAACTTTGTGCTTAATCCCTTTTGAAAGGAATTAGCTTTTTGGTAAAACTCTAGAAGAAGGCTTATTACCACAGAGACACAGGCTTCAGCAGTCTGGTGGGTCCAATTTAACCTCCTAAAGGTGGCTCTGCCCAGGGTCTAAAGGTCGGTGCCAGACTGCTAAAATTTGCAGGAGTATGGAAAAAAAAAAAGATTACGGACACCTGGGTAGTATTGGTCGCATCCATTGGGTACCAAATAAAATTTGCTCAAAGTCCTCCACAATTCCATTTTGTCTAAACGGTCCTTCAGGTAGAGGTATCAAAGTGGGAGATTCTTCTTATGTTCAAGAGCTCTACAGAGCACAAGCAAGAATACCTTTACTTGTAGAAGAACAAGGGAAAGGATTTCATTCCAGGCTCCTTCTAGTTCACAAAGCATCAGGAAGTTTATACCAAGTGTTGGATCTCAGAGGCCTGAATGCGTTTCTACAAGTAAAAGCATTCCCTATGGAATCCTAACTGACCATTCTAGCAGTTCTTCATCCTGGTGCATGGATGATTTTTAATCAATCTAGAAAATGCATATTTACATGTTACAATTATTCCAAGAAACCAGAAATATCTTAATTTCACAATTGTAAATCAGCATTTCCACTTAATGTGCCTACCGTTTGGTCTTGCGACAGCGCCTTCTCCAAAATGCTGGTGTAAGTAGTGGCCTTTCTGAGACTTCAGGGTATATGTCTCTGCCATTATCTGGACAATATCCTAGTTCTGGCAGACTCTGAGAAGCAGCTTGTGAAAGACAGAGAATGAGTGTTAACCATCTTAGTACAAATCGGTTGGTTGGTAAACCATCAGAAGAATGAACTGTGTCCTACTCAAGTAATGGAAGATCTTGGGCTAACAGTCGATACAAATAAAGCAAAAGTGTTCCTGCCACTACGCAAAATAAATCAAATGAGAGAGGGGGCTTTTAAATTCTCAAAAACCCAAAAGGTGGTCGCAAGAGAATGCACGAGATTACTAGGGCTAATGAATTCCTGCATCCCAGTGGTTACATATATGCTTCCTAACCCAGTGGAACGGAGTATCACTGAAACAGGATATTCACCTTCCATTACCAGTTCAGAGGGATTTTTTATGGTGGGCATCAACACAGAATTTGTCCAGAGGGGTGTTTAATAGGTTGGGAAGCAGGTTCCTTCGACAAACTGTTCCAACCTTCTAGAATTAATGGCGGCATGGCAGGGGCGAAAAGCCTTTTTTTAAGGATTCCAGTATACAAGAGAGTGAAGAAGTCACTGTTTTCTCCAGATAACATCAATAATTTTCTGATGGGCAGAAGAGCATCTCCGGGATCTCTCTGCAACCTATCTTCCGAGGGCACAAAATCAACTACCAAATACACGAAGCAGGACCTTCCTAGATTCCATGGAACAGTGGTTGAATCCCAAATATTTAGGACCGATCTTTCAAAGATAGGGAACTCCAGTGGTCGATCTAATGGTTTTTCCACTCAGTGCTCAGGTTCCAACCTTTTGTATCAGATTCCATTTAGGCCAGGCACTGTCACAGGATGCTTTTTCCATTAGTTCGACATTCCCAGTTCTTTATGTATTCCCTCCAATACAATTAATCTTGAATGTCCTTTTGAAGATCAGAAGAGAAGCAAAGGTAGCAATAATAATCCTTCCACATTGGCCAAGAGGACAATGGTTTTTCTTAGTAAACCAGAAGCTGATAGCTCCGCCTTGGTTCCTACCAGATCAGGAGAACCTATTGGTACAAGGAAGTTGGAGCAAACCAGTGCCATATCATTGGAGGCTGACTGCTTTTCTGTTGAAAGGAAAAGGTATCTAGCAGCAGGTGTGTCATCAAGAGTTGCCAAAACTCTTAAAAGCACATAAACCAACAACAAAACGTATTCTAGAATATGGAAAAGATTTTAAAAGATGGCACAAGAAGCAGGTTTTTCTCCAACAGAGCCTTTCCTAGCTCAAATCTTGGAATTCTTACAATCAGCACTGAATAAAGGCCTTAGTTACAGTACTATATTAGCACAAGTATCTGCATTATTAGCACTGACAGCAACATGGTGGACAAAGAATATGCTACTTCATTAATTTTTGAAGGCAGCAATTAAGATTAGAGCACCGTTGAGTCTGTTATTCTCGACATTGGACCTGCCCCTGGTACTTAAGGCTCTCTTACTAGCTCCTTTCGATCCCATTAAGGTATGTTCCATAGAAAAGTTAACATGGAAGATGGCTTTCTTAACAGCAATTACATCAGCTTGGAGAGTCTCAGAGCTTCAATCGCTGTCGTGTAGAGAATCTTACTGTTTGGTCTCTTCAGGGAGGGTATGTCCATGTCCATCCCCACAATCCCTTCCAAACGTTTCATCAGTGTTTCACCTAAACTAGAAAGCAGTACTACAGGCAATGAATGTAACACAGACAGGAATAAAGGAAGGGGAGATGATGCGGAAAAACTCTAAATGGCTCAGAAACGTGGATAACCTGTTCATATATCCCAGCGGACCTAAAAGAGGTCAGGCGGCTGCTGCAATTATTATATACCCATCACACCCCAATACCTACCCTACCTACTGTACTGTGACCTTTTACCCAGTGCACCATATTCACCTACCTATTGTACTGTGGTCACTTACCACTTGGTCCTGCCCACTGAGCACCTTCACCTGTTCTATATGTTTGGTTCACCCTCCACAATTCATACACATGAATGCATGTCGACATCATGGGCTTCCTATGCAAAAGTTCCAATTGAAAATATTTGCAATGCAGCCAGTTAGAAGTCACCCAATACGTTTATTAGACATAATAAAAATTTAAGAGATAAATAAAAGGAATTTTTTTTGCAGCAATATCATTGTCTGGAGTTGTGTATTTTTAGCTCTCGCTTCAGAATTTGATTTTTTGCTTGCTACATCCCATAGGTGCGCTGGCAGGAGGAGTGCCCAGAAAATGGAAAATCCTAGCAACTCCTCCTGACAGCGCAGTCCCTCCCTTCTTTTTTTCATCCTGTCACAAGGCTTGATACTGAACAGGGAGGTTAGGAGGTAAGATCTTTAATATTAAATAGTGGTAATGGATTGTCAAAAGGGGCAGAGTTGACACATAGGTGGGCTGTCAGGAGGAGTTGCCAGGAAAGGAAAATTACAGGTTAAGTATGACAACAATTTTCCCTTATACCCATTACCAGCAGGCTGTTATTGGGTGAAAATTTGTTTCACAATCATGTTGTTGATGGGCACAAAAGCAGATATCAGCCCGATACAACCTGATCTCCTATGCCTACCACCAAAAAGATAGCATTCTGCACACCATGGTAGGTATGATTCAGGTGTGGTACCCCAATTACTTTACAAAACTGCAGGGAAAAAATCCTGGATATTGTATTTGAATAATTGCTATTTATGTAGAACTTACAATTAGGTCCTTGTAATTTACAATTAGATGTTGAAGACCTAATTGTAAAAACAATAAATGTTTTTTCTTTGTATATTTAGCTTTAGTTTTGCTAATGTATCCTTTCTTTTAATCCAAGATTTATGTCTTTGGCAGTTAACATTTTTAATTTTAGGGAAGCAATACAATATTTTATAGTTCAGTCCACGGTTATATACCAATCTTCCCGATAACAAACAAGTATAAAATATGTATTTACAATTTGTAGTTATACATATAACAATAAGAATGAAAATGTATGTATACCATGTATATCAGTGTATTTTAAACTATATATATATATATATATATATATATATATATATATATATATTTATATTTATGATTCGTTTACTTGTATGTCCTTTTCCAGTCATTTAGAGAAGAGGTATTTCATCAATTTTAAAATTAATTGTAGCTGTTAGTTATTTTCTTTTCATACTCATACAACTGCTATTTTGACACCTTTAAAGTGAATAAAACTCCAACCCAGCAAATAAAGATGTTAACAGTTGAAGAAAAAAAAATCTAAATGCAAAAGAGGACAGGCTTAGGCTAGGTACACACATGCAACAGTTCTCGTCTGTGTGTTCGGTACGGGAGACTTTAGAAACAATGTGGTTTTACTGTCTGGAGATAAATGGGTTACGTCCGGTGTCTGACCTAATTATCTCCCAGAGGGGAGACATTGGGTGGGAGTGTCCCGGATTGTGTGGTTATTTCCATTGGTCGGTGTGTCTATCGCCTAATTCTCTATCAGGTCCAGAGGGGAGGTCCCCTTGCATGCGGACTTGTATATAATACCAAGTGTGGCATCAATAAAGTGTTCTTCTTTCTTTTTCACCCTCAACTCGCAGCCGTGTCTCATGTAGGGAACCGCTATATTACTACTAGCTCTTGTAAGAGCTGCCTAACTATGGGGAATCATAATTCAGCGTGGGGAGTCGCTGGAGAAACTCTACAGGGCCACCTGGACTAGGGGGAAGGTTGTCGCCAACGGTTGATACCGTTACACACACGTCCAATGGTTCTCACCTAAAAATCAGCTACATCGGACAAGAGGGCCTATATCGGACAAGAATCTGGCCTGTGTACAGCGCCCGTTGTCCATCATCCAAATGACTGTCCTGGTGGATCCACGGACGATGGATGACTAATGATCCTAAAGCAAGAGAAGGGGGAGAGCATGCAGCAGGGTGCCGCTGCGTAGTTCTCCCCCTCCCCTCTACAGAGCAGAACGGTGCTGTATGGTGCTCGTGAAAGATCCTTTCCAACGACAATATTTGCACGTGTGTATGTAGCTTTAGAGTAAAAGAATCTTCTGGTATAGTGCAATATTGGGAGTACAGTGCTGTCCAGAAGATAAAAGATATTTGTAAAGAAAATTGTGTCTAGACTACAAACAAAAAAGGAAATAGTTCTGGAAGATAAAGTATATCAAGAGAAACAAGACTGTGGTTAAGCTATGTACACACATCCAACGGTTCTCGCCCGATATTCGGCTCAGGGCCAATATCAGGCGAGAATCTGGCATGTGTACAGCGCCAGTCGTCCATCTTCCGAACGACCATCCTGGCGGATCCACGGACGATGAACGACTATTGATCCTAATGCAAGGGAAGGGGAGAGCATGTAGCGGGGTGCCGCTCTCCCTCTCCTCTCTGTGAAGAGATGAACGGTGCTGTATGTACAACACTCGTTCATGCATCGTGCAATAATAGTCAATGGAAAGGATTATCCAACATTTCTTAACATTTTCTGGATTAGTTGATGTATGGCGACATCTTCATCCTTTTGAAAGGTATTTCACTCACCATTTGGGAGTACATGATACTTTATCTCAAATGGACTCTATCTTGTTGCCTGCTGTGCTGTTATCCAAGGCTGTCCGTGCTGAAATATACCCATTGGCGATTTCGGGCCATGCTCCGGTATCCCTGGATCTTATGGAAATGCATATACATAAGCCGGAATATACATGGTGTTTCCCGTCGTGGCTGGCAAAGAATGAAAAATGCCAACAATACTTACATTATTGGTGGATGGACTTTGGAAGCAACAATGCGGCACATAGATTGGGACCCAAGTTGTATTGGGAGGCAGCTAACGCTGTACTACGAGGCAACATAATAGCACATTGCTCTACTCTGCGCAAACAGACTATACAAAACTATATGGATACTGTGCTAAAGCGAGAAAGGCATACAACCAATTTAAGTCTTCTATGCTCCCAGATGATAGTGAAACATAGAAACAGGCCCAGCGGCTGTGTGATGTTTAGATCACAAAATATGACCAGATGTTCCGTTCCTATAGGGAGGCAGAATATTTCCGTTTCGGTAATAAATCTGGAAAACTGCTTGCCAACCTAGCGAAAGGATACCGTCCTATGTAACCGGTGACGACTGTAAGAGACTCACAAGGCTCTTCTCAGTGTGACCCGAAGACTATTGCCAAGGTGTTTGCTGCATTTTATGAAAAATTATATGAGACTCCAGGTTGTGATTTGCAAGCTGGTACACAGTTCCTGCAATCTTTAAAATTTTGTACTAGGTCGCTCCACTACCTCTAATATATTCGTAAGTTACTCCTGGTGTTGGAGCGGGCTAGGTTGTGGGACACCTTTTCCCCACCGGCAGCGTTTTTGGCGCTTGGTGTGGAGAAGGCGTTCGACAGTGTCGAATGGGATTGGCTCTATATGGTGATGCAGAGATTTGGCTTTACGGGACATTTTGTGTAATTTTTAAAAGCCATGTACTTTACCCCGACAGCACGTATACACGTGGCAGGAGATCTTTCTGACCAGTTTCCCCTAAAAAGAGGAACGAGGCAGGAAAGTCCAATCTCCTTTACTCTTCAATTTAGCGATTGAACTTTTGGCTAGATCCTTTCGATAACATAATGTATTTGAAGGTTTATGTATAGAAAAAGAGGTAGTAAAGGCTGTACTATTTGCATACGATGTCCTTTTGTTTTATGAATAATCCACAGATTTACATAAGGTTTTTGAACACATTATGTTATATGGCGGTTTCTCAGGTTTTAAAGTAAACCAATTTAAAAGTGAGTTGATGTTTTTTCATCATGGAGGTCCCCTGGCTAGGTCCAGTTGGGTGACTAGTATGGGGGTTAAATTGACACATCATTCACTTACTTATCTGGGGATTCAGGTTTCCTGAAATGGACCATTTGAACTATGCTCCTTTGTTCAGATAAGTTTTTGCAGAATTAAAGGCATGAAAAAATCTCCCATTGTCTTTCATGGGTGGATGTCATCTGATCAAGATGATCAGTTTTGCTAGGCTGCTTTATCCATTACAAAATTTGCCATTTCTCCCTAAACATACGAATGTATCCAAGTTACATTTCGCATTTTCTTCTTTTTTTATGGCAAGGCAAGGTTTCTCGCATAGCTAGAATCAAACTATGTAGGAGTAAGAAAGATCTAGGACTCAATCTGCCAGATGATCGGAAATACAACCTGGCATGTTTATTGCGACACGCCAGGGATTGGTGGCATGATACAACATATTTCACAGATACTCGATTGGAGACATTGACGATTCGGCCATGGTCATTAGGAAGCCTTTTACAGTCTCCTATTTGTCAGGTACCAAAAGCTGTCACAAACAAATTACTGTTCAGGGATACCCTGATTGCTTGGAGAGAAAAAAGCAAACTCCTAATTGTTTGGGTTTGTTACACCAAATTTACTCATAGGTTCCTGTCCGGGCTTTCCTCAGAGGGCCGAATTTAAGGCCTTTCGGTTTTGGGAAGCCAGAGGTATTACAATACTTGCACATGTTCAAGACGACCAGAACTCGCTTTTGCCATTTGTTATTTTAAGTGAAAAATATGCTTTGCCTTCACATCACTCCCTCTATTATTATCAGTTAAAAACGACTTTGTTTTTACAATGTCAACCTATTCCACAGTTTCCACTGCCATTACGTCAGATCATGAGTATATCCTCTTCTAAGCTATCCCGGATATCCATGGACATCTTGCTAGTAGTCCCAATGATACATTTCTTAAAGAACCTCATATTGAGAAATGGGCTGCCTTCTTGGATCTAACATGTGAAGATACCTTTGATGTACTTGTACGGTGTTGGGATCTAATTAGGAATTCTATTATCAACAAAAGTTGGAGGGAAATGCAGTTTAAAATTCTCTAAAGAGCATATTATGCTTATGATCTCAAATTTAGTAGTCAGTCTTCAGGAAAATTTTTAGCAGCTTGCCCGAAATGCCAAGAACCTAATGAATCAATTGAACATGTCTTGTGCACTTGTACATATTTTGAGATTTCAGGATACAGTGTTTCTTTTTATGTCTTCTATTTCAGACACAGTGAGGCAGTTATCACCAATTTTAGCTTACTTTCACGGAGACCGGTTTGAACCTGGCTACTTTCCACTAAAGAAAGTTGAACACCTTTGCCTACTGGCTGGGAAAAAATGAATTATGAAAAAACTGGCCCCCCTCCTACCTTGACTCAGCTTTAGCAACTTTATAGACTAATGTTAATTGATAAGACTGAAGCTTCATTACATATAAAAACGCAATCCACTAAATTTTTCGATACTTGGATGGCTTTTCAAGAGATGGACATCCCAGGGCTTTAGGGGCAGTAACTGATTGAGGGGTTTCCTACTGGACAAACCCTGAAATAGTTTGTGACATGACAATTAACCCGAACACAGGATAGGGATTTCTTATATCGGTGTCCAGTTAGTGAAACACTGGTTATGTTTGTACTTATGTTTTTATCCAAAGTACTATAAATGGAGAAGCAAACGGTCTGTTCATTGGTTTGTTTTATTGTTGTGTTGTTTTTTATGTTACGCACTGTTTTGTTCCTTTTCCATTGTATGTTTCTATTTATAGAAATGGAGTAATATGCGACCGAAAACTTTAACCAGAAACATGACAGAAAGAAGTTTGTAAAAAAAAAAAAAAAAAAGTTCTCCATGATATGTTGTAGCCACAATATTTTTAGGAAATGGACTAGATGTATTTTTGTTTAACATGTGAATACTGTTGTATTATTATTGGCAAAACCTGTATATAAGTATAAGTATGCTTCTATGAATGGTACTCATATACTTAAGTGCTGGAAGTGGAATGTTTAAAACAAAATGTAATGCTAAAGTGCAGCTGGTAGCAGATGAAAATCAAGTTTTACAAACTAACAGACTAAAGTTGGGTACACACGTGCAATAATTGTCATTGGAAAGGATCTTTCCATATGGAAGAACAACAAAACACATACTTACACAAATAAAATGTTAGTTGTAGCTGTAATGCAAAATTATTTTCAGTAGTATTCCATTGCCATGACTAAGGCACTTGTATTATAACGTCAGAAAGCATGACCAATATAAACCCACAAAACTCAGTAGATGGCAATTCCTGACAGATTTATTGCTATGATTATCTGACAATTAAATAGTTTAAAAAATTATTTGCTTGGATGAAGCAACCATCTTTCAGACATGCACTAAAAAAATAATTGGGCAAAAGAAAAAAATGAATATACTTCAAAAAGTCCCATTTTATACCAAGTGACATTACAAAATATGTGCTATAAAAAGGTAAATGTGTGTCAAAATTAAAATTTACATTATTTTTGGTTAGATGCTAGAAGATTGAATACCTAACCACCTCCTCGTAACCTTGGGGATTTCAGTGGTTAGATTAGATAATTGATTTGTAGATCATCAAATAATTATATGCCTGTACACATCAATCACGTACATGTTTATTCACTATACAGTGATCCTTCCTTTGGAAGGAGGGATATTTCTGCTGGCCATAGAATTTTATAAGCCACTCTCTAAAGTTTTTTTTTTAACAAATTCACAGCTGTAATGGCAGCTGCAAGCCTATTCAGATCCATCACTACCCTGCTGTAGTAAGGAAAAAACAGAAGGGAAAAAAAATTGACAAATATATAGGCACATGGCTCAAGTGGGAGGTTTTCACAGTATAAAAAGTTGTTTCTTCCCTGTAAAACTGGTGCTTCACTGCACAACACAAAGGACATGCCTACCCTAAATAAACACCATAAAAATTGGTAATTTGAATATATTTGATATGGTAAAAAACAGCTCCCAAATCAGCAGGTTCATAGCAGGTTTACAGAATTTATTTATTTTAGAAAGCCTAAACACTAAAAGTTACAATTTTATTTATAAATAAGGTTGACTCTTTTACTAAGCGGTCTACATGTAGACATAAGGAGTAATTTGCACTATTCCTGTTGGCATGGCATAGAAAAAGCCTAATCTCTTTCAGGAATTTGTGTTTTTTGTGCTTGCAAATACATTTTTAAAAGGCCCCTTTTGATGAAGGAGGCCCAAAATGGTAAAATGCATGTTGGATTTTTCCTTTCCTCTAAAGGATGTGGATATATTTAAGAACACTATTGAAAGAAAGCTTGCCTTTATTTACACAGAAGCTGGCAGCCATCAGTTACACCCATTAACATTGTAGCAATGTCTGTGTCAATATCTTTGCAGTCTGGAACATTTATATTTAAGTGGTTGTTTTATAAGCATTAAATCTAACATTAATCTGAAACATGCTCTGGTGGAGAATCCTCAAGGTGCATATGTTTTAATGGTAATACCTGATATACACCAGAGAACGATTCAGTGAAGGTCAGAATTTCTGATTTAAAAATGGACTACTAAGAGTTATTTTGCTAACAGCATTATGTTCAATCTTTAAATAAACTTGCTGTTTTTGTTACCAATTCTAAAATGATGGGAGAAAGGCACTGTATGGGATGAACAGCAGCAAGATTTGATCTAAAAAAAAAAAAAAAAAACACATGAACAACCTGAAAGGTCACTACACATCTTGGGTCTACTTACGTATCTTTTTTATCCAGGATTCAGCCAAAATGCACACATTTTTCACTCAAAATTTAATAAAAAAATTAATAAATTAAAATTTTAGTAAAGTTGATTCACACGTTTTACATTGGATTGAATCCAATATAAAAATGTGTACAATTTAATTTGGTTAACTCTTGTGAAAACATTTATCAATAGACCCAACAGATGGGATGGCAAAAAAAACTCACATTAAGAGTCTTTCTATATTGTATTATTTTGAAAAGCAACCCAGTTATGTAATAATAACTACACGTCTGTGGTTTTTATGAAACTACTATTATTCCCTGCTTCTACTTGAAGTTGTCCTCAGGCTGTAAACACCCTGTTAGGTTTTGTTGGACGTGTAATTGGTGTAATCTGTGAAATAACATTATTCAAAAGAGACCATATCTGAAGACCCATATAAGCATGTATGACCAGCTTTATAGATATCTAAAAAGGCAGTTTAAAAAGCCACACAGTGGGTGGAAAATACATTTTCTCTTTACTGCATTGTGCAGGGAGACAAACCATGAATAAAGTAAACATTGTATGAATTTCCTGTGGATACACTTGCCAATGTGGGGCAGGGGCATGCAATAGCATCACAGTTGCAGAACATGTAGTACATCACAGTTGTACTGTAGGGACTATGGCAAAACGTGCTATCTCACTTCCTGTGAGTCAGTGTGGCTGCTTGAACTGCAACTTGTGATCACATGGGAAAGAATGCTAACACTGCAACTGAATTATTAGCCGTAGTCACTCTAGAAAAGAAGTGTTTGAGGGTATGCTGTGCTGGTGTAATAACCTGGTACCAATGGAGGTAATATAACAAAAAAAATATACATTTAGACAAATTAAGGGACATGTGCAACAACATCCGTAGTTTAAGCTTTAGGGTTTTCATACACTTCAAAGGATCTTTCAAAGAACATGGTCAAATACCATTTCATTCACAGTTGCACCCCCACAAGTTTCCCATCAACCACATCTTCCAATTTTTTGGAAAATATTCATAGCAAAAAATGTTTGGCTTTCAGAAACAAATTTTTATGCATACAAGTAAAGACTTGGATTATAAAATATGTTCAAGTCTTTGTACCAGTAACAATACATTCATAAACATCCTTTATCAAAGCCAATCAGTACCAGGAGCTCATACAGCTGTGCAAAAAATGCCTGACTTGCATTTAATCACTGACAATAAGAGATGTGCAAAAAATGCCTGACTTGCATTTAATCACTGACAATAGGAGGCAGTGCTATACTTGAAGGAGAAACGCCCCCCTTGCTGTCTCCTCTTGACCAACATGGACTCAGAAGGAGGGGAGAGGTGCACGGGGCCAGATGTAGCTTTCACCACAGCAGTACATGGGGCAGAAGTGTCTGATACCTGCTGTTCTTCTTGCTCCATTAACTGCCGATTCATTGCTATAGCTTCTGCAGCAAATGAGGTCAGGTCTTTGGCACTACTGTTCCTGCAAAGAGGAACATATTAATGACACAATAATAAGTAATTACACAACATATTTAAAGTACTTTAGATAACACATAATAGAGCTAAATCTTTTTATTCTCAACCTTTTTTTACCCTGCCCCATTGTTCTGTCACCTAAAAGGCAAACCTGTTCTTTCATTGCAAATCAACATCTCTAAGCAACCTTCAAGTGTCAAACCAAATCTTGGTGGCAACAGCGGGCTACATGGTAGATGGCAAAGGGATGTAGCCAATCATTGTTTTGCCTGTGTGAATGACTGGGAGAAAGGAAATGAAAGAGAAAAAAAAAAAGAAGAAAATTCAACTATTACCTTTGAAGTATACTGGGGGTAGGGAGTGTATTATCTGGTGCACACTGTGATAGAGGGAAAAAAGAATAATATTGTAAAACAACCAGATCCTCAGGCCAAAAAACAAGTTTTGAAAAAAAAAAATAACAGGACAACATGCACACTAGAGCAAATGACAGAATCAGGTTAACTATTCTAAAATTACTGAACATTTTTTTCCTTTAAATACACATATCATTTTAAAACTATGATCATTTTACCTGTGCACGTGTTGAAAATACACTATACAAAGACTTGAACATACTTTATAATCCAAGTCTTTACTTGTATGCATAGTGGTCTATATTTAAAAGGGTGTCAAAAAAAATGAATGAAAGGCTGGAGTTCTCATTCCCTCCCCGGTCATAACCCAATATTGGAAATAAGCAGTTTTTAAAACAATTGAATTTCCTATTTGTGGCCAGTACCTCTCTAAACCCTAACACCAGAGGACTTACCCCCTGTACCCATGGGTGTTGTAACACTTGTGCTGCACTTAGCCTCTTTTTGGCATCTCGAAGTAGCAATTTAGAAATCAGATCTTTGGCACCAGATGAAATGTGAGCCCAGTCTTTTTCTGGAAATTCATACTTTCCTTCCCGAATACTTACAAACAGCATGTTCTGTTAAAGTTGTAAGAAAAAAAGAAAATAACTTAGAGCTCTGAGTAAGAGTGAGAGACTATTATTGAAAAAAAAAAAACTGTTAACAATTACCTGACAGGCTGGACAGGCCTCTCCTTTATCCCAACCACAACCACTGCCACAACGGCCTACAAATGGTGGATAGCCACTTAGCATGATGTATAAAATCACTCCAAGACTCCACAAATCACATCGCTTATCATATATTGTTGCTTCTTCGTTAAATGCCTCCACTACTTCAGGAGCCATATACTCGGCTGACCCACACTGCAATAATATCAAAATAATATTTAATCAGTATTAGATTTATGCAGTCATACTCTGAATATGTGTTTTCTCCCGTGCAGATTACTAGCAAACGGCGTCTATACATTGCAAACCAAAATCTCACTTCCTTTGTATGTTCTGAAGCAGTCGCTTAAAGCTGGAAGCTTACAAGATACAGCACCAAAGCGCATGGGGGGTAAGAATAAAGTTTGCCAATCTTTTAAATAGCTATTCAACTTCACTTGCCTCTAAACCTAAGCAAACCTAAGGAAAGGCTGTGTCCATGCACTAACAATAGTTTGTCTGACTGTTAGGAAAACGAAGGAGGCTGATTTACAAACGTGTACAGAAGAAGGTTTCCTTAAAAAAGAGCAAGGAAGGTGGAATACCCAAATCCAAAACCTCCAAACTTTTTGATCCAACAGATGTGAAGAAAGGTGTCTAGCTTGCAAATTCAAAGGCACCAGGGGGATTTAATACAGGTATTTTGTATGGAATGCAATACAAATGGATTTTGAATTTCCCGCCCCGCTCCGCCGGCAACGTACACACGCACCGACGTCACCGAGAACTCCCCAGTGACTCATCAGATGCAGAAGCCGGCCGGAAGAGAGAAGACAATGACCGCGGCGATAGACGATGGGGGACGATGGACGATGGGGTGGATCAGGTAAGGCTCTATTTACTATAACCTCCCATAGGATTACCTACCCCGAGTGTGACTCGGGGTTACCTCTAGGGAGGTTAAGGGAGCAATAAGGGAACAGCAGCCCATATTATTGCTAATGCAGAAAAGTCTAGTGTTTCCCCCCAGGTCTGCTTCCTATTTTAGTTTTTAGGGGAGATAATGAGTATGAATGCAGGTAACAATGTTACAGAACAATAGGAGAGCCAGTAAAAGTTGGGTTGCAGGGGCAGCGTGACTCAAAAAAAGATCATGACAAATCAGATTTTTTTTTTAAGAGGGGAAAGGAAATGGAGACATATTTGCATTTAGTAAATAGGTAGGGTAAAGGAAGCTAAGTACCATTGTATGTGAAGGTAGCAATAGGTTTTTGATCATGAGAATTGTTTCTCGTGCAGCAATTTCTAGAAGGGTGTAATATAACCTTGATGGGTTAAATGCAGGTAATGTGCCTCTGTCTAGAAAAGCCATTGTTTATACAATTATGAAAAAACTTATGTCTGCCAATGATACAACTGTGCAACAATTTTAAAAGATCACAGGAACAAGGTGGAGGCATATGAACATTAGCTCATAATAAACTTAAAATTATACAATAAGAATACAAAAGAAGAGCCAAATAACATGTTCTTGTCACGACTGCATGGCATGGAGAAAAACGGTCTTTTTTACATTGTGTTTTCTTAGTAAAGAATATCTGAATGTGTACAAAAAACACTAGGAATGCATTTTTGGTAGGAAAAAGCAACTAGAAGGTGGAGGGGCCATCATTTGATAAAGTTTCTGAAAAAACAAGATCTACATTTTTGGTCTTGTTCAGCCATTCAGAAAGTACTTACAAAAGTCAGTACGACAGTCAGGCAACATGAATTGCTAGAAGCATTTACAGAACACATATCATTTTACAGTCACAGTTACCGCAATGCATACTTTAATTACAATTTTTACTAGTGAAATGTAAATAATAATCCTTTTCTTTAACATGTTCCTTTGGGTTTTATTATTCACTTTTTTCTTACCGGAGTTAAAAGTTCTGGGGTGGATATAGGTGAGCAGTCACTGTTAAGTTTGATTCCACTACCGAGGTCAAAATCACAGATCTTCACTGGTGATATCTAGTAAACAGCAGATACATTTAAATATATGCATGTGTAACAATTTGTGTGAAAAAAATGTTTGCATATACTAATTGTTGACTCTTAGGGCCCGCTCCCAGACGCACAGCAAACTGCTTTTGTGTACCACAACTGCTCTAGCTAGCCACATTTGCATGTAGCTGTGGCCATAGTGTGGTCCTAGATCAGAAATAGAAGAAAATCCTTTGGCCAGTAAAACAAGGTACATGCATATAGTTTTTCCTGGCACTCCTCCTGACAGCACACAGCTGGGTTAGCTCTGCCCCTCCACCTCCAGACCATCCTACCAAAGCTATAAAGTAATTTCCATCTTCCCTGCAGGGGTTCTTTTTCTGTCCTCGCTCCAGAGCCAACTATTTGTTTGGTTATATATATATATATATATTTTTTTTTTTACCTGGGTAGCACGGTAACTTACAGGTTTGCACTCTGGCCTTTGCAGTACTGAGTACTAAGTTCAAATCTCAGGCCATGCCTATCTGCATCGAGTTTGCAGGCTCTGCCGGTGTTTGTGTGGGTTTCCTCCTGGTACTTTGATTTCCTCCCTCATTCCAAAAACACGCACTTAGGTTAATTGGCATCCCCTCAAAATGACAGACTGTGATAATACAATATGACTATATTAGGGACATTAGATTGTGAGCCCCTTTGAGGGACAGCTAGTGGCATAACTATGGACTTTGTCCAAAGTGTGGTGTAAAATGATCAGCACTATATATATATATATATATATATATATATATATATATATATACATACACACACACACACACACACACACACACACATATATACTGGCTAAAAAAAATAATATATTGTTCATACATGTATTAAATCATGAGACGTTAATGAGTGCTATATGTTCAAAGAAAAGAACATGGTCCCTACAGTCAAACATGGAGGAGGTTCACTGGTGTTTTGGGGTTACTTTGCTGCTTCAGGCACTGGTAGTTTTGACATTTGCATGGTATTATAACATCTGAAAAACTACCGAGGAATTCTGGGGTGCAATGTAACGCCCAGTGTCAAAAAGCTGGGTCTCAACCGGAGGTCATGGGTCTTACAGCAGGACAATGAGCCCAAGCATACTTCAAAAAGCACCCAGAAATGGTTTGAGAGTTCTGAAGAGGCCTGCAATGAGTGCAGATCTGAATCCCATGTGCACTTGTGGAGAGATGTAAAAAAACAGCAGTTTTGAAAAGGAACCCTTCAAATCTGGGAGACCTGGAGAAGCTAGCAAAGGGTAAGTGGTCCAAAATTCTAGTAGAGATTTGTAAAGGACCTGTTGTTTGTTACATAACTTGAGACTAACATCAGTTATTTCTTCCAAAGAGTGTGCTACGAAGTGTTAAGGGTGCCAATAATTTTGTCCAGGCCATTTTTGATGTTTTGTGTGATGTTGTCTTATGTGTTTTTTTTCCTGTTTTTTTTTTTGTGTTCTTCCAGTGCCAACAAAAGAATTAAACATGACCATAACTAAGCATTTGTATTTGCAATAGTATGACATAAGTGCAAGGTTGAGAAAGGCAGATACCATAAAGCTAAAGTCAGTCAGCAAATCATTCTACTGTGGAGGTATGATGGATGGGTTACTTTTCGAACTTTTACTTTTACCCTGGTTAGTCTGACAAGACTTGGGATAGAGGTCCTCCCATTGCAACCAGTCTTGGGAAAAGCTCTGAAGCACAAGACTTAGGATTCCAGTCAACCTAAATGCCAGTCTCAAAGGTTGTGGAGCTTACTGTATGGGACATAAAGTGCAGCACATTTGGCTTTATTCCCCTCCAAAGGTGGCCCACTCCAATCTGGTAAATTGTTTGCAGTCCTTAGAGGTCTTGAAAGTATTTACTTATCTCCTGTTATAGCAGAGAGTCAAGGTACTTGTGAACAGCAGGGCAGAGATCTCCTACATAGTCAGACAAGGTGGAACAAAGATTGTCTGTTTTCATCAAGTCACAGCCATATTTTTTTTATGGACAGAGAAGCATCTCAACTTTTTTGACTCCTAACCACCAGCCTGAAAAATCGGGTTCAAATGTTTAGGTCCAAGCATCAGCCCTCACAACCATCAAGTGGGTGAAACACCTTCCTGCAGTGGCAGTTCTTCAAAGCAGTAGTGAGGTTGAAGCTTTCAATAAAGTAATTCTTTCCAGCATGAGACTTGGCTCTGGTACAGAGAGTTCTTACAAAGCCCTCTTTCTGCCAATAGGAAAATGAAGTTGGAAGATGATTTTCTTGACTACTGTTACCTTGACGAGAAGTTTCAGAGCTATGCAATTACAGATGTAATTTTTTTTCAAACAAGTTGCGCCAGGTGTCCTACAGGTGTCTCAAGTTCTGTTGGAACCCATTTGTCTGTTTAAAGGAGTCTTGTGCCAAACCATTACTCAACAGCAAATGGGGACAGACAGGCTCCTCTAACTCTTTGTTTTCAATATTTTTATACATTTACATTTTTATATAAACTTTGACAATTCATATATTCTTTTGCTTTTTTACAATCAAAGTTTAAATAAGTAGAAGATATGTTCTGTAGTACAACATAGAGGTTCACAGTCTTTAGTTTATCTCCACATTTTGCTTCAACATACATTTTTCCAATCCATTATAATATATTTCTTCCTAACATTAAAACACAATTAAATTTCCTATAACATTTCCATCTTTAAACTTCCCCCATGTTTATTACTATTTAGTTCTTCTTATACCAACCACTTTCTACTGTTTTACCTCCTAGTCCCCCCTCAAAAACTACCTTCCTTTGTGAAAATTATTTCTAAAGTAAAAAACTGAACTGAATTGGCATTTTACCAACAAAAGTGACCTTTTTTTCCTTTTCCCTTCCCTCTTTCCCTTTTTTCTTCTTTAAATAATGAATGTAAATTCCACAATGTGTGGATCTAATGTTATATCTTATATCCATATCTTTAGTGGAAAAAAAACACCCTAGTGGAAAACAATTTACCAACTCCTTTATCTTTAAATACCCTTTCATTATAGTGAAAAATAATTATCCATCTTAGTGATTGATACCTTTTTACCAACATAAATATATAACAATAATAGATGTGAGTTCCATTGTGAACAACAAAATTATCCGTTGTGAATATTATCTTCTTTACTAAAATGCGTATTCACCCAAAAAAAAAATAAAATAAATATTTTTTAACATTTATTTATACTGATACATATCAGGTTTTCGTACAAAACCACATTTATCCCCTACTTAAACTATATTATTATAATTTATTCCTCTATTATCTTCTCCCTAAAATAACCTATTTTTACAATAAACAAATAAAGATACAACAACACAAAAAAGTACCTGCTTATTTTTTATTCTAATTTTCTTTATATATATATTTATTAGGGCTTTAACTAACTGTTCACAATATTAAAAATGTACAATCCCATCTCATAGGCATATAGTACTTGATCCAGGGTTCCCAAACTTTCTGAAAATTTGTCATATAGTCATTAACCCCCCTAGCATTCTAATTCTGTCAGTTTTTTGATGCAAAAAGTGATCCTATTTTTTTTGCATAGAAATTTTTGTTTATATTGTGGGCCTGTAAATCTTAGGATTAACTCCCGGATATGATAATTATATTTATTTTAATCATAAATTATAATATATAAATATAAATATTAATTTTAAAAAATATTGAAATAATAGACAACAATGTAATCTTAAAATATAAAATTAAAAATGTATTTTATTTTTATTTCATGTTGTGTGGTGTGTTTGGACTGTATTGTAATCTCCTTTTAAATTTCCCTCCCAGACACCCCCCCCAATACATCACCACTCACATCACCCGGAAGATGACTCATCCTCCCGAGTGATGCGAGTGGGGATGTCCCGCCTGCCTCACACAGACGCTGCTGCTGCCACCCCCGGAATTTGCTATTGCTGCTCGCATCTGCAGTGAGATGTGAAGCACAATGCAGAAGTCCTGCATTGTGCTTCACATCTCACTGCTGATGCGAGCAGCAGCGTGGCCGGGACCCGGGCGGTATTTAAAAGCAGATTACTCAGTAATCTGCTTTTAAATTTCCCGCCCGGCCACGCCCCCCGACGGACTGGTGCCCCGGCATCACAGCGGGACCAGCCGATCGCCGCTGGAGCGCGGGGCAAAGTAAGGGGGGCTTCTAAAGTTACCCCGAGTGTGACTCGGGATTACCGCTTTTTGCATATAAAAGCCACCCCGACACCACATCATTTTCTGCTCTACATGTTCCACATTAGGCTTAGAAGACCACTAAGTTATAGCAAGTACCATCCTTGCCAACATAAATAGATAAATCAACAATGTAAACTGCAAATTACTACAACTCGATGGTTTGAGATTCAACAAAAGTATCTTCTGGGCGTTTTGGAAATGCTTTACCTGTTATTGCATATGCTATCTCATATATTCGCACACAATTTCTTTTGATCTTGGGGCACTCCCACCAAATATGGTACATGGTGCCATAGTCTTTGCATCCTCTAAAGCAAGTCTAACTGTGCATAAGTGACATTTTTGCCAATGGCACAGGCGCCATATAGCAACACATTATATGTTTATAGGTAATTTCCAATACCGAAGCATTATTACTGCAATGCACCACTGTGCCCCATATTTGTTCCCACTCCTTTTGATCCAAATTATGCCCAAACTCTTCTTCCCAACATTTTACACACTAAGGTTGTCCTTTCATATGCGCACTGACAAAGGCATCATATAATGCTGATATCACTCCCCTTGCCTCTGAACCTCGCACACAAGTTTGTTCAAAAACACTTGTGGTTCCTCTATAGTCCCTATCCTTCCACCTTCATTGGAGGAAATACTTATTCTGCAAATAACTAAATATTTCACTAATGGGAATACTAAACTTTTCCTGGAGTGCCTCAAAAGATGTTATAACTGATGTATCCAAAAAGTGATAAATTCTATATTGCCCTTTTCTTTCCATACTTGGAATCTATCAGGATTCTCAAAACCCGGCAAGAACAAAGGGTAGCCCAATATCGTTGTTACTGGCAAATGTGGGGACATCAATCCACATTGTTTCCTATTTTGATCCTACATCTGTAATGAATGGGTAAGTATAGGGTTGGAAAAACATCCCTGCTTAGCTGAAGGTATGCATAAAACATTATCTATTGACAGTTTTACCAATTCCTGTTTCTCCAGATGAACCCATAACAGTGTCTTATTTTGTTCAGGGTACATTACTAATGGGGCAATCTGAGCTAAAACATAATAATATTATAGTTGGGGTACAACTAATACACCTCTGGCTTTTGGGCAATAAAGGACCTGTTTAGAGACCCTCTGCATTTTTGAACCCCAAACAAACGTTAACATTTTCTGATTTTTACTGGAAAACCCTCACCATATATAAAAATTTAGGCAGCCATGGAAATGACTCCTGTAGTACTTTTACCGTGTCATTAGATAATGTGATATTTAAGGCTTTACTTTTTCCACTATTCACTTGTAAACCAGAAAATTTCTGGAACTGTGTTAATACCGATAACAAGTTCGGCAAGGACACAAACGGGTTAGGTATACATAACAGAACAACGTCTGCAAATAAACTAAGTTTATGATGATATTCACCAATTTTCACTGTGCTTATATAATGGTGGTAATGTATAACCTGCGCCAATGGCTCTATTGCCAAAGCAAATAACAATGGTATAAATGGTGGTAATGGGCATCCTTGTCTAGTGCTACTGCCTATAGAAAAATAGGAAGATCAGAAGCCCATATACTGAAAAAATGCTTTAGGTGTTGCATATAGTGAGGAAACCCAATGGCAAAAATGAGGACCGAATCCCCATTGTTCCAATAAACGCAATAAGTATGGCCAAAGCACAGAGTCAAAAGCTTTCCTTATATCTAAGCTTAGAAACATAGTCTTTTTTAACTTTATGAACATAGTATGTTAAATGCATCATTCTACGGATATTATCTCCCGCCTGCCTCTGTGGGATAAACCTCGTTTGATCAGATGAAATTAAATATTTAAATGTTGCTAGTAAATTAGCATCCAGGTTGAGCAAAGAAATGGGTGTATAGTTAGACCAAGTTGTATCATCAGTATCAAGTTTTGGCAGCATACATACTGCCACCTCCAACATACTGGGGTCCTTTTATTTAAAACAAAAATATGATCTATACGTGTAGAAATGTTATTCGCATGAAAATAATGTGTGTATTCTACACACATCTACCAAATTCCTTGGAATTTTTGCGCATGTGTATGTAACAACTGAAGCAAATGAGTAAAGAATGGCACCTGGTTCTCGTTAGGTGCATATTAGGTGACTATCGTCACTTTAGTACCATTAAGATAAACCGTGAGAACAAGCTACCTTCCCTCAGGGTCCGCTAGTTGTGACTCCAATACAAATGGAACTCTTTTTCTAATATCTATTAACACGCCTCTGCATTTATATAAAGAATTAGCCATATATATTATTGAATAAGAGGCATGAAAATATTTAGGACTAGATTTTTTGGAGAAATGTGTCTCCTGCAAGCATATTACATCTGCCTCATGACTATGAAAATATGGAAATGCCCTCATACGTTTCATTGGAGAATTGAAACCCTGTACATTTAGGGACATAATAGAAATCATGCTTCATACAATAACCACAATATCTTTAAATTGCCCTAATTTTGCTTTCCAATAAATTTGTGACCTTAAATACATAAAAAACAAAAAAAAAAATGGAAAAAACTCCTTCCATAAATAGAAAAAAAAATGCAAATCTTCCTCCCAAAAAACAAAACTACAATATAAACCACAAAAAAAAGAAAAAAAAAAAAAAAGAAGTATACCCCCCTATCGTTACACATACCATTCATTTTCTTAAATCCTAGAGTTAGGTATAATATTTGGTAAGACAGTATCCCTGCCCACATAAATCCCATCCCCCATATTTTAACTATCGGGGTTTGCCTCTCTGAGATAAAATAGGGTGCGCAGTGACTATTACAACGAGAGTAGGGCTACCCATGCCTGAAAGATAAACCTTATATAAACTCCTCTCTTAATAATCTCTAATATTTTTTTGATATCAGTGGGCACCAAAAAAAAAATTTCTAAAATACCCAAAAGCAATTCGAGATAAAAATTACATCTTTAACTCTGATAATCATATTCAATAGCCTTCCTTATAATTAGTAATCTTAATAAAACTAAAATACACCCATCAGGACTGCGACTTTTAATAGTTTCCGCTTAGAGGGGGATATGTCCTTGAAATGATTACTTTTCAGACGTTGCTGTCTCATTTTCTTTGGAGATGATGCTGTTCCCTCAGCTCTGTCAGCGCAAGATGGTTGTGAGGGTAGAAGTAAACCCAAATTTTGAAAACATGTTAATGCCTCCATTGGTGATGTAATAGCTTCTGTTCTACCATTATCCAAAAATATCAATGTAAATGGATCACCCCGTCGATAATTAATACTTTTTTCTTGTAAGATCTGCAAGTTAGGCCTCAACGCTCTTGTCCTTTGTATAGTTGCTGGGGCTAAATCTGCAAAAATTTGACAATTATACCCCTGGAAAACAATTGGTTCTTTTGTGCAAGCAGCTCGTTGTATCATATCTTTTTTTCGATAAAAGTGAAATTTCACAATCACATCTCTAGGCCGTCCCTTTTAGATTCAGCCTAGCAAGCGTGCGGTGCACTCGGTCTAACTCTAGTCATCCTCCCCCTTTCTGCTGCTGGCGTGGTGAATGTAGTGGCGCCATTTTGGCTGCAGCACATGCTGAAGCTGCCCTGTCTGCACTCTTTGCTCTGCACTGCTGCCTTTGCCTGGACTCTCGCCAACATTTAGAAAAAGCCGCCCACAGGCCAGGAGTGTCTGTGCTTTCTGCCCACTTCCACTGCTCATTTTCGTCCGCTATCCTCCTGTTCTGGTGCCTGATACTCCCGATGAGTCACGAATGTGCGACTCACGCGGAGTATCGGGCACCAGAACAGGAGGATAGGGGGCGCATGCGTGGAGCCGATGTATGGAGACACGCTAGGTCGGCTCCGCTCATGCGCCCCCCATCCTCCTCTAAATCTTCAAACTGACCTCGTTACTCTAGGGTCTCTTGTATACAAGATAATACTTGCTAAAAAGAAGAGTGAATATAGCTAAAGTTTAAAGGGCCAGTATGTAGAAATACTTCCACTTCACTTCCAGGAAAGGGTTAGTTTTTCTTTTTCTGTTGGAAAACCAGTTTAGCGTCCTGACGCTGGTCAGGGAGGAGATGCGGGGGGTCCCTGACCACCTGGTTCATTTCCAGGTTTCCAGCCAATGGCCATGTCCCGTGGAGCTGCCAGATGATTGCCATCATTGTGGCTGGCGAGTTTTATCTCCATGTAAACAGCGGCCCCTAGATGATTTTTCATTGGGCACTTTTTAGGTGGGGCACCATAGACTTAGCCTAACAGACTCAGTGTTTCACGAGCCTTGTATCCAGTAGGCAACTGGGGGCTGCAGAGAAAAAGAGCTTCACAAAGACCATTGCCAAGGGAAAGTTGCCCAATTTTGGACTTTGTATTTTCATTGGTAAGATTAGATAGGGCTAATCGAGTTAGTAAGGAGCTGGACAGCTAATGTTTAATTTGTTGTTTTTCTCGCAACTTGCTAATAAAGAAAAGGCAGACGCCTGAAATTTGCACTCCACTCTTTTGCCTGTTTTGCGGGTCGCTGCCTTGCGATTCCTTCTGTAAGTACCTAAGGCAGCTCACGCACACACCTGTGTTAGTTGATGTTTTTCAGAAGTATGTGCATACTAGGTCACATAACAGCACTGTGAATACAATGTTGTTATGCACCATATGAGCTTATGATTTACCTGATGTGGACTTTCACACAGGATATTTTCAGGTTTCAGATCCCGATGTGCAATACCTGAAAAAATACAAAATATTGTTAAAAACAATTAGTCTTGCCAAAGTGGATTTCAAAATAAAATGCAAGGCTGCAGAAATAAAACAAAATAAAAAAAATGTACCTATAAGGTTAAAGGATAGACTGCATACTTGCTTTTTCCCCCATATTTTCCTAGTGGCACCTGGGTGATGCCATGTTCTTCCGGGATGAGATTCTGGTGAGGATACTAAATCTAAGATGTAAGATGCACTTACAATGAACTTGAAAGTTTTCCAATGGGATTTAGGTATTATTATTGTGATTAATATTAATATTAGTGAAATCTGTATCGTGCAGTGCTGTTGCAAGCCATAGAACAAACACAGTATCAAGTGTAGGACACACTATCTGACATACCCAGATGTGTCAAGCAGCAGCGCTCCTAAGCTCTGCTGGTTCTGCCCCTTAGAGAAGTGAATATTCCATTACATCTATACCAGGATTCTTCTGCCTGCATTTTTTTACCAAGTGGATCCCTTAAAGCAACACGTTTTTAAAGGTTTGTCTTTTTTTGGAAAAACAAGCAATGAAAGTAAAATATTCTTTGACATATCATATAAACAGTTCCTACAGGTGTCTCAACTTCTGTTGGAACCCATTTATATGTCTTAAAAGGTGTTTTATGTTAAATCGTTACCCTACACCAGGGGTAGGCAAACTTTTATGACCACTAGGCCATTTCAGGGGTGAGAGGGAGTACACTAGGCCAGACTCCGAGTCCCGCACTAATGGCTCTGTCCACCACCAGGGAACGCCCCCTGAAGTGAAATCCCTCTCCTCTGTATGCATTATGGAGGAGAGGGATTTCCCTTCAGGGTGCCTTACCTATTTACCGCGTCGGCAGAATATCAACGCCGGCCGCGGTAAATAATGGAGCAACAGCAAGGAGGCGGCACTAGAGCTCTGGTAGTTCCTAACGCCCCCTGGCAGATCCGGCCGCCAACCTGTGGCCCCGGAGCCACTTGCTGCCAGCCAGCATTAGGCCGGAAGGGGGCATTAGGCCAGAACGAACTACGGGCTAGGCCGTATCTGGCCTAAAGGCTGGAGTTTGCCGACCCCTGCCCTACACAGTACTCATGTTCATCATTTCCATGAACCTCCCTGGAGGGATAGCAATGTCACGCTCTGCAATGTGGAAGATGGGAGTAAGGCGAGTATGTACTCTAACTTTATATCTTGTAGGTACGTTTTTTCAACAACTATCTTGAAGCTATTTTTATAGGGGTCTCAATTTTATAAGCAGACTTTGAATTTAAATTAAAAACTAAAACAAGTTATATACTAAATTTTACTAGTTCTTAGGTATGGTATCTGCTTTACTTTTCTTTTTTGAGCATTTTTCCTGTATTTTTACCAGGTGAATATGCCAGCTAAATTGAACTGAAATCAATGCCACCCAACTTATTTCTGTGAACCACAGAACACCCTCCCCAAAAGATATAGAACAACTTATGTGACAACACTCTCCACTATTTATATAAAGGCTCAGTTTTGCCACCCTAGAAGAGAAATGGTTTTATTTATTGCTTAAGTATCATCCTAATAAAAGAGGATAAAAGCATGCTTAATTTTTTTGAAGTTTTATTTCTCTCATATTGTTTGTGAAATACATTTTATTAATGTGAGGCGTGTCATTTTTTGCTTCCTGTACAAAACAGACTAAACTGAGCAGTTGACAAGATCAACCTAACCCCTTAAAAAATAAAAATACCTTTGTTATGCAGGTAGTTTAAAGCTTCAGCAATATCTCTCACAACAAAACTGGCTTCCCGTTCGTTGAAATGTCGCCTTTGGTGAATGTGATTTAATATAGAACCTCAAAAAAAAAAAGAAACACCACAATGCACTGTATTAAAGGTACTTAGAGGGTTTAATGAACAAAAATTTCTTTTAAATTTTCTAATTGTGACACAAGAAGTAAAAAGCTACTGGGAAAATGTGTTTTTTTTTTTTTACGCATCAATATTGTGCGCTTCTTTAAGGCAGTTCTACTTACTAGGTTACTATAGTCATTAGTAACACCTATCCGTACCATGGGAAATAAAATATTGAATACACAACCATTTTCTAGAACACTTACCACCATACATCTTCTCAAACACCAAGAAGAATTTTTCTTCTTCCTCAAAGAATTCAATTAGTTCAAGGACATTGCTGTGACAGACAATAGGGTTGTTAGAGACATTTTATGACCACACATGTTCCATTTTTTGTAAACCTTTCCTCATATTTCATTGTTACCTGTGACCTTGACACTGATACAGCATTTCGACCTCTCTAAATACTCTATTCCGGCTAAGACCAGGTCTTTTTCCTATAATCTAGGTTACAAAATAATGTATACGTTAAGAACAAAAGCACAGGAAAAAAATAAAATCAACATTTTTTTTTTGTAATTAGAGGATCTTCAACTCGACCCTGGCCCTTGAGAACTAGAGTTGATGACCCCTGTCAGAGAGTAATGGGTTACACAGAATACACAAAACGGTCTTTAATTAAATGTTACTACCAAACTCGGGACCAAACTTGGGACTAAACAGTTCTAATGGCAATAAATCTACCACTAATTTTTTAGATTGTCAGAGATAAAGCAGAACACCTGAAGGAAAAGCAACACAATGTTCACTATTAGCATCAGAATACATAATCCAGAGTTAGAAGACAAGAGTTATAAGGGTATGGTATAATTCCAACTAAAAAAAGGAAACATTCTGTTAGAATTTTTATAAATATTAGCACAGTTAGTTATTTTACTGGTGTCAGAAGTAAGGTCGACCTGCAATAAAGATATCAACGCCAAAGCCAATTCAGACATATTAACATCTTGATCAATAAAATCTGAGCTGAGGTATAAATGCCACACTTTTTTCGGGTGTGGGGGGGGGGGGTGAGAATGCATTCTTAGTTGCTGCAAAATATCTCTAATTTAAGGACAGGAAAATCAGGTTTCAATAGGAGTCTTTAGTAAACCAATTAGGGCAAGAATATAATTACATTTAACAAAAAACTAAATATTATATGAATGTGTCTATAGTAAAACAAATGCATTAAAAACACATATGCATACACATTACTAAATGAATTTCTGCCCTACTCAAGCACCACTCCCCACCAGAAGCTTTTACTCCCCTCTACCTTTCTTTGCTTTCCTGCCACTACATTCAGCAGAACAGAAACAGAGACTGTAAACCATGTGTATACTCATATGGAGTCGTGACAACTTCTCCAAGTATGAGCTGCTGGTAGGGGCCACCATTAAAATTTACTTTTCACTTGCCCTACACAAAGCACAGGCTCACTTTAGTAGGAACAGAAGGATACAAAAATTGAATTTTATATTATATATATATTAGAATAAATTAAAAACAAAAATTATTTTTAAAAGTGTAAGTTTTAAAAAGTCACCTTCACAGCGTACTCTTTGTTGGTGATTAAGTTAATGCAACTTTGGACTCTGGCATATGCTCCTTCACCAAGAACCTCATCTTGAATCTGATACATGTCTGTATAAAACATATTTAAACATCCATTTCATTTAAGAAGATCAATAAATAAGCACATCCTACTGAACAAAGCTAGTATACACAGTGATGCTTCAAAGTTTGTGAACTGTTCAATGTCCTAAATATTATCTGTTCCCCATTGGATTACTGAAAAACCAACTAATAAAGAGTAAAAACTAAATAAATAAATAAAAATGGTCTTCATTATTTGAATAGGGGGAGAGGGAATATTCAAAGTTAACACTAAAACCGCTAGCAGATGAACTCGGTGTTCTAATGTCAGGACTGGTTTAAAATGCAATGATAAAAAAAAATCTGCAAGTAAAAGCTCTGGACACTAGCTGGTTTGATTTGCACTGGGCAACACTGAGGTAGAGTTTATTTTCCACTACACTAAAACCAGGCTGCAGACAGACATTCAGTACACACTCAAACAGGGCTAGTGAGCTGAGACTGTAAAGTCACAAGCAAGCTAAGCCCAGAAGTGGACAGTTCCAATAAAGTTTAAGTCAGAAAAGAAAGATTAGATCACAGTGGGGCTGCTCTGTGCCCAGCTGTCATGCGTTCGGAGGATTTCAGCTGCTGCTGAGAGGTGGGCGGGAGAGAGCGGCACAGCTACGATGAGATCGGGACACAGGCAGTTCACGCCTTCATCCGATAGGTGTGCCGTGTCTTCTATTGAAATAATCCAGCTTGTAAAATGAGGGGGGACCCCTCCCCTTCAGCTTTTACTGCCATGGTGGTAAAGACTGAAGGGGAAATCAGAGGCTGTGGGCAGCTCCTTCTGTGCATGCATCATCAGGTGCTTTCCTATTATGTAAAAAAAATAAATAAATAAATATTGCGCATTCTCAGGCATGCCCAGTGCAAGGCGGCACTGGACGGAATGGTGAGCATCAGAAAAATGAAACCTGAGCCAGTGTGGGACTTGCAGGGCTCAGCTTGTGGAGAGATCAACTGAATGAATTTTTTTCACAAAAGTTTCACTTTAATTAAATATAGCCTCAGGGGCACATCTAAAGTTAGGCTGAATTCACACTGATGAAAAGGTTCCATTCACCGTTTCCTCACACCAGGAACCACTGCTGTCTGAAAAACTGTTTGGTCCGAAAAAGCCTAGCAGGTACCACCTGTTACCAGTCCAAGGTGTCCAGCAGTTACTGCCTATTACCAATCCCAGGTGCCTAGTATTTGCCATTAGTTACCTGGGAACTGTAAATGGCATAGTTTTTTTACCGCTATTGTCAACTAAGCCTAATTTGTTACACTTTATCACAATATTACATTACAAGTGATTATGCTTTAAAAAAAATAAAACACTAGGAAGTTGGGTCACAATACATGAGCACTGGACAGTTGGAGCATAATACAAAAATGGAAAAACTGGACATAAAAATCTGTCATCTGGACCTGTCATAGCTGCATAGATGGGTGCCACCATTTTCCCTGCCGGCTCCATGGTGGACTACCATAGAGACTGCGATCCGGTTTACTGATTGGACAACATAACTCTTGGATGACCAGCGACTAGAGCAGAGCTTTAAGCGACACGTCACATGTGCTGTGTCATTTAGAGTAGAAACAAAAAAGCCACCAGCAGGAAGCGAGTTCATTATTTGACAAAAGTAATATTGCATGTCCACTTTGTCAAATAGTATTACCTCATGATATTTTTTTTTCTGGGTTTAAAGTTGCTTTATGAGCAAATAACCAATTATAACCAAAAGTACAAAAAGACTTTACAGGCTGAACCCATGTGTTTTAAAATCTTTCTGTTTTAAAAACACACAAACACACACAATGTATTTATACACATTAATTTTACTGGCATTTCTTTTGTTACTGTTATATTTTTCTGTCTTTTTTTTCCTTTTTTTTTTCCTCACAAGTACAAGTACAAGTAGGAACCTTGGTTTACTTATTGAGTAATTATGGCAAGTACAATTTATACTAACACATGTATAATGTATAAGTATACTTGAGAAACAGTAAAAAACCGTTGATGTTTTAGGCCACAGTTATTTAGAAAAGCTGAACATTTAAACAGAGTTTAAAGCACCACTATATAAATAAAGTTTCTTTCAAACATACACATACACTTAGTGAAATATATTTTTTCTAAAACAAGGACCTTCAAACCGTCCAGTAAAGCTGTCTGTTGCTCTGCATCGTTTTTTCTTCTTTGTTCTTTTCTTAGCATCAGGAATATCAATAGGAGCACTAGATGGCAAATCTTTGGGAGTAATAAACAAAGTAGTATTATAAAACACAGTTAAGTACAGTGGTCCCCTACTCCAAACAGCAAAAAAAAAAAAAAACACACAATAAACAGTAATTCTGTACACAATTCTGTGTCTCACTAAAAAATGTCACACTGGTAACTATGGATATATATTATTGTATAACAATTTATAATAAATGAAATGACTCAATACTGTAGTATTTATTTTACCAGGGCGTGAACAGCATTCAAAATTGAACACAGGCTCCAAATTTCTGGACTCTCCATCATAACTCTCTGTCTCAAAAGGATTTTGACCCTAGAAGAAAAGCCGTCAAACTGAATTTTTAAAAGAGAAACACTACCATATTGCTGCAGCAATACACAAATCAGAAAATTCAAAAACACGTATTTATGTCAAAAAATATATTCATACATGGAACAAACTGAAGGAAATGATCCAACAGTTTTTTCCCCCAACACTCAACAATAAAGATGGTTATTGTAAAATGTTAGGATGTACAGATAATAATGAACTCACCTTAAATGACTGGTAGAAGCTATTCTCTGGGCTTTTTTTCTGTACCATGTCTGCCACAGGAAAAAAAATATCCTGATGAAGGAAAAATGTCTAGGATGGAACAAGTAAGGATCCTATTTTTGTGGCATGGATGATGGCAGGTGACTGGAACCTGTGTAAGAAAATGTTTTAAATATTTACATAGTGATATAGTTAGGTTGAAAAAATAAAGTTCATCAAGTTTAACCATTAGAGAAATAAACATATTCCAATTAAAAACCCTATAGTCATAGTTGATCCAGAGGAAGGCAAAAAAAAACTTGGTTCAATTTACCCCAACAGGGAAAAAAATTACTTTCTGATCCGCTGAGGCAATTGGGTGTTCCCTGGATCAAGAGTCACTGTTGTCTTAACATTAAAGTCATTTTGCTTTTATTAAGTCTATGATCTACCAAAAACCCCAGATCCTTTTCCATTTTTGAGTCCCCCCAATTTATTCCCCCTAGACAATATAAAGCATGCAAGTTGTTAGCCCCCAAGTACATAGTGTTACATTTAATAATATTTAAATTCATTTGCCACTTGGCTGCCCAATCAAACAGTACATCCAGATCTGCTTGTAGATTATAGACATCCTGTATGGACTTAATTCCATTACATAGTTTGGTGTCATCTGCAAACACAGAAAAGGTACTTTTAATCCCAAACTCCATATCATTTATAAAGATGTTAAAACAGTAAAGGTCCCGGACACAGAACCCTCAGGTACACCACTAATAACCTTAGACCATTCAGAGTATGAATTATTAATCACCACTCCCTGGATGCAGTCTTCTCTATACAGTTCTCTATCCATTTACAGAATGAATTTTTTGGTTACAATAATTTTTATTAAGTATTAATCGCATATCAGTACAGGAAACAGTAACAAAGAATAATACAGAAGGAATTTTACAGTTGAATTTGAAGAGATTGCAAAGGTTAACATTCTATTATCAGAAAAACATATCTAAAACTTACAGGAGTCATCATTACATCAAGCACTTCTGAGGGAACGTCAACCAATTACAAGTCGAAAACCACTTCCCTCAAGGTGTTGTGAGAAAAACAAAGCAAAGAAAATGGTAAGAGAGTGAATAAGAGGGGGAAGAAGAGAAAAGTATGGAAGGGAAAGAATAGAGTAGTCTCCAGGGGAGGGACATGAGCCAGTGCTATAGGGAAAGAGTATTCAACCTCAGCACAATAAAATCAATTCAAGGGGTCCAGATACCCAAGGATTTGGCATGCCTGTGCTGAGCAATAGAGGTCAGCTTCTCAATCATTATTCTATTCCATTAACCCTCTGTAATCCCACTGTATAACTGGAAGAGGGGGTCTTCCAGCAGCATGCAATAGTCAGTCTAGTGGCACAAAAGATAAAATCTATCAACGTTTGGAATTCCGAACATTGGACTGTAGCACTGGGATCAGAGTAGATAGCTTGCAGCCAAGTGGGGAAGGATTGGCCGAAGCCCCATTTGCGGAATACATAGAACATGTGCTCCCATGAAAGGGAGTCAAAGGTCTTCTCCATGTCTAGAGACAGTAGACAACTGTTGAGTGTGAAGAGTTGTATTATGTACTAGGAAGATCACTTTTCTAATATCCCTGGCCTGATGGCCTGGGATAAAGCCCACCAGGTCTCGATGTACCAGAATGGGAATGGGAGGATAGGTGTTTTGCAGGAATCTTTATGAAGATCTTCAAGTGCACATTTAGTAGCAAGATCAGGGCAATATTTTGTCTGATCCTTTTTTGGCTTGAGAACCATGACAATATAAGCATTGAGCGTGTCTGATGAGAATTAACCTGAGGTCTTTACTTCATTAAGGAGCACTACCAAATATGGAGTCAAAAGGTCAAAAAACTTCTTAAAGAATAAAACCAAAAACCATTCAGGTCCCTTTTTCTTCCCCATTTTGAGATTTTTGATGGCCAAAAGGGACCTCAGCACTGGTAATATCCGATTTTAGGCGTTCTACTAGATAACTGGGTACCTGGGGCAAACTAAGGTTAGCCAAAAAGCTTTCTGCAGCAGAGTTGTAGAACAGGGTAGAGTGAGAATACAGTTTTGCAAACTGAAGTTTAAATTCCTCACAAAATTTTAATCAGGTTACCAGTACAGAAACTCATCCTAGATTTTAAGCAAATGAGTAACTGATTAGTGTAGAAACAGTTAAGCTTGCTTGCTAGTGGGGAGTCCCGTTTTTTGGCCTTGAGGTAGAAGCCTTGTTTAGACCAACAAAGAGTCTACTCCGCAGGGTCGGTATGGCACAGATTCAGTTCTGTCTTAAGTTTCTCAATCTTTTGTAGGCTAGACTGGGAAGGATTGGACTTTAAAGTTTTCATGGCCATGTCAAGCTGTTCTACTCTGGAACCTAGAGGACATCTGAATAGGACGGCCTCGCATTACAGATTTATAGGCATCCCCTAAGGTAGTACAAGAGGAAATGGAAGATTCGTTATGTTGGAAATACTCTTCAGGTTTAGTTGTGATAGTTGTCTCAGCCGCCGCTCTTGACAATAAGGAATCGTTGAGCATCCACAACAAAACTTTGGGTTTGGCCACCAGTGACCTGCAAGCAATGGAAATGGGATCATGGTCCGACCAGGGGACTGTTAGAATGCGTGCCGTGAACAGAGCTGGAAGAAAAGTGCAGGATACAAAAAGGTAATCTATTCTGGAGTGGAGTTTGTGAGGATGTAAGTAATGCAAACTTTTGCCAGGGGATGGAGTTCATGCCATGCATCCTCAAGTTTGTACTTAGAAGTGGATTGAATGATGTGGAATCCGCCAATGCCAGATTTGCTTCATTCACGGATATGTCCAGCTTTGGATTGAGGACCAATTTTGAAACCCTATAAACAAACACAGTCCTTCTACCATGGTGTTCCAGGAGTCAGAAGACATGAGACAGGATGCTAGTTTGATGCTTGTTGGGGGCATACAAAAGGGAGTAATGTAACCTCTGTATCTTGTAGGGTCCCTTGTATCAATTAGTACTGGCCATTCAGGTCCGCCAATTGCTTAGTACATTCCCACCAAAGGTTGCAGGTCACCGCCTAGGCGATGGAGAGACATAGGGGTGTTGCTAGAACTAATTATTCATATTTAAAGGTCAAAGCAAGCTGAAAAAAAAAAAAAATTTCAATTGATTATAACTTGGGCTGTTATCCATATCCATAGCCCAAGTTATTTTTGTGAGTATAGGTACGCTTTAAGATAAGTATCATAGTATGAGGGACATCTCTGAATATAAAGATAATGATACCACGTAGTATCTGAAGCGTGAAAAAAGGGATATTTAGTTATATAGATGAAAAATTCATATGTTTTTATGAAAGTTTCAAAACGATCCAGAAGTTCAGTAATAGTAATAAGATAATGATGGGATAAAAATATAATGAGAGAATAATCATACTAAAATGTTTGGGAACTACATAAAAAAATTTGAACCCTCGTTGTGATTTAAGTACTAAAGTAGCATAAGAGATATGATCGTTGCTCTAAGTCAAGAGAGATTTGCAATAATCAAGTTGGTCTGTAAAATCAAGGAAAGAATGTCATATATGGATCAAAAGGAAAGTTTCAAGCAAATACAAGTGCAAATTTCAAGCAGATGCCTAGAGATTTGTAGCGAAAGCACTTGCAGGCTGCAGAGATCGGCAGGGTTGCTGTGCGGGTGTGCATTGGAACAGGACAGGCTTACCATCCTTACCTAGTCCTCTCACCCATCACGCACCAACACTTTAACATCTAGTCTGCATTCCAGACTTATTTCCATTTGACCCCCCCCCCCCCCCCTTTTCATGCTCCAGATACTACGTGGTGTCATTATCTTTATATTCAGAGATGTCCCTTACACTATCATCAATACTCATCTTAAGTAAGTACCTAAACAATATATTTTTGTTGGAATACATATCACTAACACTTCCTGAACTATCATTTCACATCTCATACATGTTTATATCACTGTAAAAATTAAAAAAAAAAAAAAAAACACTTTCTGAGGTAAATGATTTATTGTTATATTTAGAAATCTATGTGATTGACAACCGATTACTATGTAACCAGTGTGCTATTTAGACCACATATAATTCAGCTTAACCTGTACTGTACTACTGTTATCATAACTTACAGTGTACCCTAATGTTGAATTTTATATATATATATGTATAAATATATATTTTGTGACATGGCAAAAGGGGTCATCTTAGAGGGAAAATATATATTTATCCTCTTTACCTCTCCTATGGGAGAGATTAACTAGCAAAAGGTCTGCTGGGATTCCAGACCTGGGTTTTGCATGTCATTCAGAAGTGTTCTGATCCAGGCCAGAGTTTGTTTTTTTTCTGGCAATTAATTACTGCACAGCTGTGAGCAGCAGGTAAAAATGGAAGGAGAGGAATGAAGCACTCTCTGACCTGGGGCACAGGGAAGCTGCCAGTGAGAGCCATTGTTGTACTACATGTGAGTAAAGGTTGCTAGAATGTTTTTGTAGAGTTTGCTGGGTTAGCCACCAACTGGTAGAAAGGAATCTGCTGGATGGTTAGTTAGAGCCTGACTGGCTAAGATTTTTTTTTTGTTTTATCTTATGCAACCTTTTAATAAAGTGCAGGTCAGTTTCAACCTTCTTTACTGTCTCCAGCATGCTTCATACACCTCTCCTGCAGTCTGAGAGTTCAAAGTACAACATTATTTTATGCTTTTATTGATAAAATAGCTTTTATTGCTAAAATAGTGTAGATATAAAATAAGATAGCTAAATATACATATTAAAATTATTATATTCACGTGGTGAAGCCAATATAGTAATTGCAAACAGAATTTTTAGAAGATCGGCAAAGTACGGCCTCTTTCCTGACGTGTTTTCACCCAGATTGGCTACCTCAGGGGACACAGACACTAGATCATATATGCTGGAAAACATTTTTTGTGTACAAAAGAGGTCTAGAGATTACTTAATCTAAATGCACAAATCACAGGTGTCAAATAGTTAGAGATGACTTAGAATAACTAGAAATGACTTAACAGATGTCACAATGGTTCTTACACTTGAAATAATTACGAGAGTAACTGGTAGTCAGAAAAGGACCTTAGCCACAATTTGATTGAAAAATCAGGTAAGGTGTTCCAACGTGATTAAACAGATTTTATATATATCATAATGTGATATCAATATCAAATATAACTAAATAGTGAACCTTAGGGATGCTAAAATTACTTCTTCCGTATTGGACACGTAAGTAGAAACCAATGACGATCAAGAAGTTGAAAGACATCACCATGTGTTATATAAGTTGGCTGCACTTGGTAGTGAGGTAATCTGATACAAGTGGAATAGTTTATGAAACCATGACATTTGAATGGGGATTTGATATTAGGAAAAAAGGGGAAAAAAACTTACATTTACTGTGTGCTTTTGCAAGGCTGTACAGGACTATTCCTAATTGAACCCGATGTGCATTACCCAGCATATATGTGGAGTAGAGATTCAAAATTATTTTTCAGGAGGTGGAAATAAAGTTTGAATATGAAATATAAAACATCAAAAATGTAATTAGTATAGTGGCATTAGGAATGGGGAATGCAACATAATTCTTATGAGTAAAAGCTTTCTTACCCCCCACAGGAATGAGAGCCTATTCCTTATTGTTTGTTGAACGTGAAGCATTAAATCAAGTTGGTCATATATTCACTATAGGGATCAGAAATAAAATGGTAATAACGTGTTGTGGACAAAATAGTACAGTATAACATGGGTCTACAGGGTAAGTATACTTATACTGATTTGTGCTGCTTATACCTGAAATATTCAAGTACTCTGAAGTGAGTAGAATATTCATAAAGGATTAGGAGAGGCTTCTACAATAAACCCATAACGAGTCATTAGTAAGTTGTACAATGATAAATGGGACTGCCGATATAATACTTCAAAAGGGAAAGGGCCTTTAAAAAAAAAAAAATTACTTACTGTTTAAATTATGGGAAAATGAAAAGAACGGACCTCTGCAGCCAGCTACAGAAGGACTGATGTTGCAGTACGGGCGTCCTTATAATGGTTAATGAGAGTGAGAATGATCAGGAGTGTGCCTGCGCCTCCAGGTGGCGCATGCGCTGTGCGTACATTGAAACAGGAAATTCTTCCGGCTTCCGCCCTTAGTGGGAGTGAAAAACGATCTTGTGTGTGAGCTAATAAAACACACGTAGAAACTAGGGGGTGGATCAAAGGAGGTAACAGTACCTTCCCAGGTCTTCTCCAAAGGCGTGGTTGGAGTAAGTTTGATACCGCCCCTCATGTGCCCTCACCCGACATTGAAATAGAAGAAATCTCCCTGTGTCAGGTCCTGGGCATAGGAGAATTCCTAAGCCCAAACGAGGGATGGTTGCAAGATATGCGTCAGGGAATCCTGTGCAATCATGCCTAATGGCACCCGTAAATAGTCAGCGACTCCCTTCCCCCGTTGGGCAAATGAAGGGGAAGAATCAAGTATGAATGAATGTGTGAAAGGAATTTGCTACTGTGTATAACTTGAGGATTGGTAATATTGTAATAAAGTTAAAATGATCCTTATCCATACCTCAAAAGGTAGAGTTAGGTAGAGAGGTGTGTATGAAGCTGTCATAGAGGGTTGATAATGTGATCACCAAATGGGTGAATTAATTGATCGCACAATGTGCATATTGGAAGTAAAATCAACAGACATTGTATAGGACCGAAGAGTCAAGTTCCATTACAGAGAAGGTAGTAAGGAATATACATACTAAGTAAACTAATGTTGAAACCATATGTTACAAAGTGTCAATACCTCCATACAAAGTATAAACAACTGTAGTGTGGTTGCCGACCACAAGGCTATATAACTAGCAAGTCATTGTTGAAAAAGATATAATATACAATGATAAGTATATTAGGTTATAAAGTATCATTGCCCACCTAAACCACAAGATATAATTATTATAGATCATTCACATTTAATTATAACAAATACTATCATTTATAGGGGAGCGGCGTTAGAGCCGCCCATGTATATGACATTTAATTAGGGACAATAGAATTGATTGAATGATAAAAAGAAGATTTGAAGGTTGATAAAGGCTGGGTCTACACGGACGTTTATAAAAACGCATTTAAACATTCCTACTGGGTTTATATGTCTTTCTATACACTTTTATTAGCGTTTTAAAGCTAGCCTTTAAAACGCTGGAAATTGTCTATGGCGCGTTTTTACGTGTTTACGTTTTTTAAGTGCCTATAATCACGGGAAAACACCTCATTGAAATCAATGGAAGCGTTTACCCACGTTTTTGGGCCTTTTTTTAGTATAAAGCGCCAATGTTTAAATAATATATTTTCAATTTCTTTATGTTGCTTATTGTAGGTTGTGATAACCCTTACAGTTGTTTCAGATGACTGAGGTTTTTGTTGTGAAATTAGTAATTGGCTGTCAGAAGTTAGGCCCTTTTTAATAGATTTTTGCTATAATCCCTTCATCTAATTCTGTCCTGGAGAGCACAAGATTCTTTTCTGAAATCTTGCAGGTTAGTGCAAATCCGTCTAAGTCTAAGATATTGGCTCAGAGGGATGCTTTCTTTTGGTGTTCATTTCACCAGTAGAGGTAATAGAAATGTAGGTGTCCAAAAAAACGCCCGTACCGCATCATCAGTCCTTCAGTGGCTGGCTGCAGATGAACCGATCTTTTAATTTTTTCATCATTTAAACAATAAGTAGTATTTAAAAGCCTTTTTCCCTTTTGAAGCATTATTATATTTGCAGTCCCATTTATCATTGTACAACTTAGTGATGACTCGTTATAGGTTTATTGTAGAATCCAAGCATTCTAAGCCTCTCCTAATCCTTTATGAATATTTTACTCACATCAGAGTACTTGAATAATTAATTTGGTTATAAGCAGCACAAATCAGTAAGTATACTTACCACATAGACCCATGTTATACTGTACTATCATGTCCACAACACATTAATACCATTTTATTTCTTATCCTTATAGTGAATATATAGTTAGGTTCATAAATATTTGGACAGAGACAACTTTTTTACTAATTTTGGTTCTGTACATTATCACAGGTAATTTTAAATGAAACAACTCAGATGCAGTTGAACTGAAGACTTTAAGCTTTAATTCAGTTGGTTGAACAAAAAGATTGCATACAAATGTGAGGAACTAATGCCTTTTTTAACACAATCACTTAATTTCAGGGTCTTGGGTAATTGGACAAATCAAAAAGCGGAAAATAAAATGTTAATACTGACAGCCTGTAGTCTTGAACTCCTGGACATCACCAGATGCTGGGTTTCCCCCTTTTTCATTCTTTTTAATGCTCTGCCAGGCTTTTACTGCAGCCACTTTCAGTTGCTGTTTGTGGGCCTTTCTGTTCGAAGTTTAGTCTTCAACAAGTGAAATGCATGCTCAGTTGGGTTCAGATCAGTTGACCGACTTGGCCATTCAAGAATATTCCAGTTCTTTGCTTTAATAAACTTCTGGGTTTCTTTGGCTGTATGTTTGGGGTCATTGTCCATCTGTATTATGAAATGCCTCCCATTCAATTTGACAGCATTTAGCTGGATTTGAGCAGACAGTATGTCTCTGAACACCGCTGTTCCACACCTTCTCCATACTTTTTTTTGCCATCCTCTGGTAAAGGTTTATCTTGGTTTAATCTGTCCAAAAAAAGTTTTTCCTGAACTGTGCTGGCTTTTTTAGATGTTTTTGAGCAAAGTCCAATCTAGCCTTTCTATTCTTGAGGCTTATGTGTGGCTTGCACCTTGCAGTGCACCCTCTGTATTTACTTTCATGCAGTCTACTCTTTATGGTAGACTTGGATATCAATACGCCTACTTCCTGGAGAGTGTTGTTCACTTGGTGGGCTGTTGTGAAGGGGTTTCTCTTCACCATTGAAATGATTCCAGGATCATCCACCACTGTTGTCTTCAATGGACGTCCAGGTCTTTTGGCGTTGCTGAGTTCACCAGTGCATTGTTTCTTTCTTATGATGTACCAAACTGTAGATTTTGCCACTCCTAATATTGTAGCAATTTCTAGGATGGGTTTTTTCTGTTTTTGCAGCTTAAGGATGGCTTGTTTCACCTGCATGGAGAACTCCTTTGACCGCATGTTGTCTGTTCACAGCAAAATCCTCCACATACAAGCCCCCCCTCAAATCAAATCGAGGCCTTTTATCTGCTTAATTGATAATGACATACCGAAGGAATTGTCCACAGCAGCCCATGAAATAGCCTTTGAATCAATTGTCCAATTACTTTTGAGCCCCTGAAATAAAGTGATTGAGTGAAAAAAAGGCTTTAGTTCCTCACATTTTTATGCAATCTTTTTGTTCAACCCACTGAATTAAAGCTGAAAGTCTGCAGTTCAACTGCATCTAAGTTGTTTCATTTAAAATTAATTGTGGTAATGTACAGAACCAAAATTAGAAAACAGTTCTCTGTCCAAATATTTATGGACCTAACTGTATGTTTGGAGATTCCTGGCATACCTGGCCAAATCGGAAATCTTTCGCATTTTTGTGAAATACCAGTGGGCCAACAGTTTGGATGACAACATGGAACACTAGGATTCCCCAATTTTGCTTTGGCATACCCTCAAAGCAGTCATGACAGGATATCCCCAACATACCACACAGTCACCAGATCCATACAAAGGATTTTTGAACAATAATATTAACGACTATTCACAGCTGCACCATGCAATCCCTCCACGTTGAATGGTCTTTTAGCGAAAGCTAGATTATCCAAATTACAGCAGATCAGCGAGCCCAACTCAATCGCCTCATAACAACAGAGGAAGTCAACAAAGCAATCAGTTCCTTGGCGAACTATAAAACACCAGGACCTGATGGATTCTCGGCAGAATACTATAAGTAAATAGCAGAGGATGGTGCTCCTCTGCTCTGAGTATACAATGCCATACTAACCTATAATGTTCCTTTCCCAGAATTTACTGAAGCACATATCATGCGGATTCCCAGAGATCCTTCTCTGGTAACTTTATACAGGCCAATATCTTCATTAAAACTGCAATTGTAAGATAATGGTCAAACTGATGGCAAACAAGTTACAATATTTTCTGTTGACCACCACACAACTGGGATTTGTGAGGGGACGCCACTCCACGATCGGAGTCCTAACAGCAAAAGGCAGCTGTAATGGCGGTGACCCTATCAGAGTAAGTGGAAATGACTAAAGGAACTCCCTAAGGCTGTACCCTAAAAACTTATTTTAATGCTAGACCCCTATGCTAGAGAATACCTCTGATTTTTAAGGTATTCTCGTGGGAAAACAAATGGTTAAAGTAACTGCATTTGAGGATGATTTAATTCTATACATAGCCAACCCAAAACACTGTCTCTCAGTAGTACTGCAGCTACTAAAACAATATGGTGTAGAGACAAATTGAAGTACCTAGAAGTTATGATCCCCAACAATTTTTCTAAACAGAATCTTCTAAATGCAAAACCACCATGCCAAACAGTTCAAGAACAGCTACAAAAAAGGTATACCCGCTTTATCTCATAATTGGGTTAAATAGGTTTATTCAAAATAGTAGTGTTCCCTAAAAATCTGTATACACTTCAGATGCTACCAATAATTCTAAGACCCAGGGAACTCCAAGACCTATATAAATTTTAGAGCCTTTATCTGTACAGTACAACAATCAGTAAAGAATGGTGGTATTAATTTCCCAGATTTAGAGATGTATAGCTGGGCCTCCATAGGCAAAAATCTAGGGCTTCCTGGTACAGCTAGCTATACAGACACTGCACTAGGTCAACAACTAGGTCAAGTTATCTGCTACACCTGAATAAAGAGCTACTACCAACGAGGTGCTAGACAATCACCTCCTGTACACTTGTTGGCATGTATGGCAACAAACCTAACACTCACTCCTCACTTCTCCCCCTATGGGGAAATGCAGATTTCCACTGGGTCTGGCAAACACCAACAAAAACCAACTGCCCAGGGTATTGTTTCATACATTTAAAATCGTTTGTTAACCCCTAGACCAAAAGGCTTTTTTAGGACCACCCCTATTATTTATCTACAAATCAGATCATACATATCAATGATTATAAAACACTTATCAGATTTAGATTGGAACAATCCGCTTGACAAATTATTCGCAAGCCCTAACTCGGCTAAACATGCAATAAAAGATGTGTATATTAGATAAACAACTGACGCTAACTATGAAGTAAGGAGGACAGGCTTAAGCAAATGGAGTGAACTTTTCACAAAAAGAATGCCATCAGATACCTTGAGAGATTTTATCACGGGGCTTATATATCACAAAGGTCTTTTCAAATGGGAATGAGTCCCTCTCCATGTTGTCCTTAATGTGGGGCTGAGGTGGCCAACCTATATCATATGTTTTGGAACTGCCCAAAAATCAAACATTTTTTAAAATTGGAAGCTTCTTACACCCTGCAAAACTTAGTGAATCATTTTACATTGAAACCAGCATTGGCACTGTTCGGAACATTAACAGTACATGGGGCAAGTATTGAACAGGGCTACACTAAACTCCTTTCCATTATCTTATTAGTAACAAAAAAGGCAATTCTACACAAACGGATAAGTTCCGAACCACCTACTCTTGGCCTGTTCAAAGAGGAAATTGAGATTTGTATTTCAAATGGATTGGCTAGAAGAGTCACTAAACAATGAAACACAGGTTAACAGATTTTTTCAAACTCTGGGAGTCATATATAGCAATGTTACCAGTAGACACCAGAAAGCGTCTCCGCATTTGAGCACACCACATGGTACACTTACAGACTGTTGGACAATGACCCACTGATAGTTAATAAATTTATAAGGCTTGGATCCCCTATAGGAGTCTTCACATAATTTGGCAAATAACATAGGTTGGAGAAATGTGTGTGTAATTAAAAAAAAAAAGAAGAAGAAACACAGGGCTTGTTCAGACCTGGGGCAAACAAAACAAAAAGTTTAACAAAGTCTACTATGACGAGCTCGGTGTACAGAATTTTTAAAACTACCTGTATAAGTGTTTTAGGCATTTTTTAACTACCCTATTTCCCCGATAAGGCACTGTCCTATATTTTTTAAAATGCCAAAATATGCGCTAGGTCTTATTTTCAGGGGGATGTCTTATTTTTCCATGAAGAAGACTACAGTACACATTTACTGTTGAAAATCACTCATGAGCCATTCATTGTCCCCTTCTGATCACTCTGTGCCATTGATTGTCCCCTTCTGATCACTCTGTGCCATTCATTGTCCACTTCTGTTCACTGACTCACTTTTTTTTGGCTTCTACGGCTGGGTAACAGACTCCGTTAGGGCAGGGATCAGCAGCTTGCTTGTCCTTCCTGGAGCGGAGTCGCGGGCGCGTGTGCGGGCCTTTGAAGTCACTTTCAGTTTCGCTCTGCACTGCAGCGAGCACTGAGGAGTCACACAGAGGCACACAGTGGCAGGTATCTGTGGGTGTCCTATTTGCGGGGGGGGGGGGTGCTTTATTTTAATGTTTTGAGCAAAAATCGGGGGTGGCTTATTTGATGGGGATGCCTCATCATCGGGGAAAACACGGTATGTACTAAAAGCGCCTAAAACATATGTACAGGCAGTTACAAATACTTGAGATGGCAAAACACCCCAGGACACTGCATTGAGGATCGAGAAAACCTCATTGAAATGCTGCCGCCCCTCACCTGTAAAATGAAGGATAATGAATGGACCTATTTGGTCCAATGTAACTTTTTTTTTTTTTTTTTTTGGAAGAATTTTTGAATAATAAAACCATTCAAAAACGTGAAAAAACTTTAGGGGGCTAAACATCCATTAAATCTTTTTTAACAAATTTGCACACCAAAGCAGCCCCTAAAGATATTCTGTCATGATGATACAACAAGAAGGGACTACAAACCCCCTTGACTAGCTCTTGATTGAATAGGAGGTATTATTTTAGTTCACCTCATTTCAGTGAAAACTGTAAATTTGACTTACTGCAAGTTTTAGTCTTGATCACCATAACAAATACCAGATTAAAATCTCCTCCAGTGTGCATATAGGTAATATTATTAAACTGACAGGGAATACAACACTTTATCCAAAACTAAAAAGGAAAAAAAAGTTTGGGCTTTATTAGACCCTCTACACCTCCCTTCTTAACCTGTAGTCTAGCATCAATCCCACCAATTCTGCTCCTGCTCATACTTCCTTGCATCAACCCTCAGCACACTCCCTGAACTCCTTTACTTCACTTACAGCCTATCATCGCCTCCACATTATGCTCCTGAATGCCCTGCTCGCCATTACCCTCTGAACTCCTCTTCTTTACCTACACCCTGGGGTCATCACCTCCCCATTCTACCCTCTTAATCCACCTTTTTTAGAGCCTGGCATTACTGACATTATTACCTGTTCTGATATTTATGTTGACCTATTTAAACTTTCATGTTTTTTTACCCTCTGGCATTCCTCTCCTGTAAAAGACTTTATCAATAGTTTTTACACTATATTCCTGCCCTTTCCAGTTCTGGAACGGACACACTTTTGCTTGTCTGTACAAACAAGAGTGCAACCCCGACAGACACTAACCAATCCTGACTTGAAAGGATCCTACTGATTTTTTGGTATCAAAGCCAATGACATAAACACGCTAAGTGGAAATGATCACTCTTATTTTTCACCAGTCTTATGTCAGATAAACCGTGTGCTGATTTTTAAACAGATTATAGTTGCACAAGCAAACCTTTCCTAACAAAACAATGCTTAGGATAAGCTATGCCTTTGTTATAACTACACACATCAATAGAAATATTTATTATATATATATTTATATAAATTATTTACTGCAGTATTAAAATCATGTTTTGTTTTATATCCCCGGCTACCCCGAAACTGTTTCATGAAGTTACGTCATTCGTCCGATTGAACTGGCATACATTCTAAAGTCATCTGTTATAATGTTACATCAATTCCTGAAAGAGAAAGCACAGCTACAACACTGCTCTGCGATAAGTTCACGCTTACTAAATGCCTCTACCTTAACCACTGTATCAAAATAAATAAACAAAAAAAATCGTCCATGTTTATATTCTGTAACTTCACAACATCCTACAGGCCACCGCGTGCATTATTTTCAGGCCGCAGTATGTGCATCTACTTACATATCTCCAGGGCTCCGCAGTGAAGCACAGTTCCCTGGTTTACATTGCTATTTACATGAGACGCCTGACTCCCTGTATCTCCATAACGGGGTGTGTTCGAAGCAATACTCGTCGCTGATAGGTCACTGCACTCACATGATATGTTCTGCTTCCTATATAGATGTAGCTTGTGACCGCCTGTTCGCTGTGTTTTTTTTCTGTTGCTGGCAGGCTAGTTTGAACTTTATAGACATGTGCAATTTCTCAGCTTCCTGAGAGTAAAACTATAGCCTATTAGAAGTTACACAAAGAAAAACATTGCTGTTTATATATAAAACCATCAGCATGCAACCAGGTACATATTAAGTACAACATGCTGAAGGCCTATGTGTAAGGTCTTTTTCCTGACTGCAAGAAGGTTTTTGCATTAAGATAAGTAAGTTTCGCCTCAGGGGATTTTGAGCCCCTAAAAATTACAATGCTGTGTATATATACACATTATATATTTTAAATAAATTAACTTGATCTGTGCAGTACTGGGTAATAATAACGTTGATTTACTTGGTATGACTTTGCTCCCTTTTTGAAGATAGGAACCACATTGGCCTTACGACAATCTATTGGTAAAATGCCAGTGATTAAAGAGTCTCTAAAAATTAGAAATAATGGCTTTTAAATTACTGAGCTCAGCTCTTTTAGGACACATGAATGTAATTCATCAGGTCCTGGTGCTTTGTCAACCCTAATTTTTCCCAACTAATTCTCAATCATATCAATTTTGAGGCATTTTGAAAATTGCTAATATGAATATGGACCTGAGCTCTGCCATTTTTCTTTATTAATAATATTATTTAAATTAAGTTTTATTAACAATTTTCATATATTTCAATAGGAAAAACATAAAAAGAACATAAATATAAATAGGTACAACGTAAGAACATAAATATGAACCACAAAGGTAACACATATGAATAATAGTAGCAAACTGTAGCATAATCAATACAATCCCATATAGCAAATATGGTGAACAGTGAAAATCCAGTATGCATAAAACATTAACAAGGTAAGGACATTTGAGTAAGGCGAAAACATTAACAAGGTAAGGACATTTGAGTAAGGGGGGGGGGGGGGGGGGGGGGATGAAAAGGGGCAACCAAGACGATGATGAATGAGGAGCTCACAAAATCAAATTAACACATTAAACCTGTAATCGAGCATAATAAACATCCCAGGTTTCCCAGACCTGTTCAAATGTAGCAACACTATTCCTGAGAAGAGTAGTAAAATATTCCACCAAACGGACTTTCTTAATCCAAGATATTCTTTATAGTTTTCAAACAATGAAGGTGATCCTTCATTGTTATATTTTTGGAATGCCCTTTTATTGTTACCAATGGCATTTTTAACATCAGTTGTAAGCCACATAGGTTTTAATTTTAACCTCTTAAACTTATTACCCTTTGAAATATATTTTGCAGTGTGCTTGTGTAGAACAGACTTGAAACATTCCCATTTCCGTTCTGTGATCTTTGAGGGCAATATTGTCTCTCATCCAAGTCCTGGAGAGCTGCCCTTAATAATGCAAAAATGCAAAATTTGCTCTTTGTTTTTATCTTTGCTGTTTTTGCTTCCCGTTTACAACTTACATTAAATGTAATCATATTATGGCCACTGCTATTTGTTATAAACTCTGCATTGTTAGAAAGAACTAGGTCTAGCAGATTATCATTTCTAGGTGGGGCTTTTGTAAACTGTACTATAAAATTATCTTGTGTTAAATTCATACATTTTCTCCCTTTTGCTATTCCTGTAGTGCCAATAATCCATTCAATGTCCAGGTAGTTGAAATCTTCCATGATCAAAACGTTTCCAGTTTTTGCCATTTTTTTATCTGTGCTAGTAGTTGATTCTCTATTTGCTTCCCTAGCACTGGGGGGCCTATAGCAGACTCCAATCATTAATTGTGTGTTATACAACCTTACAACATTCAACTCCACCCATAATGCCTCAGCCTCATCGCTTGCTCCATCAACAATTTCTTCTTTCACATTCACTTTCAGATCACTTCTCACATACAGACAGACACCACCACCCTTTTCTTTGGACTCTTTCTTTACGAAAGAGAGTATAACCAGGAATGTCGACAGCCCAGTTATGCGAAGAATAAAGCCAGGATTCAGTAACCCCAACTAAGTCATAATGCTCTTCATTCATTAAGGCTTCTAACTATTTTGTTTGCCAGACTTATAGCATTGGCAAACAGGCTCTTTAAACCATTTCTGCATTTTCCAGCACTGTTTGCCAAATCCTTTTGTTTTTCAGTACAAATAGTACTGCGTAATCCAATGTTTGTGCTTAACATGAGAAGCTCCTTATATTTATCCATAACCCTCCCCCCAACTATCCTATCCCCAATCCACCCTCCACTAGTGGCTGACCCCTGTCTGACCTTCCTGTCACCTTATTTACCTGTCCCACCCCCCTCTGTCCTAGTTTAAATATCCCTCCACTATTCCGCTAAATCTTTCCCCTAGCACAGCAGACCCCCTTCCATTTAGGTGCAAACTATCTCTGGCATATAGGTTGTACCCCAATGAAAAGTCAGCCCACTGCTCTAAGAACTCAAACCCTTTACTATTACGCCAGGACTAAAGCCATGCATTTAGCTAAGCCCCTTTCCTGTGTTGCGCATGGCACAGGCAATATACCAGAGAATATAACCTTTGAGGTCCTTTCCTTCAACTTGAAACCTAGTTCTTTAAACTGATTTTTAAGATTCCTCCATCTTCCATATATCCTGTCATTGGTTCCAACATAGACCAAGACAGCTGGGTCATGCCCAACCACTCCCAGTAATTTGTCCACTCAGTCTACCACTGTAAGGCCTGGTCAGTACCAGTATTCCCCAGACTCCAGTCCCCCAATCTAAAGTCGCAGTCTTCACCTATAGCAGTCCCCACTCAGCCTCGGTAGATTGGTTGCATCTCCCAGCACTCGGTTGCCCACAGTGCGCAAGGGATGGTGGCTGGAAATAGGCCGACAGCTGACCAGGAGCCTACAGATACAAAGTACAGAATTATCAGGAAATCCAAAAACAAGTTGAAGTCAAAACACAGGAAATCAGTCAACCAAGCCAGGTACAAAGGGTAGGGCACAAGCAGAGTCGAGGTCACATGCAAAGGTCAGTCCAGGCAGAGTTCAAACGAAATGTCAAGAACAGGCACAGGTCAGTAACAGAGAAACACTCAAAATCACTCCAGCACAGGTAAGCCCAGCAGATGCCATACCAGGCACAGATGACTGGAAGCAGAGAGGCTATAAAGCCCCAGCAGCCAATGACAGGATGGAATAAAAGGAACCTCTCTGCTAATCAACTGCACATAGCCCATATCTATTCAGATGCGCAGCCTCAGTACAGAGGATGCCGAGGGAAAAACCCCAGCTACAGGGAAACAGGGATGCTGCAACCCTCAGAGCACTGATCCTGAAACCCCGGTGCTACCACAAGCGCAGCCCCTGGAAGGAATAGGTGGTGGGGCATCACCTTGGATCGTAGGCCCAAAGTGAAAGAGTTTGTTAGAGCCAAAGAGTGCCTCTTAACAGCCACATGCTGAACCCTGGCACCAGGGAGACAGAAAACCATTCGGTTGAAGACTATTCTATCGGTCCTCCTGATCATAGAATCCCCTATGACAACCAACTGTCTACGCCTTCTTGCATTGCCTTCCTCACCCCTACTGGAAGGGCTGCTCTTCCGGCAGTTAGGGGTAGCAGTAACATCTTGAGTTGCCACCACTGGGTCTGCCACCTGCACATCTTCGCATAACTTTGCAAATTTGTTAGGGTGCTCAAACACAGGGCTGGCCTTCCTTTTCTGGGTGCCCCTACCACTCCCTCCAACTACAGTACTCAACTCCTTTTTTGTTCATCCTGATTATCCTCTCCACCCTCCACATCTAAGCCATTAACTACCTGCTCAGTGAGCACGGGACCCTTCTAAAAGTGATCCAGTGATTTCAGTGTTGCAATGCGCCTCTCCGGCTCTCCAATGCGGGATACCAGATGGGCGACTTGCTCACATCTGTCACAGCAATATTCACCTAGGAGCTGTTGCTCCATTTGTGCATACATATGGCAGACTGTTCACTGAACAAAACCTTCCACCTTAGTCATAGTCCTGGAAAATGTGTGCAGTCTTGAATTGTATAATATAGATATGCACAGTTCCTTCCTGCTGAATGTATGCAGTCCCATATTGTCTGCAGTAGATGTGTGTGGATTTCTGAATTTCATAATATATATTGAATATCTTAAAAAAAGGCAATGCAGAAGTAAGAGTAATTTACCCTTACACTATACTACCCCTATCCTTTCTTCATACCATCCCTAGATACTTCCTGTTAGGTCCTCTGTATTAGCTTCTAAAAGAAAAGGAGTGACATGCTGGAATAATTTATTTGTTCCAGGCAGTGATATCTCGATCTCCTCTAATTTTATGCCAAATAAAATTTGTCCAAACGTTTGTGGACACCAGGCCATTCCAGCTACTAAAATGCTACAGTATTTAAAGACATTTTAGATAATGGGGAACTTCCAAATATATGGCATCAGTTAAAAAAGGCCCTTTACTTTTCCATCATGACTTCACAACCTGTGCATAAAGCTAGGTAATTGAAGACATGTCTTGACAAGTTTGGTATGGAGAAACTCAAGTGGCATGCGCAGTTCATGACTTCAACCTTAATGAATACTATTGTAATTAATTTAAAAGCTGATTGTGAGCCAGGTTTTTTCATCTAACAAAAGTACATGTCTTTACAAATGTTATTTTGGCTAAATGGACACAAACCATACAGATAACTAAAAATCCAATTGAAAACTTTCTGTAAAAGACTGTATGTCAGCCTTCATAAGGGAGAACTCTGTTTGAGGGAACCTTGATGGTGATTGACCGGGAGATCACACACACATGTATTGGTAACAAGGGTAAATGTTCCTTTTGGTTTTATTTGCAAAAAGACAGTGATAAATGTCCAAAGACCTTGCAGATAAACAGGGGTGGCAAATGTCCAATGACTTTGCAGACAAACAGTAGTGATTAATGTCCAATGACTTTGAAGATAAACGGGTAAATATCCAATAGCTTTGCATACAAACAGTAGGGATAAATGTCCAATGACCTTGCAGATAAACAGTGGTGGTAAAATGTCCAATGACTTTGCAGATAAACAGGGGTGGTAAAGGTCCACTGACTTTGCAGACAAACAGTAGTGATAAATGTCCAATGACCCTACAGGTAAACAGTGGTGGTAAATGTATAATAGTTTCCAGACAAACCTCGGAGGTCATACACGGATGATCAGATGGAGAGCTGTGAGATTGAGAAGATAGCATTCACTGTTTAATGGTTGTAATTAAATATAAGACTACTGACGTTTTGCATTTCAACCACAAGATGTCGCTGTTTCTTAACACAGCTGAATAGGTTGCCAGTTTTCATATTGACAGGAAGTGTGGTTGTTCTGGAGAGGAAACAGGAAGGAGGAGAGCAGACATCTTGCAAGGACTGTGTGTGTAAAAGAGAATCCATTCGCATCCAAGGGTCAGCGTGTTCCTAGAGACTCAGAAGCTGTAGCTGAGTGAAGCTGACAACCATCCAAGGTAGATCCTGTCCAGAGGAAAGAGGATTGTTGTCCAGAAAGGCTGAGAGAAGCTGAGGAACCGAGAGCTGTCTGTCCTGCAGGACCTCATGTTTGCTGAAGAGACTTGTTGCTGTTTTTCAGTTTAAAGACATTGATGGATCCAGAACAAGACCCGGGTCAGTAAAATCGTGCACGCACCGCATTATAGGATTGGCGCCTGAAGTACCAGAGACTGAGATTATACCTGCAATAGTTAGTGAGTTAGGGTCTATGTATGTGGCAGGTCATATTAACCAATCTTGAAAAGGACGCTGTGCTGACCTCTGGGGTGAATGTATTTAATGTGTTTCATTTGTGTTATTGTTTGGAATTTTGTTTATTGTAATATTACGCAGTAAAGTACGTTTTTTTTATATGAGCTGGCATCCGTGTTGTGTTCTCTGTTCGTGACTTCGCTGTATCCTAGAAAGCCCCCGGTACACGGCTTACAGAGCGGTGGTTGCATGAGTAGCGAAGAGCAGTAACCAGGAACCGGGACTCAGGAGCAGGAAACAGGAAGTTGTCACAATCAATCCACACCGGAAGGAAATCAGGGAGCCTTCATACAGTGCAGCCCTAGTCTCTGATTGGAGCTCGCACTGGGCATGTGCAGAGTAAGGATACGCACTGAGCATGTGCGAAGTGCTGTGCAAAATGAGCATGTGCAATAAGGTTCATTTAGACGATGCTTTGTGACACTAATAGCCAAAATATAGTGAGGGGCAAATAGTTTCTTAAAATAAATCCTGAACAAAAAATTTATGAATGCGCTTCTGTAGCTGAAAACCTGTGGAAGAATGTCTGTTATCTGCATCACTAACAACATAATAAACTGCCCCTCAAACTGTCCTTTGAGGCACAGTTAGTGATATGACAATAGACTTTGTAAAGCGCTGTGTAATATATTAGTGCAATATAAATACAAATTATTAACAATTATTTCGTATTATATTATAGCAATGTACATAGGGAGCCTCCCACCTTGCTAAAAAGTGAAAGGCCTTGTTGTGTCTCAAATCAGTACATGATTATGTATCAGTAATGAGTACATCATTATTAATAAACAGTAATAATATAGCACCAACATATTACGGAGCATTGTACATTAAATAGGGATCTTTTTATATTTTTTTTAAGGATAAATACTGAAAAATTGAATACTTACCTACCGTAATTTTCTTTCCTGGCATGCTCCATGTCAGCCTAGAAATGGGTTAATGCCCTTGCTCCTCCTACTCACAGGATTGTAACTCTATAAATTAGAGGCAACGCTGGCACCTGGTGTTCCAAAACTAATCGTCCTCAATAATAAGGGTGGGATCCCATGCTGACATGGAACATAGATTCATAGTTACATAGTAGATTAGGTTGAAGACATAAGTCCATTAAATTCAACCACTAGGGAAATAAACATATCCCAGATATAAAACCCTAAAAGACATAGTTGGTCCAGAGGAAGGCAAAAAAAAACCCTGGTACAACTTGCTTCAAAAGGGGAAAAAAATTCCTTCCTGATTCCATGAGGCAATCGGATGTTCTCTGGATCAACAGTCTCTGATTATCTTTACTTTAAATCCTTAATACCCAGTTATATTCTGTGCTTCTAGAAAAGCATCCAGCTTTTTCTTAAAGCAATCTTTAGTAGTTGCTGAGGGAGCCGATTCCACATTTTCACAGACCTTACAGTGAAGAATCCCTTCCTTATCCAGAGCTTAAACTTCTTTTCCTCCAGACGCAAAGAGTGTCCTCTTGTTTTTTGTAATGATCTCAAAGTGAATAATGAGGAAGAGAGTTTTCTTTATGGACCGTTTATTTATTTACACAGGGTGATCATATCCCCCCTTAAACGTCTCTTCTCAAGGTACAAAAGATTCAGTTCAGCTAATCTCTCCTCATAGCTGAGCTCCTCCATTCCTTTCAGGAATTGAGTTGCCCTTCTCTGCACTCTCTCATATTCAACAATGTCCTTTTTGTGAACTGTTGCCTAAAACTGGACTGCATATTCCAGATGTGGTCTGACCAATTCTTTGTACAGAGGCAGAAATATGTCTCCATCTCTGCAGTCTATTCCACTTTTAATACAAGAAAGTACTTTGCTAGCTTTAGATATTGCAGCTTGGCATTGCATGCTGTTATTTAGTCTATGATCTACCAGAACCCCGGGATCCTTTTCTATTTCTGACTCCCCCAAATGTATTCCCCCTAGATAGTATGAAACATGCATGTTGTTTATCTATATTAAATGTAATTTGCCACTTGGCTGCCCAATCAAACAGTACATTCAGTTCTGCTTGTAGATTATAGACATTTTGTATGGACCTAACTCCATTACATAGTTTGGTGTCATCTGCAAACACAGAAATGGTACTTTTAATCCCAAACTCTATATCATTTATAAAGATGTTAAACAGTAAAGGTCCCAACACTGAACCCTGGGGTACACAACTAATAACCTTAATTAGCCTATCCTTAGTACAACTTTCTGGATGTGGTCTTTAAGACAGTTCTCTATCCATTTACAGAATGACTTTCTTAAACCTATTTACAGTGTACAGTGTTAAATGTTTTAGCAAAGTCCAAGTACACTATATCAACTGCTACTCCACTGTCTACCTGTTTACTTACTTCCTCATAAAAAGAGAGTAAATTTGTTTGACAACTTCTGTCTTTTTTGAAGCCTTGCTGACTATCATTTATAATATTATTTTGTAGCAGAAACTCTTCTGTGGTTTTTTATCAAACTCTCCAGGACCTTTCCAAGTATGGACGTTAAACTAACAGGTCTGTAGTTACCTGGTAATGCCTTTGCTCCCTTTTTGAAGATAGCAACCACATTGACCTTACGCCAATCAATCAGTACCTTGCCAGTGACTAAACAGTTCCTAAAAATTAGAAACAATGGCTTTGAAATAACCAAGCTCAGCTCTTTGAGGACACGTGTATGTAATCCATCAGGTCCTGGTGCTTTGTCAACCTTAATTTTTCCCAGTTGTTATCAATCAATTATATCAATTTTGAGCCATTGTGACTCATTTAAAACAGTGACAGTGCTATTATGAAATGGACTTGAGCTCTGACATTTTTCTGTGTACACAGAGCTAAAAAAAAAGTGTTTAGTAAATCTGCCTTGTCTTTATCCCCAGTTACCAACTCAGCGACAACCTTTAATGGGCCTACATGCTCAGATCTGATCTTTTTGCTATTAGTATATTTAAATTTGGGGGTTTGCTTTTCCTTTGCAATCTGCTTTTTATTTTAAAAATTTGCACATTTTATGTCCTTTTTACATCTTTTGGTATATTCTTTATAGTTTTCATTTTTATATTTTTAGAATGCCCTTTTCTTGTTCTTTATGGCTTTTTTTAACAGCAGCTGTGAGCCACAAAGGTTTAAATTTTAGCCTCCTAAACTTATTACCCATTGAAATATATTTTTCAGTGTGCTTTTGTAGAACAGAATTGAAACATTCCCATTTCTGTTCTGTGTTCTTTGAGGACAATATTGTCTCCCAGTCCAGATTCCAGAGAACCGCCCCTAATGATGGTAAATTTGCTCTCTTAAAATGAATTGTTTTTATTATTCCTGTTTTTGTTTCCTGTTTACAACTTACATTAAATGAAATCATATTATGGTCACTGCTACCCAGATTCTCATTTATATGCACATTTGTTATAAGCTCTGCATTGTTAGAAAAAACTAGGTCCAGCAGAGTATCATTTCTAGTTGGGGCTTCTATAAACTGTACCATACAATTATCTTATATTAAATTCACAAATTTCCTCCCTTTTGCTGTTCCTGTAGTGCCTTTACTTCAGTCAATGTCAGGGTAGTTGAAATCTCCCATGATTAAAACACTTTCACTTTTTGCTGTTTTTTGTATTTGTGCTAGAAGTTGATTTTCTCTTTCTTCCTTAGCACTTGGGGGGCTATAGCAGACTCCAATAATTAATTGTGTGTTTTTTAACCCCACATTCAACTCCATCCATAATGCCTCAACCTCATTGCTTGTTCCATCTGCAATTTTTTCTTTCACATTCACTTATAGATCACTTCTCACATACAGACAGACACCACCACCCTTCCGTATGACTCTGTCATTACGAAGAGAGTATACCCAGGAATATTGACAGCCCAGTCATGCGAAGAACAAAGCCAGGATTCAGCAATGGTATTAGAATGAATGTAGTTCAAAGACAGGGTTTTCTTTGGCAACAACTTTTAGTGTATTCAGCAAAAATCATTAGTACATTATCATAAATGTGAAACAACAAACAATAAGGGGTAAGTGAAAGATCCAAACAAAGGCAAAACATACTTGGGCATTGATTTAACCACCCGGCCGTTAAACCCGACTTTGGTTCGGGGTTAAAACACTTGCAAAAAGTGTTAAACCCGAACTTTTTTCAGGTGGTTAAATGCTATCACTTACCTGGTCCCGCTGTGATCATCCCGTCGTTCTCCAGCGTCGTTCTCTAAAAAAAATACCTTCCCGGTCCCCGCAGCTCCTCCGGACACGTCTTCTGTCTTCAGTCTTCCCCCGGCGAGTGCAGTGACGATCTCCGGGGTTTCCCGGTGAGGTCGCTGCATGCGTCGGTGCGGGCAGTAGGCGGGGCGGGAAATTTAAATCACTTTGCATTGAACTCAATACAAAAAAGCTGTATTGAGTCCAATACAAAGAAATCTTTGTATAGATTTTTTTTTAAAGATTTTTTTTTGTTTTAAAAAAAAAAAATTTAATATTAAATTTATAAAATTTTGGACATATTTCGCTGAGTTATGCGGTAATTCGCTGAATTATAAATAATTTTTGAGTAATTTGGTTAATTATAGCCTACAATCTAAAATAAATTTCCATGCAAAACATTTAACACTTTTTGCATGGAAGTTTGGAAAGAATTAGAATACTCGGTGTTCTCGTACGCGTCCCTCAGCGATGTCCGTGCATGCGCCCGTTGATGGGGGTCGTAGCGGGAAATTCAAATTCTTTGTATTAGATTCAATACAAAGTCCTGTATCCAATCTAATACAAAATAATACAAAATATATTTATGTGGTTTTGTCTATAGGTATGTGACATTGGACTCCGTTTTAAAATTTACTACACTAGGGAGGTGTTTTAGAAAAATATATTACTATACAGTATACTGAATTATTGCATTTTCAGTATTTTTGATTTATGTATGTATTCTTGTTTAGGCTGATTTTTGTGTTTTTTATTTAATTTTATTAAAAGTAAATTTTTTTTTTTACACAATTGTGTGTTTTAAACATTTTTTATATTCATGATATCTACTATAACCCTGTTCGGACATATTTCTGTAAGTTACAGGTCTACAATTTAAAAAACAAATTCATGAAAAACAGTTTACCACTTTTGGTACAGAAATCTAGACACTTAAAGATACACCCTATTATTCTGATACTTATTCCTTTCAGATTTCAATTAGGAGAACCTGCAAGAAATCCCTGTACATTAGGAGTCTTATATGCAGGCTGAAGAAAAATAGATAATTTAATTTTACTTCATAAAATGGCAAATGTGTGCAAGTAAAGACAATGTAAGTCAGTTACTATTTATTTATGACATCAGATTTATTCAGTCATGATTGCTCTGAGCAGATATACACATCCTTATAAAATATATTGTAACATAACATAACATAACATTAGGTTACCACTAAAGGAACAGGACTTTCTGAATTGAATACACATATAAGGATATCTGTTTTGATTCCTGGGATACTATATAACATCAAACCTCAGGAATATATGTAACATTACTTATTTTGATTACACATTCTATTAAAAGTAATTTAGGCATCATTTAAAATAGGAAATAAAACAATTACCTAAATTTCTATATACCATTGTAACAGATATTCATTAAACATTTAGATGCCTTCAAGAAACAGAGCTTTGAACATCAACATACGTAGCATCACCCCTGAGGAAGCCTAGATTGGGCGAAACGCGTCGGGTTAACAAAGCTGCGTCAGAAATATGTATATGTTATATGTTCTATGCATTATAAAATAGTTGGTCTCTGTCTAGCATAGGAGGTAAATGACCTCTAGATAGGGGGAAATACTCCTCTAATTTTTACTTAAACCTCCAAGGGTGAGGAAGTACATGATAAATCTGTACTATTGACATTATTGTTTGTTGTTTCACATTTATGAGAATGTACTATTGATTTTTGCTGAATACACTGTCCTTGAATTACATTCATTTTAATACCACAAATCCCCAGGGTTGGCGAAAAAATGTAATTATCCTGTTAGGAAATTGTTAAGGCGATTTCCTATTGATCCCAGACCAATATTTCCCTCTCTATCGTGACCTCGGTTTTCAACGCGTTGGGAGCAGTGATTAACACAACACGCGACTTAAGCGTATATAGTTATATACTGTCTCAAAAACTTCGCTGAGCAAGATGTTTCAAGGTAAGAAGCTTCAAGGTAAGGATGGAGCAAATATTGACCAACTGATAAGGAGGATATAACTAGTCTCGACACAACTCAATTATCATCAAAATATAGCAAAAACACAAAAACAACTTAACCTTGAGACTCAGCAAAAATATATATAATTCAAAATTTTTATACCTTTCAGAAATATTCTATAAAATCCCAATCTCTTGTTCCACACTGGTCCCCAATAAAAAATCTTGCAAATTTCAAACAACAGGATTCAGCAATGCCTAATAAGTCATAATCCTTCTCACTCGTTAAGGCTTTCAGCTCCCCCTTTTTTTTTTTTTTTTGCTTGACTTCTAGCATTGGTGAACAGGCTTTATAAACCATTGCTGCATTTACCAGCATTGTTTGCCAAATCCTTTTGTTTTTCAGTACAACTAGTACTGCACAATCCAATGTTTGTGCGTAACATGGGAAGCTCCTTACAATTATCCATAACCCTCCCCCCAACTATCCCTAAACCACCCTCCACTAGTGTCTGACCCCTGACTAACCTTTCTGCCACCCTATTTAACTTTCCCATCCCCCTCTGTCCTAGTTTAAATATCCCTCCACCATTCCCCTAAATCTTTCCCCTAGCACAGCAGACATCCTTTCGTTTAGGTACAAACCATCTCTGGCATACAAGTTGTACCCCAATGAAAAGTCAGCCCGGTGCTCTATGAACCCAAACTCCATGTCAGCCTACAAATGGGAAATAAGTAGATCAAACCAGGGTGGGATGTTCAAATATATTTATTCATGTAGTGCTAGGGTAGCAAAAATTTTCTGCCCAAAGTTATCTGTGGTCAACGCTGCTGGTTCTACGAAGTAATGCTTCTTAAAGGTAAAGATGGAAAAACAGGTTGCTGCTTTACAAATGGTATCCAGGGATACTTGTCCAGCTGCTGCCCAAGTTTAAATACTGCAAGTCGAATGAGCTGTAACCCCTGCAGGAATCTGTACACCCTTAGACCTGTATGCCATAGAGATGGTTTTACCAATCCATGAGGCAATGAGTTTGCTAGACGATTTCTTCCCTTTATTTAAATTAGGAGGTGTTCTGGTCTGCATATTTTCTTACTTTCATGTGCATTTGAACCACATACTAAAGGCACCCAAGGTTTATTAGCCTGTTCCTCTCAATACCAAGGCCTTAGGCATAATTTCCTTGGGTCTAGATGAAATAGGGGACCTTGTTAGAGAAGATCTCTGTGGGGTTGTAGTGGGAGAGGGGTCCATATGCTCAGTTGTTGCAGGAGTGGATACAAAAGACGTTTCGGCCAGTTGGGAATTATTGCTAATACCAAAATAGACTCCTCTAGATAACACCTTAGTAACTAGTGGATCAGCGGTACCAGGGGAAACACATAGGCCAACTGGAACTGCCATTCCATTGTCAGCGCATCCGACCACAGGACTTGATGCCAAGAGAATGGGGTAAAAAAACTCTTCAGTTTGTGGGTCTTTGTTGAGGCAAGTATGTCCACTTGAGGGAGGAAGGACCACTAGACTGCCATCTTGAATGCCTCCTTGTGTAGAGACCATTCGGTCTCGATGTTGTCGATTGCTGTTCTCGACAGGTAATCCGCACGCTCATTCATTTTGCCTGTTATGTATATAGCGGAAAGGTGAGTCCTTTTTTATTGTGCCCAATTTATGATGGGGGGCTACTTCTCTCAGCAATGTGTCTTCTGTGTGTGCCTCCTTGATTTACCCTGTATCAGAACTTAATATGCTGCTCGCAGTTCTAGCACATTCATAACTTTGCCCGCTGGGTTGCTCCAAGGCCCTTGTGCAATTGCATTTGCAAATGGCTTTGCTGGCATCTGAGGTGAGGTTAACCAATTTGATGGGGAGAAGGGAGTGACAGTTTACAAGGTTCTGTTTGTCTAGCCACCATAATAGGATTGTTTGATCAGTTGTTGTAGGACTATTTGTCTGTGCTGTAAGAGAAGAAGTTTGTCCTGTGATAACAGTAGGATATCATCTAAGTAGTGGTATATTCAAATGCCCATCTGATGCAGGAGGGCTTTTACCTCCAGAAGGATTTTGAAGAAGACCCTGGGAGAAGTTGTTACACCGAATGGGAGATACACAAACTGGAAGTGCATTGGACTAAAACAAACGTTCAAAATTTTTCCTGAATTGGTACTTGAAACTAGGCATCTTTTAGATCTATAGAGATCAGACAATCTGTTGGTTAAATTGCTTGCATTATCATCTGTAATGCCTCCCTTTTGAAATGCTCCATCTTCATGGATTTCTTGAGGGAGCTTAGGTCTTCAAGAGGGCACTTTGGTTGTCACAAACTGTATGGTAGGTGTTCCCATAAATGCCCATAAATGGCTTTGTGAAATGGTCCCTTGGACCCATTTGTTTGCAACTTTTTTCCACCAAAACCTCCCAAAACCTATCCAGGGTATTCTAGAAAAAGGGGAGTATACGTAATTTTAAGACAACGGGGTAAGAAAAAAATTATTATATAGTCCAGGGTTACTTTTAGGAGAGTAGAGGACTCTTTCTGTAGGGTTGTATATCGAATAAGGAATATATATTTAGGTAAAAATTTAAACATAGATTAGGATATAAGGGTACATAGGGTAATTAGGGATAAATAAATGGATTATACCGATAAATATAGTTTGAGTTATTCTGCTTAAGCCATAAAATATCCAGATTTTTTTTTTTACAATAATATTAAGGTGTATGTAAATTTTCTTGTATAAATAAAGTATGGGATGAATTGTTATTGTTTGGGACACAGAATATCCAGAAACATTTGTTGGTAAATTTCTGATAAAGATGAGGGTCAAATTGTACCATTGAATCAGTTTGCAGCTACAAATACTTTTATGTAATATTAATTAGGAGAAATATTGGAGAGAGGCTTACCAGTCACATTGAATGGAGAGCAGTATACAGTGTATGGCTATGTCCTGTAGGGAGCAGCAAAGAGATACTGCTGAGAGGGTTCCCACCTTAAAAAGGTAACAATTTGGCATTCTGTGAGTAGGGCGGCGAATGCCCAGTGAGTGTGTGTAAACCCCCCGTGCCCATATTATCCCGTCTTTGCCCACAGCTAATTGAGTCGTTGCTTAACAATCCGCAGTTAGGTTGCAGATTAATGGGGGAGAGTGTGTTGATCTGCATGCCAGGGATATCCCTGGTATCCAGCACCAGTGAGTTGGCGTCTCACATTAGTGGATGCCATGTTCCCCGCTAGCTGATGGGGGGAGGAGGGTGGGACAGACAAGTAAATTAATGTGGACTAGTGTGTGAAGTGGGAGGGGATGTGAAGGGGATGGGGTGTGGATATGGAAAGTGATGGAGTGTTGGTTGTAATGTGTGATTGATATATATTATGTGTGAGATAGTGAGGGGCATGGTGTGAATGATGGCTTGATGTACCATACTGCCATTACAATAAGATAAGTGTCCTACCTCTTCCTAGCTAAAGCGCAGGCTTCTCTCTCCTGTGCATACGGGCAGTTCTGACTTTGGGCATGCCTCTGATCTCAAGGTTTATCAGTTTTGCTCAATCAGCTGGCCAATCAGAAAATAGCCCTTTAATTATCCCTGGCTATTTAGCTAGCTCGCACACTGCACTCAGTGTTCGTGCAACGTGTCTCCACTAGTGCCGAACCCCCAGCTTCTGAGCTAGTTCCTGTACACCTGTTGTTCACTAATCGGAAAAAGTTTTTGCCTGTAGCCCTAGCAGAAATTAGGATGCAGCCTAACAAGAATACTGGTTACTCACCATTTGAGGTCCTAATGGGAAGACCTTTCCCCACCCCTTGGGGTCCAAAGGCCCCCGTGATAGAAAAAGGGGATCTAGAAGTAGTACAGGCAGAATATGTGAGGAAACTTGTAGAAACTTTAGATCAAGTTGAAAGAGATGTTGCTCGTGCCTCCCCTTTCTCTTCACAGTAACCTACGCATCCTTTCCAACCAGGAGACGTGGTGATAGTCCAGGGCCTGGCACAAGGACAAAAACAGACTGAGTTCCCGTTTGGACCACCCACCCGAGTGGTAGCAGTCAACAGAACAGCAAACCTCACAGAAGAGGCTCCAATCTGGATTCACGCTAGTAGAGTGAAAAGGGTCCCTGAGGCTTCTTCTCCGGCGTCGAACGAAGACAAAGAGGGTGAAGCAGGTGTGAAATCCCTGAACAAAGAGGGGAATTCAGAAGAAGTCTCCCTGAAAAGTGCCTTGCCACAGGCTGAAGATGATGACCCCACAATTTTCTGGGAGATTTGTTTGTCTGTTAATAATTTTTAATCTTTGTGTTTTCCTGCCAGTCTGGTTTATTACTACTTGTATCTATCATCCAGAGGAGATGAGTTTCTTTTGTGGTACATCGAATAATCAGTCAGTATCTAAAAGAGCTCAGGAGCAAGATCCCTTTGCTCCCGGCCCCTTTCATTCTGAACAGAATAGTATAGTCAGGATGGCAAATGCCCTAAATGTTAGCTCATTGTGCCTTAAAGACTTACAGAGCCCATGGGACCTTATAAAAACATGTGTTGTTGCTGTGCCTACACCCGATGAATCCCTCCTTGAAGTCTGGTTTGATGGCTAAAAATACACAATCTTTTATTCCCTTGTATGACTTCTGTGGGGATTGTAAGAATTAGGATATAGCAGGGATAATAGAATAACTACTGTTAATGTGACTGCAGCAGAGAACTGTTTTACCTTTTTCCAGGATATGACCTTGATATTGTGATGATAGAGACATAAAAAGAGGATTACCTAAGAATAGTGTATATGATTATATTATTGACACCTGTAAAAAAAATGGTAGGATTGTTAGCTCCCTGGATAATTCCATGAGTTGTAAAAAGACAATTGTGAAATTTATTTATAATATAATGCTCCCTAAGGGAATTTTTTTGTCATGTGGTAACAGCACTTACAATTATATTCCTGCCAATGTTATTGGAGGTCCCTGTGCATTATCCAGGCTGACTTTGGCCCTTCCGAGACAACCCCCTGTCAGGAGAACCCAAAGATCGGTTACCAAGACTTTATCAGAAAATTGTGACTCTACCCCTTCTCAGCCGTGCAGAATATACAAGTTTGGGGGCCTCTATATTGGGATGGCCTGGACTGGCTATATATAATACTCGTACTATAAATTCTATTGCATGTGACCTGGCCAAATCTCTGAATCATACTTCTACCGCCTTATTAAACATGCTTTTAGATCTACAAGGAGTAAGAGGAGCAGTGCTAGAAACTAGATTTGCTGTAGATTATTTGTTACTTAAACATAACGTAGGGTGTCAGGATTTTAAAGGATTGTGTTGTTTTAATTTATCTGACCATTCCAGATCAATCCAGTCCCATATTCAAGCGTTACATGAAATTGCTAATAACATCAAGGAGGATGTTGGCTCATCCTCCTGGCAGGACTGGGTTATGAGCTGGCTGCCAGATTTGAGTTGGTTAAGAACATTATTTATCAGTATTGTAATTATAATTGCTTCCTTGATTATTTTATGTTGTTGTATCCAATGTATCCCTTCCCTTATACAAACATTCTGCGCTATGTGTCCAAAGCCCACAGATCCTGGACAAAAATATGCTTCTTACCTCTCTATGTTAGAAAGAAAAAAAGTCATGTTCATGACTTAAGAGGGGATTGAAGGGTTAAATAAGTATTGTTGCAGGACTGTATAGCTAGAGCTAATGTGAGCCGTATACTTGTATAAGCAATATTTATATATAAGGAGTTGTATTTCTTCTTCTATCTACTTAGTTTAATTGTAACCAGATGGCGAAAATTCTAAATTCTTTGGAATACAATGTATGCCTTGTATGCCTTGCAATGTATCAAATAACACTATATATGGCCAAAACTTAAACAGCTGTACGTGAACAACGACAACGCCCTTGTATTCTGTATGCATAAAAGACCGTTTTGTCAGAATAAAGATTAGAGAATATTCCTAAAACCATACTGTGTGTGTGTGTGTTATTGGGATGGGTTCGTTTTGTGTGTAATATTGTGTTGCCTGCGGTGGATTTTCTGTAGCGAGTAGTGGAGATTTTTTTATTGCTGTCAATGGAGATATATACATCCAGAAATTGAAAGGAAGATATACTGCTTTCCATGGTGAATTTTACATTATAGGTGTTTCTTTGGATCATGTCAAGAAAGTCTTTTAATCAGTTGAGGAGGACCTGTCCAAAACATGGGCATGTTATCAATGACAAAACATAGGGTTGGAACTGGGTGGTATTGATGGTGTATTTCTGTTGTTACTTGGTCCACAAAGATCTGGATCCTGGGATTTAAAGATAGCTGAGGAAAAAATGTTGAATTGGGTATTCTATAGAGAGGATTTGATGGACCTTGATCAGGTTCAATGTTAGGTTCAAGGGCGATGTCTTCTTGCTTAGAGGTGTCACACTTACCTCTTCCTCACTAAAGCACAAGTGCCTCTCTCCTGCGCATTCTGAAAGTTCTGACTCTGGGTGTGCCTGCTCTTCCAAGTTTTATCAGTTTCGCCCATCCCGCTGGCCAATCAGGAAATAGCCTCTTAATCATCCTTGGCTATTTAGCTAGCTCAGACACAGCATTCGTGCAAAGTTTCTCCACTAGTGCCGAGACCCTAGCTCTGCTGAGCAAATTCCTGTACACCTGTTGGTTAATTCAGTGTTTCTCCTGTCCAACTCATGTTGGACACCCTTTGTTGCCCAGTCTGTTGTTTCCCAGCCTATTCCCTTGTGCTATTCCAGTGTTCCTCTCTGTCTGTGGTTGTTCCTCTGACTCCTGTTGCTTCCAGTGTCTACTGTGTTACCTGTGTCTCCTGTGTCAATGGTGTCTATTTCCAGGATCCCTGGTATTTGTATTTCTTTCTTTGTATTATTGAAAAAGTTTTGAAAATTTAACATTTAAAACAGTTGGATGATAATCAAAAAAAAAAATACTTTCCAAATAATGATCATTGTAACATTTAACCAGTTCTAGCATGGAATAAAGCAGTATATGTTGATACATGCAAGCGTAATAAAGGTACGATAAGTTGTGATGCATTCGCTTGAGTGGGGAGTCTCTTTATAGGTGGTATAGATTCCCAGTTGTATGCTTTTTGTTTATAAAATCCCATTTGTCTCTGTGCAATTTTTTGTTGAAAATATTTGTATTACACTTTTTTTCAAGGTCTTTCTTTAGGTCCCTAAATTTTTCTTGGATGTTTGTAGAAACAATAAACGTTTTATTATGTTTGTATTAGGGATTATAATGTCTAGCTAACAGTCTGTTATCCCATGAAATTTAATGGGAAAGACCCAAAAACCAATATACAACGTTTGTACTATAAATTTGTTATTTCTTGCATAAAAAAGGATACAATTTCTTCTTGCTGCAAAGAAAACCCTGGTCTTTCCTCTGTTTATTTCTTCCTAACTACTTCCTAGCACTCACAACCCCATCAACCTCTTAACAGTACTACCACATGGAAAAAGGTTTCATTCTTAGGTCTCCATTCCCTCCCCCATCTCCAAAACTAGAGCTTCTAAGGTTGCTGTTCCTTTCTTTTTGCCATACATATAAGTCATGTAATCACAAACTGTTTGCATATATTCTGTCTTTTTTATCTTTTTGCTCTCTTAAAAATATTGACAATTATGAAGTATTGTATTGTGCCGGTTGTAACCACAATGAAAAGATTTAAAAGAGTTTATTTGTAGAAAAATAGCTGTGTAAGCACCTGTATAGAATTAAACACAATGGCATTACATACAGTGAAAAAAAAATATATATAATACCACTAAATGACACCCTAAATGATAAGTTCTATGATATATAGGCATTACAATTTCATTTTTTATATAACTTTAATTCTCCCAAATTCCTCTAATTCCAGTAACCTTCATTTTTGTCTGAGCCCTTCACCTAGAGGGTTTACTCAATTCATATTAATGTTGTATAATATGAATATTATCTGCATAAATATTAATTTTATATAACCTTATCCATGCACATATATATTCAATAAATGAAGGTTCTAACACATAGTTACATAGTTACATAGTGGGTTAGGTTGAAAAAAGACATAAGCCCATCAAGTATATTTTTTTTAAGGATAAATACTGAAAAATTGAATACTTACCTACCGTAATTTTCTTTCCTGGCATGCTCCATGTCAGCCTAGAAATGGGTTAATGCCCTTGCTCCTCCTACTCACAGGATTGTAACTCTATAAATTAGAGGCAACGCTGGCACCTGGTGTTCCAAAACTAATCGTCCTCAATAATAAGGGTGGGATCCCATGCTGACATGGAACATAGATTCATAGTTACATAGTAGATTAAGTTGAAGACATAAGTCCATTAAATTCAACTACTAGGGAAATAAACATATCCCAGATATAAAACCCTGTAAGACATAGTTAGTCCAGAGGAAGGCAAAAAAAAAACCCTGGTACAATTTGCTTCAACAAGGGAAAAAAAATCCTTCCTGATTCCATGAGGCAATCGGATGTTCCCTGGATCAACAGTCTCTGTTATCTTTACTTTAAATCCTTAATACCCAGCTATATTCTGTGCTTCTAGAAAAACATTCAGCTTTTTCTTAAAGCAATCTATAGTAGTTGCTGAAACTACTTCCTTATAAGGGAGCCGATTCCACATTTTCACAGACATTACAGTGAAAAATCCCTTCCTTATCCGGAGCATAAATTTCTTTTCCTCCAGACGCAAAGAGTGCCCCCTTGTTTTTTGTAAAGATCTCAAAGTGAATAATTGGGAGGAAAGTTCTCTATATGGACCATTTATATATTTATACAAGGTAATCATATCCCCTCTAAATGTCTCTTCTCAAGGGAGGATAGATTCAGTACAGTTAATCTCTCCTCATAGCTTAGCTCCTCCATTCCTTTTATTAGTTTAGTTGCCCTTCTCTGCACTCTCTCATATTCAACAATGTTCTTTTTGTTAACTGTTGCCCAAAATTGGACTACATATTCCAGATGTGGTCTGATGAATGCTTTGTACAGGGGAAGGATTATGTCTCTATCTCTGCAGTCCATTCCTCTTTTAATAAACAAAAGTACTTTACTAGCTTTAGATATTGCAGCTTGGCATTGCATGCTGTTATTAAATCTATGATCTACCAAACCCCCCAGATCCTTTTCTATTTCTGACTCCCTAAATGTATTCCCCCTAGGAAGTATGAAGCATGCATGTTGTTAGCCCCCAAGTGCATAACTTTACATTTATCTATATTAAATGCCATTTGCCACTTGGCTGCCCAATCAAACAGTACATCCAGGTCTGCATGTAGATTATAGACATTGGCCCTGATTCATCAATAAAAATGCGCGTACGGTGGACGCGCGTACGTTCGCTTCCCGCGGTCCGGAGTCGAGTGCGCTCGTACACGCACCTTCACTGCCAGCGGGATTCCTGCCTTGATAATAATGAGCAATAGGGGTCGCGAATCTGCCAATTAAGGTGATTAGATTTCAGCTGCGCGATTAAGGAGGATCTGTTAAGCTGTCAATGGTGAGATCATAGCAATTAATTATTGCACACCTGCTCCCTGTTTTGTGCGTATCTACAGTGCATTACAGGTCAATTAGAATCCTTAATGCTTCATCTTCTTTTGGGTAGGTGCTACTTTTTTAGGTTACATTGTACTTATTCACAAAATAATTAATTTAATGTTACATTTGTTGCACTGTTTTTATACTTTTTGGTTTGCTTTGCAACACTGCAAACTAATTTAGATCAAGCTGTATATATACTAGTTAACACTTCATAATATGTCATCTCACAATAGTATGAATTGTAAAAAATTGTCACCAAGCACTTGTCAAAAACGTGTGAGTGACATCTTCAGACACGTCAAAAGGCTCCTGGGCACAGAGGCTGGAAGGTGTGGGACCTATCCTGAACATCTTGTGCAGCGCCTCAGGGAGTACGAAAGATTGGCGTTGCCATTCATCAGACCAGAAACGGTGGTAGGGGTGGACTACCGGGATGACTCTGATGCTTGCCAACCATGTAAGTTCAAACCTTTTACATTACTTAATTACAAATGTAATTTATTTTTGCATTTTTTTGGGAAAGCAACAGTTTAGTCATTAGCATTGAGAACAAAATAGCATTGTGTTTTTACGTATTTATGCTTGGGGGTGAAATAGGAGATTATTTTTTGAAAATGACCTCTTTGGTGTATTTTTACTATCTTTTGACTTGCATTAACAATGTGTGTATTTCCATTTTTTTACAATAGCATGCCCTGAGACGCAGCAGTCCCCTCCTGCCCTCCGTGCTCGGGGTGATGTGGATGATGAGGATGTCACTTCGCATCGAGATGACACTGGCCTTCCTCCTGGTAAGATGAACCTTCATGAACCTTCATGGTATATCTGGTTTCACATTGTGCACGTGTTGTGGTGAACCGATCAATCCAAGTGAACTTGGGTTAGAGTCAAGCTCACTCTTGCATTTGTTTTTGTGCTTTCATCACCAGATCACCATCTACAGGAGGAGGTCGTTGATCCACTGCAGAGAAGCCTGGAGGAGAATCCAGGTAATCTGATTTGTGTGTGTGTGTTCAGCCTTCCAAAAGCTAAGTACCAACCTTCAATCTTTCTATAATATTTCTATATATAGATAACATTTGTTAATTTTTTGCCAGATTCTGGTGCAGCCTCCCTTTGGGAATGTGTGAGCCTAATATGTCCCAAAAAAAGGGGGACTTTTGATATGTGAAGACTTGTCACCACATTCATTAATTTTGATGTGATAGGCAAGAACTGGTCAATTAGTGTTTATTTTGGGATGTGTTGGGGGAATGAACCTTTCCCATTGTCTTCCATTTGTGTGTTTTTCTATTTTTTTTTTTAGGGTCCCTCAGGTGGATATTTACCACAATCAGTAGAGAAGACACATGAGGTTTCCGTAAGCAACCCATGTTTAACCTATAGGATTCAGAAAAGATGTGTCTAATATTTTTGTCTAACATTAGTTGATGTTTCAATGTCAGGATGCTGTCATGTTGCATAATGTTATGGTGACCCACAAAGTTATATGATATTGTAGTCACGTTTTCTTTTCCCTTTATAGCAACCAGTGGATGCAGGTGGATTGGGTCAACCCAGTGTGGGCAGCCAGCTTCTAAACCTCACTCAGAGGCTGGTTGACCATTTTGATAGAGTAGTGGAGTCAAGGATGCCTTGCCCAAGTTCTGATAACTTTGAACCGGTCCCTATGCTCCTACATGAAAACCTAAATCAAAATCGCCAGGACCGAGAATTTAACCAACAACATCTGGCGGCCGTGCATCGTCTGATAGAATCGGTCCAAGAACAATCGGCCAATTTGGGTGCCTACATGTTCAGAGTTGACCATCTCTGTAACATGTTAAGTGAATCCCTAGGCCAACAATCTCGCCTACATCAGGCGATTATTCAAAGGCTGGGTTGGCAAATCCCAATGAGCCCTGCTGGCCCCCCATCTCCTGCAGAGCAGCCAGCTCCATTCTTCCCCCCGGCTCCACCCCGTGCCCCTGGCCGTCCACCCAGTGCGCCTGGCCGTCCACCCAGTGTGCCTGGCCATCCACCCAGTGCACCTGGCAGTCCACCCAGTGCGCCTGGCAGTCCACCCAGTGCCCCTGCCCGTTTGTTTTGATGCAGCCCAAGTATGCTCCAAATGCAGTTTTGCTATCTACTCCCTGAAGAATGTTCCAGTACATTTGTCAAAGTGATTCTAATCAAGTATGAAGTCTCTGCTCAATACTCTCCAAGTATTGCTGTAATGACCTTAAAAAAGCTAAAGATTCTTTCAAAATACACGATTGCATCTTTGTTCACTAAATGAACACAAATCTAATTATGCCTAGGGACCAAATATGGCACACCGCACTGCTCTGACACTTGTCTGTAACAGATAAATGTGCTTGCTAATAGGTCAACTACTTTTCTGTTAATTAAAATGACATACTAAGGTGTTCAGCTGTGTATTCTATGCCAAATGTATTCTTGAATGATGTCACAATTACATATATCTAACATACCCAACTCTGTTACTTTTAAGGTCACAGGATGTTTGGACCAAGTGACCAATGGAGGAATGGAGCAAACTCGGCCAAGCTGCAAAACAGGTTTGTGTAGGATAAGAGCATGTTCAATATTTTATGGTTCAAATAACCATTGTGTAAAAACTAAGGTTTCTTTTTTTGTGTTTTTTAGGGATGGAATTGAATTAGCCAGGCTGGAAAAATGTTTGAAATGTGCACTGAAATAAAAATCAAATTAAATTCACAAAATCTGGCTTTTAGTTTTTTTTACAAAAGTTTGATTTTTTTAATCTCCCCCAATAACTTTAAATATCCCAACAAATATAAAAACATAATAATGAGAAACTTATTTACAAAAACATATATACAAAAATTTTTTTGTTTTAAAAACTGTACCGCCTGGGCACATACAGAGGAGGGTCCAGCCGAAAGTGCTGGTCCAGTGCAGACACCCTCCTGTGCAGCCAATACAGGCTATCCTGTATACTTCCTGGCGGGTGAGGAAAAACAAACATTAACTGAGGAGTTCGGTCCAAACATTTTTTAAAAGTACTGTCCTTTTAAAAACCAAACTAATAAAAATATAAACCTACCAGGAGGATGTCTGCCATGTCGCCGGGGTTGGGGTGGCGGTGGTGGCGGTGTTGGGGGGCTCGGAAGCTCCTCCGGTGGCCTGGCTGCCTCCCTCGATGTGGAACTGGCTGTGTTTGCAGAAGGAGACCAAAAAAATAAGAGAGGTAAGTACTGACAAAATGGAACAATATACCATGCAACTAGTTCTTAAATTGCACAGTGCTAAAGAATGTAAAATATGTTATCTCATCAAGTTATGACTGTTTTGCTGTTTACACAGAGCAAAACAAGAAAGAAAGGTGAATCCTGGGTCCAATGAAGGTTTGGTGTCAATGAAGGTTGTGGGTTTTCACGAGGGACAAACTTGTCTAAGTGACATTTAACCTTTGTCTTCTGTTAAAAGCTGCCTAGACATGAAGCAAGTCATACACTCCTAATGATACTTGATAGAACTAGAACTAGGCCTAACAAATTATCTCTTAGTTTATAATCATGGTTCTAAAGGAATGTTTACAATATCTAAAATGGGGAAATACTTACAGTCAGATGAGGAACTTCTGTCCTGTGGAGGAGATGCTGGTGGCAAGGGCGCTGCAGCAGCTGTAGATAAAAAAATGAACAGCATAAGTAAAAGTGGGTGGGCTGGACTAGATTTGTAAGGTTAGGTAAGGTGAATAGAGGAATGCTCAACTTCTAAATGATACTTTCTGTCTACGTCCAAAAATTTTAAGCAAACATTTGTCAGTACAACTATGGCCAACTAAACAACTCATGTCTATTTTTAGTCATGCTAGCCAACAACCTAGAAAGAACGTTCATTTGATGCATGATTAATGACTGGAAGCTACATGAAATCCTGCTAGATCTTTCTTTGTATTTGTAACCAAAAATGGTGAAAGTAGTGTGAGAATGTGTTGAATTTCAACATATGTTAAAAAAGTTGATTCTAAGGTTAGGTTACAGGCAATCTCTTCGGCCTCGGCCGCCTCCTCTCCTTCATCGGAGGACTCTGGCTGCGGATGTGGTGCAGCAGGCTCCTCCTCAGGAGATGGCTCCTCCTCCCCCATGTATGGCACCTACTCTGGGTATGGCTCCTCCTCGGAGGGCTTCTCCTCCTCTGTGAATGTCTCCTCCTCCCCGGGGGATGGCACCTGTTCCTCCTCCTCAACATCCTGGGAGATGGCCAGGCGCCTGTGTGGCCGCTGTACTATTATCAGCCGCCGGCGTGATGTAGAGTTGGCTGTAATAACAAAATCAAATATCCAAAATTAAAAAGGGTAGTAAAATATAGGAAGTGAAAAACAAACAGTTCTAGGCTAAACAATACTACTTTACACAAACAACAAACATTCTAAAACACCATTCCTTAACAAGAGGAGAAGACAAAATGCCAAACTTACCAGACAGGATGCGGTCCCCCACTTTGCGCACCAAATCTGGTCAGCGACGCTTCAGGTCGCTCCATGTGTGCTGGATCTGGGCGACTGTTGGACGCCTCCCTGCAGGGGTCCAGAGCCTGTCTGCGATCCACTCAGCGATTTGTCGCTTCACAAATATCAACCTCTGCTGGTCGTATCCCTTGCGAATCATCGTCTAAAGAAAAAGAGAAACAAAATGTGAGTTATTTTGACAACAACCAAACACCTGTTAAAAAGAAAAAAAAAAGGGATACCTAATTCATTGACTGATTTATAAATTTTCTGTTGCAAATTGACATAGTTTGGTTGCAAATGTAAACTGTTTGTTAATATTGTGTGTAGATATATATGGGTATACCATTAAGAAGCTTCCAGTTGCCACTCCACTAAGCTTAATCCTGTTTAAACCATTGTAAAACCAATATTTGTGCTCCTAGATGTAAACTCTGTTTATCCGGTTTTAGTGAAGCATTAGTAAGTGTCAGACATACATACAATCTAGGGGCAAAATGTAAGCACTGTCGAACTGGGTCAGATAATGCAGCACATGTGGATTTATTTTGTTGACACGTGAAAAAAAATAGATCAATAAAAAAAGTGAAGAAATACAAAACACGGGAATATCTATGTGAGACAGTAGAATAATGTGCCTTCACCAAAAGCAGGACTGTGGTGTGAGCTAGCCAGAGGACATTCTAGAAGGCTTCCACTGTCCTCCGGACAAAGAAAGATCATTTCCAGCCTTGCGTGATAGAGAGGAGGCAAATTAGTACTCTTCAAATGATCTACCACTGATTGATTGAGCTTAATGGGGTAGAATCCTGAAGATTCTTACAAAGCATACATACACACATCAAAATATGTGCATATACATAGTTGTGAACAGCCAATTTTAGGTGTGTAGACCTCGACCCAGGTCCCACCTGCAGCTGTAATCCATTGAAAGAACAATAGAGAGCGCTCCATTCTCAGCTGTCATACGTGCAGAGAATTCCAGCTGCCGATAAGAGCTGGGGACACAGACTGTCCCTTCCCCCATTCTATAGCTGTGCTGTGGCTTCTATATAAAAAACTGCTTGGTAAAATATAACCACTCTGTGGGCATGTGTAACGACATCATGGGCACAGTGTGATATCTGTGTGTGGGAATTCTACATGTCATATCTTGCAGCCTATGAGGACACTCTTAGACAATAGTCCCAAAATATCTAAGACATCCCAGGCCACCAAATTACAAGCATTTGAAGTGCACTGCAACAACCTCCAAGAAATGTGGTTGATTATTAGCTAGTAGGATCCTCAACATTTCAAGTAGTTGCAAACAGGGGTTTAGGACATGTGAAGGATTAAAGATGGCGAGTTCTTAGGCTGAGAAATATGAGAAGCAGCGTAAAAACACATTGCAATGTGTTTCAAAGATGCATGATGCAGAAAACCCATTGCAATGTGTTTCAAACATGCATGATGCAGAAAACACATTGCAATGTGTTTCAAACATGCA
>NC_092860.1:64248824-64360363 GCF_032062135.1 Pyxicephalus adspersus
CAAGATTTACCCACGGGCGGCTCCTCCGATCAGGCATCGTAAGCTTTTATATAGGCGCCTATGTAGAGGAGTTGAACTCGGTTAACTCTTGCCTAACAGAAAAGAAATAAGTCATTTTAAAATATGCTTTTTCTTAGCGCATATAGATGTTTTAAACATTTGAACAGCACAAACATTTTTTTTTAGGGCTCAGGGTAATATGTGTGCAATTAGAAAGCATGCTTTTTTAGGGGAACAGTGAGTTTCAATGCAAGCTCGCCAGGGTAAAGCTGCCGGGGGGTCCCTGTCTATCAGCTGGAGGGCTTCTCCCTGTCAGCTCAAAACCAAGCTTTCAGCAACCTTCTACTCATTTTTGAGCTCACTCACACAGACTGACTTGAGCTCACTCACCCAGACCGACTTTCTAAGTCTCTCCGCAGAGCTCCCTTACACAGACCGACTGTCTGTATCTCCGCAGAGCTCCTCACACAGCTCCCCTGTCTGTGTCTCTCCAAGCAGAGCTCACTCACACAGTCCACCTGTCTGTGTCTCCAAACAGAGCTCTCTCACACAGATCCCTGTTTGTGTCTCCAAACAGAGCTGAACTCACACAGACCCCTGTCTGTGTCTCCAAACAGAGCTGAACTCACACAGACCCCTGTCTGTGTCTCCAAACAGAGCTGAACTCACACAGACCCCTGTCTGTGTCTCCAAACAAAGCTGAACTACTGACTGAGCTCCTGGCTCTATGTTATATCCCAACCCTCAGTGCTTCTTCATTAATTACCTCACAGGTGAGAGTCTTCCACCTGCTACTTTACACAGGAGAGGAATCTTGGGCAAATTACTTAACATACAAGAGGAATCCTGGGCAAATATATCTCTCTTCCACCTCCAACACTGCCTTGGTGTCACATATCCCCCCCCCCCTTTGCTCAGGTCCATGGGACTGAGCAACTAACACCAACAGACAGTGCACAGGTGACAACGCCTCTGCGTTTCCTTGTCACTGCGTTTCCTTGCCATTTTCTCCCTGTTCGGGTTCATCCACTTCAGAGGGGCATGATCAGTGACTAACCGAAACTTCTGACCCAATAAGTAATATTTGAGTGATTCTAAAGCCCACTTGATGGCCAAACACTCCTCTACCACTGCGTAGTTCCTCTCATGCTTATTTAGTTTCAGACTCAAGTAAAGCACAGGATGCTCCTCTCCATTCATATTCTGTGAAAACACTGCCCCTATTCCTGAGTTAGAAGCCTCTGTCTCTACCACAAATTCTTTTTTTTTTAAAGTCAGAAGTCATCAATACTGGTTGGGAACAAAGAGCCCGCTTTAGAGTATGAAACACCTCCTCTGCTTCATTGTTCCATTTTATCACCACCGACCTGCTTCCCTTGGTGAGATCAGCTATAGCTGCAACATTGGGTATGAAGTATCTATCATACCCAGTAATCTCCAGGAATGCCTTCACTTGTTTCCTATTTACAGTCTGGGGCCAGTTCTGTATGGCTTCAATCTTGGCATTTTGGGGCCTGACTACACTTCTCCCAATGTACCCCAAGTACTTCGCTTCTTCTAGACCAATGCTACATTTCTTGGGGTTCGCAGTCAACCCTGCTCTCCTCAAATCCTCAATCACTGCCTGTACTTTAAGTAGATGTGTCTCCCAGGGCTTTTCAGACAAAACACTCTGTTCTGAGCGACCAGCTGTCTATCTTTCCTTTTCTAGGCAAAACACACAACTAACAGACTTTGTAAGAGCAGTATCAACACCGCTGCTCATTTTGCACACCGCACAGCTCCCAAACACAGTGTTGATGCTTCCATTTACAACAGATTTGGTCATCTCCTCACTGTCATACACTGCTCTCTTGGTCTTATCAACCACTCCAATTATTCGCTTAATTTACTACACTCTTCCCACACCGTTTGGGAAACAGGGACACTTTAATTGGCTTCTTTGGACTGTCTTATCTTCTCCAGGATGTCTGGAATAAGCCCCTTCAATTCATCTATTTCCTTCTGAATTTTCTCAGTGAATTCATTTGCAGCTTTTTCCAACTGCTCTTGAAGTAGAGCCCCTCTTTTCTCTAGGACTTCAGTAGACTGTGTGAAGTGAGATATGGCACTATCGTGCTTGCTACTGTACTGGTAGGCCAAGCCCCGTTACAGAGTGCCAACTTCTTCCTCTTTCTTTTTTGTCCGTTCATTGTCTTCATCATCAGCCTCAACCTCTCCTTCCTTAGCCACCATTGGCTCAGCTTCTTCATCCTGCCCTTCAGGCTGTTCTTTTGTCTCAGGTGAAACAGGGTAGCATCCATAAACTTGGACTTAAATAAAAGGAAACTTTTCCCTAGCCAACACAGGCACACATTCAACAGCTTCCATCTCAGATAACACAGAAGTATCCTTGTCAGTCACTACAGGAATGATTTCTTCAACTTCAATCTCCATTAACACAACAATACTTTCTATAGCCTTTACTGCACATGAGACAGGGACACTTATTTCAGCATCCACTTCTTCACCGGAGACCACTGTAATTGGGACACCACCTCTGGATTCCTCTGGTTTCTCACAAGCTGCATCTGAAAGGCTGACAAGGCTGGCAATTTTCTCTTCTTTAGACTCATCACCATCTTCCCTATTTTCACTCTCTTGCTGCTTGGCCTATTTCTCCCTATCATAAATAATTTTCTGTACTCCTTGAGCCTGTTCCATATGTTCCCTAATAATTGGCATGACTTCTGAAATCCTGTCTTTGTCAATACTTCTACTCCTTGTTTTTTGTCTTTCCCCACTACCTTCCTTACTTGTATTGGAGTTTCTTGATTTTCTAGCAGGTCTTTCCTTTACTTCCATTTTAGGTTAAAGCATAGGTATAGCCTCAAACTTTTTCTTATCACTTTCAATCTCACTGTTCTCTTTCTGTGGAGCTGGGGAAGGACTGGAGCTAACTTTCAAACTAACTGTCTTCTTCATTCTCAGTCTCTGATGCTGACTCATCTAGGTCTCCTGCCATAACAGAAAATGGAAAAGGAGGGGAGCTATCTGCTGATACCTCAACTACCTCCTCTAATGATGAATCCTCTAATGGTTCTGGGCCTATATCAGAGGCTGTCAATATATGCAGTGCACCTCTTTTTAGTTCCAACTTGGACTCCCATAATTTCAAAAAATGTGGAAAATCTTTCCCAAGAATAACCTCATGCGTTAGTGCTGGGACTAATCCAACTTTATGAAGCACTGACCCATAGGGAGTTGTAATATAAGCAAGGGTTGTCTGGCATTCACATTTATCCCCAGGTACACAAGTCACAGTGAACATTTCTGAATTACTGTCAGAGAGGCCTATAAGGCCTGCTTTCACCAGAGTTACTACACTCCCTGAGTCTAGCAGCGCAGTCACACTTTGATCATTCAATTTTTAATTCACACAAATGTTTTTCCACACTGTCTGAACCTGCCGCAGTACTCACCACCTGCGCAAACATAGACATGCGGTTTTTCAGAAAGGCAACATCACATTGCATATGTTCAGTAGTTATACGACAGTTCACTGCAATGTGTCCCAACTCCTTACTAGTGTTGTTGTTTGAATTCCGGTGGTCCTTATGTTCGACCCGAATATGGCTGTTCGAATTCGGGTCGACCCGAATTTTGCTGCATTCGACTAGCAGAATTCGGCACTCCCACAATACACTCAAACACTGGGCACCTCCCCCATGATGCACAGTGCCCTCCAATGACAGCAGGGATGCCCCCTCCATCTTTGTTGTGGCAGACAGCTGATTGGCTGTCTGTCACTGCATGCCACACAGGCAGCCATTGGCCTACATATGGCAAAGGCGTGCCTGCATTTCCCACTCCTGTCAGAGATTTTGCTGATAGCAACACAACCTCTCTGTGCTGCTTGGCTTGCTTTCTTTGTCAAGTGAAAAAAAGTGCTTTACTTTGTTAGACTGTGTCACACTCACACTATTAGTCAGATAGATTGTTGGATTAGACTGTATTTGTGCAGTCCTGAAATCTACTGTACTCAGATAGGAAGAGTGTTTCACTGTTTGCTAGAAAGATAGCTAGATAGATAGATAGAAGGTTAGAAGCTAGAAGGCTAGAGGCTAGAAGGTTAGAAGCTAGAAGGCTAGAAAGATAGATAGATAGATAGATAGATAGATAGATAGATAGATAGATAGATAGATAGATAGTCAGTCAGTGTGTTACATACACGCAGCCAGAGGCAGGGTCCCCTCGCTGACTGCGTGCACAGTATCACCACACTTACATCTAAACACAATCTAGTTATTAGATAAGGTCTAATATGAACACACATCCAACATTAGATGAACGATGACTAGCATCAAGTAGGGTAGCGCAGTGTAGATTAGAGTAGGTCCTGCCCTTAAGAGTCTACCTTGTCGTGGTGGGCAGTCTTATAATCATTTGTCAGGAAATGTGTCACAGAATGGGAGACGCAATCATTTCCCGCCAGTGACTTTAATTTTTGGCCAGATGATTAAACCAAAGGACTCTTGATCATGGCTGACACAAAATAGAATATGTTAAAATGTTAAACATCCAGCAATTTAAAGTAAAAAAATCACATAAATGAATTCTTGTTTACTATGTTTTTTATTTTTTTTTTAAATTTGCTATTCTCCAATCAAATATAAATGGCACAGAATACTGATACTTTGTATTTATTAAGCGCCCCCCTCCCACACCATTCTAATTCTGTCCATATTTCCACACAAAAAGCGTTTTTTGCATAGAAATTCATTTTACATTGTAGGCCTTTAATTCTTATGCATAACTCACCATAATAATTTCAATATTTAGTAAATGTAATAATAAATTTTAAATAAAAAAAATCACACAAATCTGTTTAAAAAACAAGGTAAACCTGTAATATAACTGTACAGTAGAATGTATAATATTTATATAGTATTATATTAGTAATTATCTATATATATAAATATATATATATCATAATAATTAAATATATATTATTTAAAGATTTTTTTATTGGACTCAATACAGCTATTTTGTATTAAATCCAATAAAAAATTATTTGAATTTCCCGCTGCTCCTCCTGCCTGCACCGACTTCACCGGTAATCCCCAGAGAACGTCTCTGCTGGCTGAAGAAAGAAGAAAGCAGGATGCCCGGGGAGTAGAATGGAACAAGTTATGTGTTTTTTTTTTTTTAATGTTTTATGAAACCCCGAGTGTGACTTGGGATTACCGTTTTTTGCAGGTAAAATTCACCCTGAGTCACACTCAGGAATACCATTAGAGGGCTAATTAATCAGTTAAAAATGTAAAAGGAACTAAACTCTGAAAAAAAAGACGCGCAGAAGGCAAAACTGAAGGAATACTATATTATACTGTAAAATAAAGGTTCATGAAAAACAATGTACCTCTTTTAGACATTTAAAACTGGAAAGGAATGAATTGCTCAGTAGGTTAACAGACTGAGCATGGCATTAGAGGTTGAGGCCATCACCCATATGGACAGTGTCGAAGCTGTAGCTATCGGAGACATGAATGGATCAACGAGATTCCAATCCGTACCAACTATGTAGCGAAACCACATGAAAGGGAACGGGCTTGGCGGAATCAATAGGTCAAGAAGACCCTGTTGAGCTTGAGTCTAGTCTGGCATCTAGAGCTGGGTACTGGGCAGTGGGCAGGTGGCAGCAGTAAGAGCCCACTTTGTCTCAGTGCCCACCGCCTCCTCCTACTGCTGCTCTGCCTGTACTCTAAAGCCTGTGTATGGCTTGTAACGGAGCGGTGAAACCTGGTGGCTAATTTTTGGACCAGAGGAACCCCCTCATGTCCCTCTCTGGCTGTACTTGGAGACCGTGTAAAATCCTGGTATGTTCCCTTGGCCGCCCCATAAAATGGCCGTGCCAGCAACAGCAAAAAGACTTCCTTATTTTATTTTTACTTGTACAGTGTTGTGCAGAGATGGGAGAGTCTTGACATGTCTTTTTAAATGTATTTATAGGCTGTAGAAGCTCTCCACCGACCCGAATAACAACCGGAATTTTTCACCCATTGACTTTAATGGAGTTCGAATTCGGCAGTCGACCACCCGAATAATTATGCATTATTTGGCCGAATAGCGTTTGAATCGAATAGCGACCTAGTCGACCAACACTACTCCTTACACCGAAAACATCTTATAGGCCCATTGTTTAGTCCAAAATTATACACCTTGTTATACACCTTGGGCTTTCCTGAGCCCACAGTCTCATTATCTTCTGTTCTTCCCCAGAACAGTCTTACCAGGAACTCTTGGAATCCATGGGGTTGAGGGCTGAGAGTTATTTAGAAAATCCTCAGCTGCAGAGTATCGCTCCACCAGATCCACAAGCTGCACCACTTCCTGCAAGACTGGGCTTTTTTATTCATGGCCTCTCTCAGGGTGGTTAGCTGTGCAGACAGTAAGCGGTTGGCTTCTTGCTGGATTGCATTTGTGCGCTGTTGTTCTCTGGTTGCCTCCTGCTGGGCTGCCGCAGACTGTATCAGGGCCTTTACCGCGTCATCCATTTTCAGACTTTATTGTGTTGCATGCATCCTCCACCACTTGTGAGGGGTTACGCTCAGGATCGCCTTTGATGGGGTCAAAGGACACTTGTCTGGTTCATCCAACTCAGATCATAAACCAAGTTCACAGCCTTGGGCTGGCTTGCAGTCAGGTTTATTGAAAGTTGCAGATAAAATAACAAAAACAGCAAAAGAAAGCCTTGCCTGTCCGGCACTTACTATACATCAGACATCCCTGTCTATCAGCTGGAGGGCTTCTCCCTGTCAGCTCAAAACCAAGCTTTCAGCAACCTTCTACTCACTTTGAGCTCACTCACCCAGACCGACTTTCTGAGTCTCTCCACAGAGCTCCGCAGAGTCCACCTGTCTGTGTCTCCAAACAGAGCTCTCTCACACAGACTCCTGTCTGTGTCTCCAAACAGAGCTGAACTCACACAGACCCCTGTCTGTGTCTCCAAACTGAGCTGAACTACTGACTGAGCTCCTGGCTCTATGTTATATCCCCACCCTCAGTGCTTCTTCATTAGTTACCTCACAGGTGAGAGTCTTCCACCTGCTATTTCACACAGGAGAGGAATCTTGGGCAAATTACTTCACATACAAGAGGAATCCTGGGCAAATATATCTCTCTTCCACCTCCAATTCTGCCTTGGTGTCACAGTATATATACATATAGAAAATACTTTTAACATTAAATCCTCCATCTTTATTTTATTTTTTTAATTAATAGAATATCTGTTTACTGGTGAACAAATCTAAAGGATCATATCAATCAATGATTATGAAATGTCCAATTGCAAAAAAAAAACAAACATCCAATTTTGACAGACTGCGCAAGTGCTAATTGCAAGTGAATTTCTATCACTTGTGCGCTTAAAATTTGAGCATATAGAAGGGTGTTGTTTAACTTGCTTTTTCCTTTTGTCTTTTTTTTTCTTGGAGGGCCAGTTGTTTTGTGTGTAATCCTAATTATTCTATGTTGCTGCATTTGATACTTTGCTTACCCTTTAGCACAATAGCTTCTTTTTTTTTTTAACTTTGAATGTTTTAATGTCCATTTTGCAATTTTGAAGTCAATGTTAATGCTATGTTACTGTGTTTGTGGCCATATTGTTTGATTGCAAAATTCTGCCTTTATTACCACTTTTCAATGTTTGTCCTGCATAAATATTTTCTAGTCCAGTTTTCTAGCCTTGATAGGCCAAAATTGCATATTGGTTTGGTAAGTATTTTTTAAAGCAATATTTGTTGGGCCATTTTTGAACTATTTTGCTTTACATGAAAGTGTGGGTTTACATGTGTTTTGTTTGTTCTTTTTAATTTTTTGTCATTTAGTGTAAATTTTAGTGGTGTTTTTTTTTTTTTTTTGGTTTTGATGTGTTTTTATATTTTATTGTGACCTTTTAGCAAATGTTTCTTTTGAATAAAGTTGTTTGTGAAATGTTGTCGCTTGTTTTTTGGGGGTTTGTTGTTATGTGATCTCCTTTCCAATCTCCCAGGACACACAGTTTAAAAAGACAATTGTGATTGTTTTTAAGTTGTTCCGTTCTCTGAATTATTTGTAAGGCTAAAAGCAGCACATATGTCTTGTTAAAACTCAGTTGTTTGATGCGCATAGTTGTGCACCAAACTTCAGAAGCGTGTAGCTCATAGTTGTGCGCCACGGCGGACCCACTACGTGCGCCTGAACGGTTTTATCAGTTGAAAAAGGCATCGCACTTTTGCACAGTCCTCATTAAGGTAAGCTTGTATTTTTTGTGTATATTGCATGTTTTGCTTCATATGCACTCATGTATGTATAGATATGAGTGCACATAAAGCAAAACATGTATTTATGCATTTAGATGTGTATACATATACATAGAAAAGAGAAATTATAAGAAATGGGCAAGGAGGGCTTTTTGGACCATATAGCTTCAGATTGAAAAGATTGCCTATTTGTTCCTGTGATTTCGGATATCATGGGCTTGGCTACAAGCAACATTCATGGAGGATATTGCTTCTGGTGAAAAGAGGAATCCACCTTTATGTGCTTCTACTACTAAGCTGAGGTGAGTAAGTCAATTATATATAGTGGGTCAAAATCTAAAATGCCATTCAAATCTGCAAAAACACCCTGAAAGGATGGAAAAGCAAGAAAACGTTTGGCACAAAGTGGATTTGGCCCTGGAAGTTTGATATACTAGTACTATTTGTTTTGTGTAAACACCTAAATAAAGCATACACTCCAGTAATTATGAGCATTAGGTTAAGCAACAACACAACATCTGTTCATTTCTAAGAGTGCGAGACCCTGCTTGTGAGCTTGGAAATCAATGTGCTTTGACGTTGTGCTTGGCAACCTGGACCTCCTTCCATCACCATCAGGTGTGTTAGAATGAGTATGCAACTCAGCTGGACAACTAATTGACAACCAGTTTGGACAGCAAGTGGAAGTGTGCTTGTATACAATAGTGCTAAGATCAGGCAGCACAGCACAATGACAACAAACCTATAACACAACTAAAAATGAACAGAAGAGTTGTGTGAGGATAAATCAACATGAATGCAAATGTCAGGCTATAAAACAAAACAAACAAACAAAAAAAAGAGATAAAATTAATGACAATTTATTCAGAAAAGGAATATGTACATAATACATTCAAATACCAATATGGGACAAAAGCAACGAGAGGGGTCAAGTAGAAGTTTGGTGTGGAAACCATGCAGACATTTGTACTCAATACTTGTGGAAAAAATGACAAAACATTGCTGAAGAACTGCTAAACTACAGACACTGGCATTACAAACCAGGCACTTTAACATTGCAGCAACAGATGAAACTAACAATCATGAGGATTACAAAAAATCACATCAATGCATACCATCCAAGCAAACTTACTTACCAACACACACACACAAACCAGTCCAGTTAAAATAGTACTAATGAAAATGCATATGTATTTATATACATTTAAATGTATTTTGACATACACAAGTGAAATCACTAAATGTTCCTTAATACATGTATTATAACATGTTTGCCTATAATCCTTTACTAAAATATTTGATTTCTCTAAAGTCAAACTAAAATGAAATTTTTATCAGGTCACAAATGTTTGTTCACATATTTTTTTACACTCTCCTATTGTGTGATGACATATTTGAAACTGCCACTTAGTATATATCCAGCTTGATAGAAATTAGTTTGCAGTGTTGCAACCGAAAGAAAAAGTAACAAGAAGTGCAACAAATGTAACTATAAATGAAGCAAGTTTGTGATTGAGTAGAATGTAACATAAAGTAACACTTACAAAAAAAACATCAAGCATTAAAGATTCAAACTGACCTGTAAAATGGACTGGAGATGTGCACAGAACAGGGCGCAGGTGTGCCCTAATCAATTGCTATCACCTCATCATTCAGGTTAACATTTCCTTCTGAATCGCTCAGCTGAAAATTAATCACCTTAATTGGCGTATTCGAGATCTTTGCAGGAAACCGGCAGGCAAGTTCACTAGAACTCGGGCCCGACTTGCGCTAATAGAGGTTGTTGACCGGCATGTACATAAGCGCATTTCATTGATGAATCAGGCCAATTGAGTTTAGGTCTGCTTTAAGGAGCAGACTTGCTACAGGAGCACTGTGTGCAGACAAACAGGAACATGTGTTCAGGTGTGTCTTGTACTGCAGACAGAAGTGCTCTGAGTCTGTCAGGTTCTGTGTTTGCTGCAAATCACACACCTGGTGGAGGATATGAATGTTAAGTTGATCTGTTTAGGCTCTGTGTCAAACAGCCATCGTTCAACATAATGGGTATGATTTATAAAGCTCTCCTAGGCTGGAGAGAATACACTTTCATCAGTGAAGCTGGGTGATCCAGCAAACCTGTAATGGATCTGGCCCAGGATTGAAAACATTTGCTAACAAATAGCTTGATTTTAGGAAATCCATTCCAAGTTTGCTCAATTACTCAGCTTCACTGGTGAAAATGTATTCTCTCCAGTCTTGGAGAACTTTAATAAATCAGGGCCAATGTGTGTGTGCAATGCTGACAATTGAAAATGTCTCTCTATGCTAAATACTAGAAATCAAAATTTGATTCGCCTAGTGAAAAGAACCAGTCTTATGGGTAGAAAAAAAAAAAAAAAGGACAAACGAGGTTGTGAGTTTGGACCCCTTGTTTGTGTTACACTTACATTGTCAAGTCAGGTTAAAAAATACATAAGTCAATAAAGTTCAACCGTTAGGAAAATAAACATATCTCAGATATAAAACCCTATGGCCATAGTTGATCCAGAGGAAGACAAAAAACCCTGGTACACTTTGCTCTAACAGGGGAAAAAATTCTTCCTGATTTCATGAGGCAATTGGATGTTTCCTGGATCAATAGTCTCTGTTATCTATACTTTAAAGCTTTAATACCCAGTTATATTCTGTGCTTCTAAAAAAGCATCCAGATTTTTCTTAAAGCAATCTATAGTAGTTGCTGAAGTTCCTGAGGGAGCCTATTCTACATTTTCACAGACCTTATAGTGAGGAATCCCTTCTTTACCCGGAGTTTAAACTTATTTTCCTCCATACACAAAGAGTGCTCTCTTGTTCTTTGTAACGATCTTAAAGTTAATAGTTGGGAAGAGAGTTCTGTATATGGACCATTTGTATATTAAACAACAAGTTTCCATGCAAAACAATATATCGCTTTTGACATAAAAATACTGATATAATTAGACCACCAGGGAGGTTAAAACCATTTGCACATGAAAATCAATGACTACATTGAAAATAGAATGGAAATAAATCAGCATGGAAACTTTTTCAAACCTAGACTTCAGGTGAAGAAGTCATGGAATATAATCTCTTGACAGTTGCGTGGCCAATGCACTATGAGCAGGTTACATAAACAAAAGGTGCTCATTTAAGTAAAAAGCTACTTCTAGACATGAGAAATTGGAGCCAATGGTTCTAAAGGAAATGAAGCCACAAGAAATTCAAGATGGGATTCAGGGTTTGGAGAGTTATGATGATGTTTCAGAAGACATATATATGACTAAATATGAATAAATGTTAATTTTTTTTGTTCAAGAATAAATGTCAATTATTGTTCCTGAAAAAAAAGCATCCCCTGAAAATAAGCTCCAGTGCATTATTTGGAGCCAAAATTAATATGACACTGTCCTATTTTGGGGGAAACAGGGTATTAAGAATTGTATTTATGAATGATTGTTTTCCATTTGATGTTTGTAGTTCAGAAACATTAGTGCATTACCTTACCATTGAAACTTCTTTGAAAGTCTAAGTATATTGAAAATGTATTCATTTCACATTGTGGTGATATTTATTGTTAAAGGGTTTACACATTGTAGACCATCTGGTAATTTGTTGTAAACAAAGGGGATACACTAATATGAAAATTGGGACAACTCAGTATGCCTTATATGGGTGAATGGAACAGAACTGAACATTATGACTTCTTGGTAAATATTAAGGGTAAACCTTTTGAATAACCAACACTATAAATGAGTTGATTGTATTTACTAAATTGTAATTTTTTTGTTTATTTTTTTTCTTTTTTCTCCCGTCTCTTCCTAAAAATACAATAGATGTCATATTATTCATTTATGAAAGTTGATCCTTCTGATAAAGCCAAAGGGTGAAACACATAAAGGATTCAAACTTTAAGGACCTTAAATTCAGAGGCATAAATATATTATGGAAAAAAAATTTCTTGGATAGCCGGATGTAGCGCAATGTTCTTCTTGTAATGCTTTATACAATTTTGATAAAAAATACATTTTATGATTTTTAGCTGGATAGAATAAATTTATGTATGGTCCCTATAAAAATCCAAAATTTTAAAATTAGGTTAGAATTGATAATATAGGGATGTGGTACCTGAAGTTTATTTCCCACTTAACATTAAACCCCTTTCTTTAATAAATGTTGAACTGAAAATGTATGCAAAGACTGAAATTTTAAATTCCTTCCATGATTCAAATTGTTTTTCACTGAAACACACACAATTGTCTTATTGGAACTGTCTTTCCTACTGCCAAGAAGGAAAATTCATATTTTCTTGCTTTCAATAGATGCTGAGAAGGCATTCAAATGCCTGAACTGGAATGACTTACAGTACCCTACAGCAAGAATCCCCTGGTCCATGGTACTCTTTCCAAGGTGGTCCATATTAGTAATCGCACTGACTTGTGATTGCATGAAGCAGGATGTAAAGTATTAACAAATAATGTATTTGTTTTCTGCCAATTATAAATGTTCAGCAAATTCATATGCACAGCTGACTGAACAGTCAAAGTAGACACAGCAAGCCCATTTTTATTAAAAACTGTTTTGAATGTTAGCAATGATGGTCAAATTTGTTCATGTTTCACCTTGATCTGTTTCACTGAAATCTACTTGCTAGGAGGATGCTCCCAAAAGTCCTCAAGAATTGAGCTAAGTTATTTTTACATTTTATTTTTCAGATTGTTTTATGACTAAATTGGTACCAATGAATTGACGCAAATGTTACAACATCACTTCAGGTAAATGAGTATAATTTGGACTGTGAAGAAGAAAGTAAAAGGTTTGCTAAAGGAACACATAGCACACATCTACCAAAACAATTAGGCTACGTACACACGTCAGATGATTCTCATCCGATTCTCGCTTTAGGATGTGGATAGTATCGGATGAGAATCTGATGTGTAGAGCCGTTGCTGTCATTCATGGATCCATACTGGCAGATCCACTAACAACAAATGACTGCGATGCAAATGAAGAGGAGAGAGCGCAGCAGGGTGCCACTCACTCTCCCCCCTCCCCTCTCCATAGAGCTTGTTAATGCATATTTCAGTCCTTTTGGATTGAAGAGAGATTGAAGTTGTTGTAAGCCAATCTCATTTTTTAATGTGAAGAACCTTAAAAAGAGTTAACTGGGGGGGCGTGGCTTGGCGGTCTCAGAGAATGGCTATGTAAGTCCTTAGTTCCGTCGGCACCGGCTTCTTTATTCAGCTTGCGGGCACCCTACTAAACCAGAGATGGGCAAAGCGAAGAAGCTTAAAGTGGGGAGGCTTCCCCCCACCCCTGCACAGCAGCAACCCACTTCTCAGCCCTCGATTAGGGCTTTTATCGGGAACGATCCGGTGGCTTCACAGCCTCAGAAGATGGCGCCGGCCCGTGCGGAGGATTCTTCTGAAACGCGCCAGACTGAGGCAGCAGTGGTCTGAACCGGCATATGGAACGGAGGAAGACAACACAGGAGTGAGTCTTTATCCTTCTTCAGGAGACTCAATCTCCTCAGGGACACACAAGGCTGGGGGGATCTCTTACTCTCCTGAGGGCCCTTATACCCCCATGGATGATACCTTGCCGGCAGCATTTAGACCTTGGGCTGTCCCCTCTCCTATAGGGAGGACAACCCAAGACCCCCATGATTCAAAAATTTCTGGTTCCCCCGGGCTGAGCAGGGAGGAATTCCCCCCTTGGGCCCCCCTTCACAAGCATTTCGTCACTCTGCAGGGAATCCCACTGCTGGATTGTGTACAGCAGTAGCCCCCCCTAAGTGCCATCAGCAAAGGCCCGGTCTAGTGGCTGATGAGCTGAGCCCTCCATGGCAACACTACCTGCAAGTGTTGCCCACCAAAGTGGACTTTCAGCAGCTAATACCAGAAGTACAAGTACAGGGGATGCAACTGCAAGTCTTGGGACTATCACTTGAAAATAAGGGATCTTTATCGTCATTTAGAGCAGCGGTCCCCAACCTTTTTGGCCCCAGGGACCGGTTTCACGGAAGGAAATTTCTCTGAGGACCGGGGGGGGGGGTGCATAGAGAGAAAAGAGAAGACATACTCTGGCGTCTTCTCTTTATTCTCTGTGCACCTCTGCTGCTTCAAAGCGATCACATGACATCTGACAGCCAATCGAGCTGAATGTCATGTGCTCGCATTGCTTGTACACAGACTACTGTGTACATTTACCGGCATCTCATACAAACACCGCTGCGGACCACTTCCGGTCCGCGGATGGTGGTTGGGTGCCGCTTCGTTTTCAATAATGGATCATGTACTCGCGGCCCACTGAAAACACCGCCGCGGACTGGTAGTGGGCCGCGGCCCGGTGGTTGGGGACCGCTGATTTAGAGGATATGGATATTAACCACCTGAGCGTTACACTGAGGTCTAGATTTCTGTACCAAAAGTGATCCACTGTTTTTCATGAAATTTTTTTTTTAAATTGTAGACTTGTAACTTACAGAAATATGTCCGAACAGGGGTTCTAGTAGATAATATGAATATAAAAAATGTATTTACTTTTATTTTTTTTTATTTTTTTGTATTGGATTGGATACCGGAGTTTGTATTCAATTCAATACAAAATGAGCGTTTGAATTTACCAGTTATGTACTTTGTATTAATTTTATATTATTTTGTATTGGACTGGATACGCAAGTTTGTATCCAATGAAATACAAAATATTAAATTTGAATTTCCAAGTTATTTACTTTTTTTTTATTTTTTGTATTGGATTGGATACGCAAGTTTGTATCCAATCAAATACAAAATATAAATTTGAATTTCCAAGTTATTTACTTTTATTTTATTTTTTTTTATTTTTTGTATTGGATTGGATACGCAAGTTTGTATCCAATCAAATACAAAAGATAAATTTGAATTTCCAAGTTATTTACTTTTATTTTATTTTTTGTATTGGATTGGATACAGGAGTTTGTATTCAATCCAATACAAAATGACAGTTTGAATTTACCAATTACAAACTTTGTATTTATTTGAATTATTTTGTATTGGATTGAATACAGGAGTTTGTATTGAATCCAATACAAAATGAATGAATGAGTTTCTATTTGAATTTCCCGCACACGCGCTGACGTCATCACTCACGCAAGGAGGAGCCGTCCGGTTTTTTTTCTCCGCCGGACGGCTTCTCCCTTCAGAGATCATCCGGCGCTGGACGAAGACGGACGTGGACGATCAGCGGGACCAGGTAAGATGCCGGCCGGTATCTTGTGTTCAGCCGGCCGGCGGCCGGCATCTTACTGGTCCCGCTGGCACCCGACGCTGGAGAGGGAGATCGACGGACGACGATGGACGGAGGACGACGCTGGAATAGGAAAACGACGCTGGAATCCTTACCTCCATGGTCCCGCTGGATGTGCACAGCGGGACCATGGAGGTAAGGCTGTGACAAAATTACGGGGTTAACCATCCTAGCAATTTTTTTTTGCCCGACCTTCGTACGGGCATACCGGCTAGGTGGTTAAGGGTCGCAGGAATAACAAATAGGGTCTGTGGCTTTCCAGAGGCTATCCAAAATTCAGATTTGAAGTTGGTGCCACAAGACTTCTAATCGTCTTCTGGGTTGCCCATCTTCACAAGAGATCGGAATACTCGTGGCCTATGGAGCCTTGCGGCAACCTGCTTCGGCCATGAGACCACGGGATGTCTTTTATCACATTGCCGATGCAGCGTTGAAAGATGAAATCATGGCCGCTGCAAGAAATATGCATAATCTAGAGTTTGATGGGGCTCCTTTGCAGCTTTTCCAAAATGTATCTTGGCACACCTTGCAACAAAGGTGCCTTTTACAACCACTTCTTACTACCCTTCAGGATAATCGTATCCCCTACAGATGGAGTTTCCCGTTAAGCCTGACAGCACGCCATGATGGGAATTCTGCTGTCCTACGCTACCCGGAGGACTTGCCTGCTTTTTGTCAGGATTTGGGCATCGCTATGCCTAGGCTTCCGGGATGGGAGCCTGAAGACCCTCTGGCCCCCTTGCCCCCACCTTGGCAGGTGGCTACGTCTAGGAAAAGACTCAGACACAGGGTTCGGTGCCTTCTAAGTGCCTAGTGTGTTGCTATCGTTTCATTTCAGAGATGGATGCTGTAACCAACCAAACAAATATACAAATATATTATCAAACCATAAAGGAAGAGTAAAGCATTACATATAAAAGACAATGACGGAGCATAGCAATACACTTTACTATCCCTGGTGTATAAAAACATCTGACAATATTGTGCAGCCATCAAGTATATTGAACATCCTTAAGAAAACATCTTCCTGAAAAAAAAGATCACATTCAATCTCAGTTCCGTTGGTCACCAGTTTTTAGTAATTAATTGAAGGGAGTAGAAAAGAGAAAAGAAGAAAACGAAGAAATAGAATAGAAAAGGAAATAGGCTAGAGCAAGAGAAATAAGAGGAGGGGAGTGGGGGACTAAAGCAGGGTGGGGGGTTAAGTAAGGTGGGAAGGGGGGGGTTTATGTGGATATGCCCATGAAGCACTAGGAACCTAAACCGGAGGATGGAGTAATCTTATATAGTCTGCCAAACATATACAGTCGTCCCAGTAAAACAAGGAGGTTTAGCCCTTGATTTCATAATCTCTTCCATAAATTGTGTATCGTTCACCCTGGAAATCCATTGCTGTATAGTAGGAGGAGCAGATTGCTTCCATATTGGTGGGATACACGCCTTGGCTGCGTTTAGTAGGTGGCGTAGCAAAGAGGTTAATAGCGTTTCCTCCACAGTGTCGACACATGAATCAGGGCGAGCTCCGGTTTATCGGTGGAGATTTCTGTTAGTCTCAAAATGATCTCTGCCACATCTGACCAGAACGGGGTCAGAGCAGGACAGCTCCAGAAAATGTGTAATAAAGTGCCAGTGTGCTGCCTGCACCTCCAGCAAATCGGATTTGTATGTGGATAAATTTTTGTTAAACAGTCTGGAGTCCTATACCATAGTGTAGCATGCTGTCCTTTTGGTCATTCGTAAATTGAATGTTAAGGTCTCTCTCCCATTTAGTTATGAAAGGTGGGTCCGGGGTAACACGGAACTCCAACTGCAATTTTTATACATATGAAAGCACCCCTCTTAGTGGGTAAGGACGTAAGGATCTGTATCATATACTCCCAATTCACTCGGTTAAACATCTTTTCTGCGTCAGCCGAGAAAATCAAAGAAGGAATTTTGTGTGTGGTGGCATGATGTATCAGATTCAGCGTTCTAGTGGTGTTATCTCTTGCCTTCCTCAAAGGAAGAAACCTGCTTTGGTCTGAGTGTATGAGGTTTTGGAGTATGGGTGCCAATCTACACACTAGGATACTGGAAAACAGCTTGACATCACAGTTCAACAGCGATATCAGTTGGTAACTTGCACAAAATTTAGCATCTTTATCTGGCTTAAGTATAACTGTTATGTGAGCATTGGAAGAGTCGGCCAGTAAGGGGTAGTCTGGTGAGAGCGCATTAATTGCGGTTAGAAAAGGGCATGTAAGCTGAGGCAGAAATTATTTTTCAATATGCCAATGTGAACCCATCGGGGCCCGGAGCCTTTCCTGTGGGTGCTTGTAGTGCAGTATGGCTGATGGGAGCATCAAGTACGCTTAGAGCTTCCTCCGGGATCCTAGAAATGCAAAAGGTATGTAAGTAGTCCTGAACACTCGCAACAACAGAGTCCGACAAGACACAAAAGCACAAGCCCTCATTGTCCTTATTGCTCGTGCCAGTGCCCTCCCACATTTATTGCTATATTCATGGAAGAAGGCCCTACATTTATCAAGCTGAGACATAGCCTTGGAACAGCACTGTAGATTGATTTTCTCTCTCAAGGCCAGTAGCTGGGCCTCCATTTCCGCCTAGTGACCTCGCTTGTGTCTGGACTCTACGGCGTGTAGAACCTGAAATAATTGTGTTAATTGTAACTGACGCTCTTTTTTGAGCCTATGGCCCAGCTGTATCAGTATACCTCGCATATACCACTTGTGTGCCTGCCAAATGGTTAAAGGACTGGATACAGATACCCCATTTCTATCAAAGAAATCTATAATCTCCTTCTCTAAATAGGGACCAAAGTTTTCTGAAGCCAGGAGTGATTCGTTGAGGCGCCAAGTGCCTCTCTTGGAAGAAGAAATGTCTGAGAACAGTGTAATTGAGATCAGGGCATGGTCTGAAAAGGTAATGTTACCTATCTTGGAGTCTTGTACTAGGGGGGTAGTATCATGTTTCACCAGAAGAAAATCTATATGTGAGTAGGTTTTGTTGACCGGGGAATGGAAGGTGTAGTCACGTTCATTAGGGTGCTGTATTCTCCAAACATCCGTAAGCTGTATTCCGATATAGGGAGGGGGAAAGCACCAACAAAGATACATTATGTTAGGTATTGAACAACATATAAATATATCTCTGTTGTGCAAAGACAGTAGACCGTGCGTCCCCTTCAGAGGCGGTATAGAGGCCGATGGTGTTCTAAGTGGCAGCAGACCACAGTGAAGTGGTTATTCCTGCAACAAGATCAGCACCACTGGCAATTCTGATTAGGCCCTCCATCCAAGGGCACTGTCACAGAGACCCCATCCACCATAGGTATACCAGCCAATCAAAAAAAAAAAAAAAAAAAAAAAATATATATATATATATATATATATATATAAAGCGACACTATCGTAAACATTGAACATCAAAATATTTAGTTATATAGAAAAAAGGAGTATGAAATATATTAGCCACAGAAGAACTATTTGGAAAGTGGAAAGGGGGTGGGCGATTTCCTATACTAGTGGCACACGAACCACTATCTAATGATCTCCGGGTGATGCGAGCAGCTGCAGTAAATTCCGGGGGTGATGCCAGCAGGAAATCGCCGCTGGCATCACCCCCGGAATTTACTATTGGTGATCGCATCTGCAGTTAGATGTGATGCATTATGCAGAAATCCTGCATGGTGCATAGCATCTAACTGCAGATGCGAGCAGCAGGGTGGCGGGGATCCTTTTAAATGCCCGGGCGGCATTTAAAAGCAGATTATTCTGTAATGTGCTTTTAAATTTCCCGCCCGGCCACGCCCCCCGACGGAGAGGCGCCCCGGCATTACAGCGGGTTCGTCCGATCGTCGCTGGAGCGCGGGGTTGAGGTAAGGGGGACCACCAAAGTTACCCCGAGTGTGACTCGGGGTTACTGCTTTTTGCTAGTTTTTTCCACCCCGAGTCACACTCGGGATTACCGCCAGAAGGTTAAAAAAATATAGGCATCTTAAACAAAGAAAATAAAATAAAGTGGCAAAGTTGGTCTGTTGGACATCAAATAGATCTTGAGCAGCCCTTTGATAGTGTGAGATATATATAGTTTCAGGCAGCATTATAGATACTGTATGCGCGCTAAGAAGTGCAGTAAACCCCACAGCAGTAAAAGCAAAAATTATCGGATGAAATCCCTTCAAGGGACTTATCCATAGATAAAGAGCAGCAATCCAATTATATACACAATAAGGGGCATTCCAGAGCAGCACAGCCCATTCATGTGGCATATACCTATGCTGTGTAAAAGCATCAACTGCCCCCAAAAGGGAGATATATGGTCAAATAATAGTCAGAGTGACCGCATGCCGCATAGAAATAGTTAGCACCATAGCACTAGCCACAGCCTCAGATAGATCCAGGGAGTCCCGCTGTTCAAAGGTACAGGCAGTCACCTTTCCATGAAGTAGAGAGTTATTCAACAGACATTTGTCAGGAAGACCCAGCATTTCTCCATAGAAAAAAATTGCAGTTAAAATAGCTCAAACAAGCAGGGTCTCAAATATTACGGATCACTTATACAGACCAGCAGACCCACCAGGAAGGAGCCTGTGAGGTACAAGACATAGTGGACATCCTGTTCAAACCAGCGTGACATTTTGAGAATAGTGAGATTCCAAACAGCGTAGTACAATCTAACAGTTCAGTACACAATCATCAGTGTGAAAAACAAAACAAAAAAAACACATGACTCAGGAGGTCTGTAAAATTAGCAATTAGCATAGGGGTGGTAATCAAGCCCCATTAGACATGGGCCCTGATCTGCTCCGTATATCCACTGAATAGTTGCGCATAGACCTCCGGGGAGTATCTCTCCTGCGGTTCCACTGCAGAGAGGCCGCCTCTTCTGTAGGGAGATCCAGCCAGTTTGGTAAAACAATAGGCTCTACCCCAACATGGAAAACAGTGCTGGAAGTTGCGTATGGCGATGAAGTGCAAATGTTTCACTACCCTTCGTGATCAACACATGAAACGGGTGACCCCCATCTATAAAAGGCTCCAGCAGAACGAATCAACTCAAGTAATGGGCCCAGTATGCAGCACATGAGTAAGGTTTGCGCTGAGACATCTGGTAACAATTGTATACTTGCTCCATCAAAATGTACAGGGCTGTGACACCATGCTTTCCTTAGTATTTCCTCTTTCAAATTGTAATAGTGAACACGACATAAAGCATGGTTAGGGAGGTTGGAGTGCCGGTCTTTGACACTGCGTACTATGCGCACACAGTCAAGTTCAATGGCCGTGTCTAGTGGGCGATTAAGAAGCGTGTTAAAGATTGCTGTCACAGTGGCACGTAAATCAGCATTAGCCGTAGCATTCGGGGGGACCTCTGAGGCGCACATTGTTGCAGCGACTACAATTTTCTAAGTCGTCAGTATAGAGCAGCAGGGAGGTAAGTTGTGATTTGACTTCACCTATAGCAGACATAGAAGTTGTACTGTGTTAGTGGAAGTCTCTAATACAGTGACCCTGGATTCAACAACTGCCACCTTCTCCTCCTGTGTCCAGCTCCTTGCAAATGGAACTTTCAAATCTAGAAACCATGGCTCTAAATCACTGAGTTTAGGCAGGGATGTGAACATCTCCTCCAGCTTGGTATGTGTAACATATGCCTGCTGTGCTGAGGTAGCTGGGCCAGGCTCTGAGTGATCATGTTCCTGGGACTCTTCATGGAACAGGGCTGGACTACCTGACAAACTAGGGGATGGCGGTCTTGCCACTTGTTAGGCTCATTCCTGCTGTCCCCTTGCTGGTATTAGGGGGAGAAGGACGCTATATTGGGCACCACGTGCTATATTGGGCACCTGGTGAGCTATTAGAGGGGAAATAGCAGGTAAGAGCGTTGTTCTTACCCGCCCGCTTGGATTCCGGCGTCTTCCTCCAGCGCCGCATGCGGTTTTCAGGTAGAGAGCTAAAGTGTGGAGGCTGCCCAGACTAGATACACAAGATGCAGCGCGAGCTCGGAAAGGAAGCTGCCTCACGCCACCATCGCATAGCCACGCCCCTTGGATGCTGTTTTTTGCTGCCACTTTTTGTTCTTGTTTTGCCTTGACTCATAATGATAGAGGTTATTGCTGTTTTCTTTGTGATTGCACTAATACCGCTCTACTGCATATGTTTACTGCAGCGGAATTTAAACTGGTTTTCCGTGATTGCACTGTAATTGTTCTATTGCTCCTGTTCACTGCAGTAGAATCTATGCTTTCAGGGAATATTTGAATGACAATACTGTTTGTACTTTGTGGATTATCTCAGGGAGTGCTGTAATTTGTCCTTGTATTACTCAGTTAGTTGGTAAATAAACAAATGCAGTAAACAGACAGGGTTTTTTGTGGCACAAAAATTATATTAAACGTGAATTTTTTCCAATACAAATCTGAATCAAAGGATTGGTATTTACAGTTTTGATATGGTACTACCTTGTTCCTGGAGGTTCTGTACCTGTTTGGCTAGACAGAGGTCACCTACTTGGTGATCTAGTCACTTTTCATCATATAGATGAGCGTTGAGCTGAGCAGTGTGTGCAGATAACCCACGAAATGCGAGTGTTTTACACAGCCTTGTTACCTGACGCGTTTCGCCCCCCTTGGGCTTCCTCAAGGGTGATGCTACGCCTAATGCTGCTCAATGTACATACTTGTAGTTTGTCTAGATGATACAATAAGTATTTCATGTTAGTAAATCGGTTAGAAATTACAAAATTTTTGACATATTTTTTCTTCCTTAGGCATAGTAGAAAATCATATATCTAGTATATTTTTTACATCTGGATATTAAGAGATAAATCTATGTGCTGTACATGCAATTATTTTGAAAACATTTGTATGTATGGAATTTGTATGACATATAAGTAAAAACATTTCTGTTGTCATTATAATCAATCATTACAATCAATATCTAGTTTTTAGTGACAATGCAAAATAGCCATAGTAGTCAGTATATTGTGTCACATTCAACATATACATATACATTCTCTTGTCCTGTTATGTCATAGTAGGGGGTATTAAACTGTGCATATTTCAAATTGAATATTCCCTTAGAAAATACTACCAAATAAAAATACACACTAGTAGGACACTTGGTTTGTTTACTACTATTGGCAAAATATGTACATAGAACATGAGTCAAAAGGCAAAACTTTCATGTTCCTTCAGAGGATATGATTATGCTCATAGAATCAAAAGGGGAGATGCTGTCCCACAAGGTTTTTAAGAAAATACCAAATGCCTCCAATATAGAGGGAACTCATTCAGGCTTGCCCCATAATGGGAGGACCTATAATAAGTAAATATGGTAATGAATATCCTAAAAGAGCATTGTTTAAATTATATTATTTTAGTATATTAAGTGTATACAAAAATGTCTTATGCTATGAATCGGAGCAGTGGAGACCCCAACCACAGTCTTTTTAAACTCATGAGAAAAAAAGCATGACAGAGGAGATTCCCGGAGCCGCCTCTATAAAGACAGCGTTCCAGAAGTTCTCCCTGCCATGTGCACACTTCTCACGTGATTGACTTGTCGGGTGTGTACTCGGCTCCAGAGACTCCCTTTCGAGTACACCTTTCATCTGACGTAAGAGAGGGAGGGATCCTCCGCTCTGTATCCTGGCTTATTGGCAGGTCACTATGCATCCCATTGATGCACAGTGATCGGCAAAGCGCGTTTATCCAAAGGAATAAACGCATACAGGGATGTGACATGGTGGGAAGACATTGACAATTTAAAGCTCATCGGTAAAGAATACTGATGCTCCCGTCCCCGCAAGTCAGGATGTATGCAGGGGATCCTCATCCGTTTTTTTTACTCGGCTGTTATTTTGACCTGCTGTTTTGCCTATATTCAATGCTGATTTGCTGGAGGTCATTGTTATTTCCCTATTTGAACTATAACCACTGTATTGCCCTTATATGCTGTAGTGCTTTTTATCCTCTTTTGGATATTTCATACCTGCCCTACAGCCCCTTAGGGGAGTCTTATGCCAGGCCTGATTTAGGTGGGCCTGGTGGGGGATCTTCTCCTGGGGCCAATTTACCACTTAACAGCCGGTGTGGACCGCAATATCTTATAATGTTACACTGGTGGTTTGGTGATTGTTCTGCAGACCGTTGGGTTCCCGATCCCGCTGGGAGTGTTGGTGTTCTTGCCAGGTACAATTGTTGCCTGTCCGCCTTGGAAGAGGCACAGGTACCGGCGGGTGACGAACACCCCCGCCGCCGACTGCTTCAGTTAGGTTTATTGTATATGTTTTTGTGTTTTTTTTTTCTATTTTTTGTTTTAGTGTGTCTCCTTCTCAATTTACCCCTCCATCCCACCCAATCCCCTCCTTTCTCTATAGCAGATGTCAGTCTGCAGAGGTTGTGTTTCTGCAAGAGACACATTTTGATAGTTCGGGCACCTTCAACTTTGCCTCCCAATACTACCCTGGTGCTCATGTGGCTAACTCTCACTCTAAAAAGCGAGCGGGGGTAGCAATTTTGATTAAGGACTCCTTTAAATTCTCCCTTATCCATTCAATTATTGACCTGGAGGGCAGATTCATTATTTTACATGGTACCTTACAAGGTGTCCCTTTACCTATGTGCAATATTTACGCTCCCAATGCGGGACAGCTCGAGTTTCTTACTAAGACGTTGGCCCTCTTACAAGAGTTCACACATACTTATCTGATTGTTGGGGAAGATCTTCTCCCCGACTTAAGCTAGGATGTCCACGTTTATATCCCCTCCACCTCCTGTTGTGCTGCAATGTTCTAATTTTTTTAGGCAGCTTATAAGACGTCGTCAGCTATATGAGGGCTGGAAAATCCAGCACCCAACAAGCAGGCAGTTTACTTTCTACTCCCCTCCTCACCAAACCCATTGACTTTATATTTATTAATTTATCACTATTGAGGAATAGTGTTCCTGCTGATATCCACCCTATTTCATAGTCAGATCATGCCCCGATTACTTTGGAGGTTCTTTTTGCTCCCTCTAAGACTAGAGTCTGTCATTAGATGATGAATGATTTTCTCCTCAAAAACAAGGACACCAAATTGTCCCTTACTACAGGTATACAAAACTACTTTGACGAAAACAAAGATTCAGTAATGCATACTTCCACTGATAGGGGTAAATGTGTGGCCTTGAGCTCCTGCCTTAAAAGGAAATCTAATCTGCAGCGTGCCTTAACAGAATAGGCACTACGGACTGCAGAGAAGCTCACTAGTAGAGTGTCGCTGGGCCTCCTGCGAGAGGTGATCTCCCTCTGCTCCAAAATTAGTGCCTTGGAGCTGAGGTGGGTCAGCTGGATGATGAAGCGAACTAGACAGCTTTATTATCATAAGGGCAACAAGGCAGATATGCATTTGGCAGGCAAACTGAGAAATGCACAAACTAATTCCTCTCCCATGGCCATCAAAGACGATAAGGGGATAATGTTAGCCCTGCAGGTCGTGGGTCCTATCTTTCAGGTAGAGTAACCCCACTACCTGTGTTCCATGCCTGAGTTTCCTTCCTGCTGGAGACTTGCTCTGGTGTTTGAGCTGGCATGGGTGTGTCTCTCTTAAATCTATGAGGTAACACATACACGCCCTTTGTTTTCTACAGCCTATGGCTGGATCTCTGCAAGTATTTAAAGGCACCTCCTACTACAGGAAGTTGCCTGAGCAATCACAAGGTTTTACCCTGTGTAACTCCTAGTGCAAAGGTGTTTCCTCTGTTTGCTTTACTGTGTACCGGACTTTGTTTACTTACCCTTGGCCTGTTTGCCCCCTGACCTCGGATTATGTTTTTGGACCTTTGCCTGATTGCCGCCTGACCCTGACCTCGGATCTTGTTTTTGGACTTTGTCTGATTGCCATCACCCTCTTGGCCACGCAAGCCCCTCGGTGCTTGCACCAAGTACCCTGACCCCTCTGGTCAGCTGCCACTGAACTGGGGGTTGCTCAGCGCGTGCATAACAGATAATAAGGTATGACCCATCCCAAATTGCTTCCTGTTTTTAACAATATTATACCCAGTTATATCATATGGTGCAACAGGCGCAGAGTTCCATGGGTTCAACTTTGCAAGCCAAAATAGATTCCTATTTTCTGAGTTGAATCCCCCCCAATTAACCCCCCCCCCCTAGGGTTCTAATTCTGTCCAAATATCCATGCAAAAAGCATTACATTTTTTTTTGCATGGAAATTTTTTTTACATTGTAAGCTATAATTCTTAGGCATAACTCCCTGAAATATGTCCAAAATTTAATAAAAAACTTTAAATAAAAAAACACAAAAATCTGTTAAAATGTATTTTTTAAAAAATAGGTAAACATGTATTAAAACTGTACAGTAGCTTGTATAATATAATTATATATATATATTATAATAACATTTCTTTGTATTGGACTCAATGCAGCTATTCTGTATTGAATCCAATACAAAATTATTTGAATTTCCCACTGATCCGCCCGCCAGCACCGACTTCCCTGGGAAACCCCGGAGATCGTCTCTGCATTGTGCGGCTGAAGATTGATGAAGACGGACATGTCCCCAGGACCTGGGGAGACCCGCAGGACTCCGGGGGACTACAACAGAGCAAGGTAAGTGTTTTTTTTTTTTTTTAGGTTAAAGCTACCCTGAGTGTGACTCGGGAATACCGTTATTTGCAGGTAAAATCCACCCTGAGTCACACTCGAGAATACCGCTAGGAGGTCAAAGACAGAACATTTGGACCAGCCTAATAACCCCATCACCGAAGAGGAAATCTCGAAGGTTATTTCCCACCTCCCTTCACATAAAGCTCCTGGTCCAGACGGTTTACCGTATTTATATTACAAAACCTTTTTGCCGAACTTACTCCCCCATTTGTTGGATTTGTTCAATGATTTTCTACAGGGTAAACCTATTCCAGCCCTTAATGTCATGCTCCTACATTACTGTAATACCCAAACCCGGTAAGGATCCGATGGATTGTACTAATTATAGGCCCAAAGCATTACTCAATTTGGATCCTAAAATTTATTCTAAGCTTCGGGCAAGTTGACTTTCTAAATTTTTACCGTTCCTTGTACACAGGGACCAAACAGGTTTTATCCCATACCGTCATGCCAGTGATAATACTCAATAAGTAATCAATGTTATAGACATCCTCAACAAACGCCTTTGTTGGCCATTTGTTAATCGTCTTAGTTGGCCATTCATGTTCTCCACACTTACTAAAATGGGGTTCTCAGGACCCTTTGTTAGAGCAATTTGTTCCCTTTACAGTTGCCCTTCAGCCTCCGTCATGTTGTCTCATGCCTCCTCTACACTATTTCCCAATAAAAATTGGACACGACAGGGATGCCCCTTGTGCCCCCTGCTTTTTGCTCTCAGTATTGAGCCACTTGGAGAGAGAATATGTTCCAATCCCAATATTCAGGATGTTCCAGTGAAAGGATCCTCTTACAAAATCTCGCTATACGCGGACGATGTCCTTCTCACATTAACACAGCCCCTTACCACTCTCCCAAATTTGTGGACTCAACGCCTTTAGCGCTGTTTCAGGCTATATGGTAAATTCTTTGAAGACAGAGGCTATGCCTTTACATATACTACCTTTACAAGTTTCAGCATTGCAGGACAGTTATCCTTTTAAGTGGCGGGAGCACTCTCTGGGTCAGGGGTCGGGAACTAATGGCTCGCGAACCAGATGTGGCTCTTTTGATGGCTGAATCTGGCTCGCTGCCAAATCTTTAAAAAAAAGGTATAAGGGGGCGTGGCCTGCACTCCACGAAGAGAAGCTGTGTTCTAAGCCTTAGAATACAGCTTCTCTCCGCAGAGCGCAGGCCACGCCCCCCTGCATCGGTGGCCCACGTGAATGTGATCCGGGTGCACCGTTTTTCATTCCTAAAAGCTGCCCCCTGCTCTGCTGGGTGAGTCCTCATCTTTTGTTTGTGGCCCCATCGAGGTACTAGGCATATTTAAGGCACTTTCCACCAGTGGCCGAAAATTGAGTCCCCGGCTTGGGCCTAACCTGCCTTGATGGCCTGTAAGGGTCCATCCCACCAGCTACACCCGCAATTGGCTACCCTGCCTTCATTACCTCTGCCCTGCCCCACGGACCACTACCTGGGGTGGTATCCTCCTCACCTCAGTCAACTAGCTGGATAGCTAAAAGAAAAAAAGATGAGGAGTATCGTACTTTTCAGCAGGAATGGACAGAGGAATTCGCCTTTGTGGAGAGAGCAGGTTCTGCAGTGTGTCTAATATGCAATGATAAAATTGCATCGATGAAACGGTCAAATATAAAGGGGCACTTCGACACATGCCATTCTACATTTGCATCGAAATATCCTGCAGGGGACAGCAGGAAGCAAGCATGTCAAGAGCTACTGTGCAGAGTGCAAGCTAGTCAGCAGCAACTCCGTGTTTGGACCCAACGAGGTAACTGGAATTCAGCTAGCTTTGCTGGTGCTTTAGCAATTGTGAGAAACAGAAAGCCATTCACAGATGGGGAGTATGCCAAAACATTCATGATTGATGTTGCCAATGAACTTTTTGACGACTTTTCAAGTAAAGACAAGATAATCAAACAAATAAGACATGCCTCTCTGTCGGCAAGAACTGTTCACGATCGTACCATCATGATGGCATATCAAATTGAGGCAACACAAGTTAAGGACATAAATGCAGCATTATTCTTTTCTCGCGCTTTGGATGAGTCAACAGACGTAAGCCATTTATCCCAGTTCAGCATGATTGCAAGGTATGCTGTTGGTGACACACTACGTGAGGAAAGTCTTGCTGTTTTGCCTATAAAAGGGACGACAAGAGGGGAGGATTTATTCAAGTCTTTCACTGAGCTCGCTAAAAAAAAAAATCTACCGATGGATAAACTTATTTCGGTGTGTACTGATGGTGCTCCGTGCATGGTGGGGAAAAACAAAGGATTCGTAGCGCTTCTTCGTGAACATGAAAAGAGACCCATCCTAGGTTTTCACTGCATCCTACATCAGGAGGCGCTTTGTGCTCAGATGTGTGGCGAGCAGCTTGGTGAGATGATGTCGCTGGTCATTCAGGTGGTCAACTTTATTGTTGTCCGAGCTTTAAATGATCGCCAGTTTAAAACACTGCTGGATGAAGTTGGGAATAATTATCCTGGTCTGCTTCTGCACAGCAATGTGCGTTGGTTGTCAAGAGGGAAGGTGCTCAGCCGTTTCGCGGCTTGTCTGAGCGAAATCCGGACTTTTCTTGAAATGAAAAACATCGAGCATCCTGAGTTAGCTAACACTGAGTGGCTCCTGAAGTTCTACTATCTCATGGACATGACTGAACATCTGAACCAGCTCAATGTGAAAATGCAAGGCGTTGGAAATACAGTCTTATCCCTTCAACAAGCAGTGTTTGCATTTGAAAACAAGCTAGAACTCTTCATCGCAGACATTGAAACAGGTCGTTTACTACACTTTGAAAAACTGGGAGAGTTTAAAGATGCATGCACAGCAAGTGACCCTGCTCAACATCTTGATCTTCAGCAGCTAGCGGGCTTCACATATATTCTCCTGCAGTCATTCAAAGCGCGCTTTGGAGAATTTCATGAGCGCACTCGTCTTTTTAAGTTCATCACCCATCCACAGGAGTGTGCAGTGGACAGCACCGATCTGAGTTACATCCCCGGAGCCTCCGTCAGAGATTTTGAGCTACAAGCTGCTGACCTGAAGGCCTCAGATGTGGGTGAATAAGTTCAAGTCACTGAATGAAGATTTGGAAAGACTTGCACGACAGCAAGCAGAGTTGGCGAGCAAACACAAGTGGAGAGAAATTAAAAAACTTCAACCCGCGGACCAGCTGATTGTCAAAACTTGGAACGCGCTTCCTGTCACATACCACACACTGCAGCGTGTGAGTATTGCTGTACTGACAATGTTTGGCTCTGCGTATGCATGTGAGCAGTCTTTCTCACATCTAAAGAACATTAAGACTAACCTACGATCACGTTTAACGGATGGAAGTCTCAACGCCTGCATAAAACTTAACCTCACCACATATCAAACAGACTACAAAGCCATCAGCAAAACCATGATGCACCAGAAGTGCATTATTGGTAAGAAGTACTTTATTGATTCATTAATTATTCATTCATTGGTTAGCAACAGCATAACATAAAATGCACACATTTACTTTTATTTAGTTTTAAACATATTGTATGGCTCTCACGGAATTACATTTTAAAATATGTTATGTTTATGGCTCTCTCAGCCAAAAAGGTTCCTGACCCCTGCCCTAGGTTATCTGGTTACTAAGATTACGGCTACCTATAACCAATTGTATGCTCGTATTTTCCCTCCACTGTTCCAGGAGATATGTAATTATCTGCACAAATGGAAGGGGCACTCATTGTCGCTTTTAGGACATATTGCGTCTGTGAAAATGATGCTTTTGCCCAAGCTCTGGGTTCCTGTCCTGACCCTGAAAACACTGCAAGCTGGTTTTCTGAGTATTATTTGGGTGCAAAGGCGACATAGATTGTCTACATTAGTGGTTTGCACACCCAAAGAATTGGGAAGTCTGGGGGCCCCAGATCTGGTTAAATATTAGGTGGCGACTCATCTTCGGTATTTGCCCTCATGGACTATGTTGTTTCCCCCCAGTGTATGCCGGGAGTTGGAGGAAGCTTGGATTGCCCCACTTCATCCTAATGTGATGTTATGGAGTTCCTATGTTATGGAGCAAATAAGTCTAAGTTTGGTCTCTCCTCTCATGCCTATGTACTTACATCCAATATACACACTCCTGTATTACCCAATAGCCTAGCCAGAAAGATGTGGCAACCAGAGAGAAAAGGCGCTATTCCATATTCTGAATATTTTACACGCGGTGAAGAGACTACTCTCCTTTCTACAGGATAAGTTTGACCTCCCACAAGCCTTCTTTTATGCATACTTGCAGATCAGGCATTATGTCCTTTCCCTTCAACAATCCCCTAGATTTACTGAAATTACTCCTTTGAGAGAATATGCGCTGATGGTCCTCATGCCAAGGGCCTTATTTCTTCCATTTATCGCCTTCTCCATGTGTCTGCACAGGAGGGTTCTGGTACATTTCTTAGTTCTCCCCAGCCTGTTTTTGGGGGGCGGGCCGCCCACCTGCAGTGATTATTCCGCCCAGCACATTTTCAGCAGCTCTGAATGGACACCAGAGAGGCTGCTCTGCTCCCTCCGTTCTCAACTGATAAGAGCTGATTTTTGATTAGAACCGGGCGGAGTAAGGAGAGCACAGCACAGCTATGAGGAGATCAGGACACAGGCTGCCCCTCCCCCTCTAATTGCTGTGCTGAGTCTTTTGGAAAAAAGAAAAAGTAACATCATGCAATGTCTCCGCCCAGTGGCGGAAAACTGTGTCATAATGACTTGAAATTTTCAGGGTCCACAGGGAACACCATTCACAATTTCAGCATCACAGCTTTTACAAATGATGTAATGAATGATATGGGGATCAGAATTGTAAAATCTTGTGAAAATACAACATTGGGGTTGCAGTATAAAAAGCAAGTGCGCCTGGGAGTCCTTAATCAAAAATGCAAATTGGGGACCCCCGGGGCCACTTTCATAGAAAGGAGGCATGGGGGCAAGGGCTCCTAAATTTTCACTTATCTCTCACAAATCTATAACTGTCATACTATGTTACCCGTCTGCCTCTCGTCTGAACAAAGACGAAAATGTAGGTGCAGGGGGTGAGGGCAACACCTTTTGATAACCCCCCCACACTAAAATTTCATTACTATGGCAAACGCACTGCCCATTTCTAACACTGGAAACCCAGTGTTTCTCTGAAATGAGGAGGTGTAGGAAACTGAAAATGTGTGGGGAACATCTGTGGATAACACCCCCTAAAGTTTTATCACAATGGCATCATTAATACATAAAAAACTCTGCCCATCAAAACGAAATTGGGGTTTAGTTACTGGTGGGGTAAATCATGGGGCAGCGTGCTTTGATGGGCAGAGTTTAAGTAATGATGCTATGGGGATGAAAGTTTGGGGAGTGTAAGCCACAAATGTCCCCCACTTGCCCCTTTAATTCTGTTTATCTGCACCTCTCTGTTCTAGAAGCATTAGGGTTCAAGAGAAGGAAGCGGACCGTTTGATGGGCAGAGGTTTTTATGGTATAATGATGCCAGGCTAATTAAATTTTAGGGGTTTATACATCTGCTCCCCACTTGCACCTACATTTTCAGTTTCCTGCACTTCCCCATTCCAGATAAATTGGGGTTCAAAGAACAGAAGCAGAAAGGACAGCATAGTATTACAAATATATCTTGGTAAAAGGTAGGTAACATATTTAGGGCCCCCACCCCAATGCTTCTTGCTATGTAAGTGGCCCCAGGGGTCCTTAATTTGCATTTTCTTATAAAACAGCAACCCAAATGTTCAATTTCCACAAGTTTTTAAACTCATGATCCCCATATTTTGAAATCCTTGAAATTAAAAAAAGAAATGTTGGTTATTAGTGGCTCCCCTGTGTACCCTAAAAATTTTAGGTAATTACAACCAACATTTTAGGAGATCTGAAAGATTTAAAGCAATGAGTTGTTAGGCTGCAGAACATGACAAGCAGACTTTACACACACCGCTATCATACTGTGGGTGGATAAATTTCACAGGAAGTTTTTGTTTTTGGCAGTGATGAGGGGGGCACTGGCTGCCCTGCCCCCATCTGCGATCACCTGCATGATGCTCTTTGTGTTACCTAGGTATAGTGCTAGGAGGTGACATCTGAAAGTAGGCTGAATTCACACTGGCAGTAGGGTCACATTTGCTGTGTTTACCCCTCACTTACCTCTCACCAGGAATCTCTGCAGCCTGAAAAGCCCAGAACTTACCGCCTGTTACCAATCCTAGGTGTCAAGCAGTTGCCAAGTAGTCACTGAGGAGGAGCATTTTTTTACTGCTAATGTGAACTAAGCCTAATTTGTTAAGCCACATTTATCACACACTCAACCACACTGACACAATAGCGGGGGTTACTGGATATCTATGGCATAAATAACTAGGAGCTCCAAATTTTTCCTGTCTAGCCCCGCCCACTTTTTTTTACCACCCGGCTAGTTTCCCCCCACCCAGCTGAAAAAAATTTCTGGGGAGAACACTGCATTTGCATATATGGATACTTGGGAGGCCATTTTGAGCCGTACACTGAACTGAGTGGTCAGAACTTTGGGAGGTGCGGGTCCCAGCGTGGGACTCTGGAGCATGTCTTCTGGTTTTGTCCCATTATACATAGTTATTGTGAGAGTAACCAAGCTAATCAGAGAGGTGACCCAGCAACGGTTTTCCTTTGATCCACTCCACCACCCTTTGGGATTGCCCCTTACGGGTCTCCCCAAACTCACATGTAAGCTCATTACACATATTTTGGTGGCAGCACGTACTTTGATTCAGACCAAGTAGAAATCCATATCGCCTCCCTCTTTAGAGGATTTGCATACTCAGATTCAGGAAGTCCATTTGATGGAATAATATTCTGCTCCGCAGGAATAGTGTTGCTACAGTTGAACGGGTCTAGGAAATCTGGGATGCTTTTTATGCTCGATTACAGGTTTAATGTGTTAATTTGATTTTTGAGCTCCTCTCACTCATCATCTCCTTGGTGGCTCCTTTTCATCCCCCCCCCCCCCCCCCAACTTAGCTAATTGTCATGTTTACAGTTTATGCTTTTTCCCTTGTTAATGTTTTATGTATATTGGATTTTCACTGTTCACCATATTTGCCATAAGCGAATGTATTGATTATGCTAGTGTGCTACTAATATTCATATATGTTATGTATGTTGTTCTATCTGATGTACCAATAAATATAAACAGTATACAGCATGGTTATGTTATTTTATGGTTTTCTGAATGTATATCAAATTTGGGGTTAAAACCCCACTAACTAAAAAAAAAAAAAAAAAAAAAAAAAAAAAAAAAAAGGTAAGTAACTGCAAACAAGTAGACCTGAATTCTGCTAAAAATTCTTTGACATTGTTCCCACAAAAGTGGCTTATTTGGAAAAATAGGACTGCAAGCTTAGAAAAATCAGATTTGAAGCTGTGTAACCAATAAGGTATCACACTACAGTCTAAGGTTGCACAACAGAGTTTAGTGTCAAGACCATTACTTTTTAGTTAATTCTTTGTTATCTACTGGTAATAAAGTTTGGGATTTTTGTATTATTTATGTATTTGCAGTCGACACAACACTATCTTTGGGGAGTAAAACTATGTGAATCAATAAGGCTTTAACACAGACTTTACGCCTTACGAAGGCCTACAAAGCATTTATACAGCTTTCAGCAAGCTTCAAACAGCTTTCAAATTAGGAATGATACAAAGAGATCCTAATGGAAGTGCTGACTTTCACTTTAACAATCAGTTAGCAGACTTTAAGTAGTTAAAGTTTACTGAAGTCTTCCGACAGCTACTTTTTTTTTGTCAGTCAGCCCTCCTATAGAATAAATTTGGAAATGTTAAAAAAAAAATATTTTTTTTTTAAAGGTTTCAAGATGTTTAATGCAGAACTTAACCCATGAGACTTACCTATCCATGTTCCAATGCAGGGTACCTCCCTCCCTCCCAGAGACAATCTTCACCCACTGTGACCCACGTAAGCGGCCATGGTGGGATGATGCAACTCCTATATTTTCATTCCTCCCCTGCACATGCCAAAGAAGCCAGGAGTGCCAGGTTTCTCAGGCAACCAGAGCGCCCGCTGAGCGGCTTACCTTTGTTGTCAGACACAGGGGGGGGGATAAGGCAGGTAAGACATTGCCTGTTCCATTCTGCAAAATTGACCATTAGTTCCACTTTAAAAGCTTCTCAAATGCTTTGGGAAAGCTTGCTGTACAGTCTAGTCTTACATAAACCAAACCCCATGTAAATAAACCCTAATGAAGAAAACCTGGTTGCTTATGGAGCAAGAAACCTATTTTCCTATTAAAATAGGAGTGGAATCAAAAGGAACATAATCTTGCACCATGCACCAGAACTACCACTAAGAAAAACATCATCTTTAATAAGCATTTCAGTTTAAGAACTGGAAAGAACTCGGAAAAGGGTACATAAATGAATAAAAGTAAATAAGAACTACAGGTACTAAAGGTACTGAGTAAATGAATTAAAAAAACAACAACATGTAGGTTAACATGTCAGGTATGAATGGCAGCAAACATGCTAGAAAATAAGTGAAATGTATGTGATGAAGAAACCTGAGAAGTAATTCACACATAGAAGTCCCAAAAATACAGGTGAAAGTACGGTTCAAAAGGAAAATTTGAAATACAAAGTTAAAAAAAATAAAACCTGGGAGTGCACATCAAAAATAGATTTAAAATATCCTATATAAACATTGATTTAAAAGGGCAACAGCCCTATCCAGTGTGACCCATCGTTTTGCAGAAATATAAAACTGCAGCTGTTAACAGGTTTAAAAGGCAACACAAGTGGCAAGAACAGGTGATCGAAAAGGTTGTTCACATCTTAATGACACATCTTCAATGTCATTTCTTTCTGTGTTAGAGGGGAGAAAAAAAAAGAAAAAGAAAAAGTTTTAACTAGGAATAGTCAAGAACAATTGAATCCATGATCTTAAACAACTATGAATAGATCATATACATATGAATATATAATATACAATTGAAACCCATGTACGAATAAAAAGCTTTGCTGCCTCAAAATGCTAGTCTCAGGAGATTTCGGTTCGACTTAAGGAGACAAAGCCCTGCCTCTACCCAAGATGGCCACCTCCACTAAAAGACAAACTGCCAAACAAGGTTGATCTTATCAGAGATCTTGTTGATGGATCCTTTCCTAGGTTTACTTGTGCTGCAATACTAGTTACTACAGTGGCAGTAAAGACTGAAGGGGAAACCTGCAGCCTTCTGGGCTACTTGTACACATGACCAAGATCATCATACATTTGCAGGAAGGCAAATCACCTAATCTCGCACCTGCACAGTGCATGTTTGGGTGACTTTAGTAAGAACCTGAAAGAAAAGATGGCCGCACTCACTGTCAAACACCAGAAAGAACAGAGAAACTTTAAGAAACACTTTAAGGACAAGGACGCTACAGTACATATGTTTGTTTTCTTTTGTGTAGGTATACTTTTAATCTGCTAGGAGTAAAAATTTGTCAATTTGACAAATATGGGTCTTATCTGTAGTGTTATTTTGTCCTAAATGGCTTCCTAGAGTTGCAAGTGTTGTAAATACACAGGGTAAAAAAAAAAAAAAAAAAAAAAAAATCTAGTCCGATTTTTCCTAAATTTTTTTGTTGCATTTTCCTTACTGTATTTTCTAATAATTCATTCTTATATATATTTATATATATATATATATATATANTATATATATCTGAAATAAATATAAACATATCCACCAATTTGGCAAGGTTATGGGATTACTTGCATTAATGTGAAAGTAAATGTTCTCATACCCATGGCAAGTGGGAGAGCCCCAAGTCTCAGTAGTACAGTTAGACATGCAGTTCTGGGCCTATACAGATTTAGGTCAACAGAGATCATAGTAAACTCAAATTAGATTTCCCACTATGTACATGCTAACACGATGCTAAAGAATTGCCTGGATGTGGCTACTGGTGTAACTCATACTTAAAGTAGACAAAGTTGATATTCTGATTATTAGAACAGCTGCAGTGGTTTCTGGACAGCTTTAGCAGATCATCGATTTTAAACAGCATTTTATTTATGCAAAATAGAAAAAAAAAAACATTTAAATTTTGTACTCACCAATGGCTCCAATTCCTTGGTATCAATCAGATTAAATTCTTTTACAAAATAATAAAAATGTTTGTAGCATGTATTTACATGAGCCTCTGCACCCATTTGGATAATTCTGTCAAAGTGATGAATATAGACATGAACAAAGACCCGAAAAAGCCTTGACAGAATTTTTTTCACAATCTGCAAAAAATTTTTTGGAAAGGGAGTACCTGTCAAAAGAATAAAATAAAAATGTAAATGTAATGTAAACATGTTTCCACACTGTATACAGAACCACTCAAATAAAAAAAAACAGGCTATAATACATTTCACATAAATGGATATATCTCCAAGAGGTACATATTTAAATCTATATAAAAACTTTTCTGAGGAAAACCAAAAACAACACAGAACAAATATTTTAGTAAATCCTTGAGATTAACATTGTCAAACACTAATTTGCACATACATTTCTCTATTGCAGTCAGGGAACTAGTGTGTATAGAGAGATTTTTATTTCCCAAGCAAATCTGAAATACGGCATTTTTAGTCAACGTTTGCCTTTTATGGCCAGCAAGAGTAGTGGAACTATTTACAAGTGTATCTCCACCCACTTACAACAAACTTTCAAGTTCAGTCAAGCTCCAAATTGCTCACATTAGTGGAGGAAATCCAAAACAGTGTCCCGTCAAAGCCTAAACTAGCCAGATATAAATTAGCCAAACTAGCATGTTCTCCTGCACATAGATGCTGCCAAGTTTTGATTGAATTGTTTAGGTCCAAAGTCCTAGTGTGTTTTTTGCACATCTGGAGAAGATGTAGCTTTGCTGTTGGTGATAGTTTTTATTAACATCTTATCTTGACTGTCAAGATGTAGATCTTTAACACAGTAAGAAATATTTTGGAGTCTTCAAATCCAAATATATTTTTCAATGGTAGTGATTCCAATGGAATGTTAGAAAACTTCAAATCTGACATTCCTTCAAACTGGAGCCTCTAATGTCTCTCTCAACACAAGCAATATGCAATGTGGAGTCTTTTTTTTTTTTATAACCTTTAGAGAAATATTTGTTGGTTCGCTATTTTGGCAGCAACTTCATTGCAAGTTGTGTACAGGTAGTCCCTGGGTTACATACGAGATAGGGACAGTAGATTTGTTCTTAAGTTGAATGTGTATGTAAGTTGGAACATGTACATTGTTTTATTAAATGCAATTAGGACAGATCTTTGTCTCAACATATTATTAGGGAGCGTGGGGTCAGTTACTGTATAAAATCTTCACTGTGAGATAGTCATAAAGCAAAAAACAAAAAAAAAAAAAAACTTTATGGAGCCCAGACATCCATTAACTTCTGGAGCAAGCTTTGCTTTGATATGCAAAAAGAAACAACTGCAGAGTTCGTCATGGTCATTAAAGAGTTACAAGAGATTGCAGAACAGCAAACGACTTTCTGCAAGTCATGTGAACTGCCCCTCTCCCCCATCAAGCCTCTGTCCTGCACAGGAGCTAGCAGGGAAGCCCCGTTCATATCTAGGAGTTGTCCGTATGTCGGATGTCCTAACTCAGGGACTACCTGTATATTAACATGAAGATTAACTACAAAACCTAAAGGATCCAAAGCAATTCCCTTTTAAAAGAACGTATCTTCTGGTAAAGGCTTTTTCGTATCCGATGAATCCACAGCCACAACCCAGTGCTACAAAAAAAAAAAGTTTTTCCCAAAAAGTTGAACCCTCGTTGGAAATTCTGTACCTTTGTCTTTATCAAACTAGTGCAATGTGACCTACTTATTACTTAGTCAAACCTTTGCTTTCAAGGAAATCCCCTACCGATAGGCACTCCCACTACAATTGATGTTCAAGTACAAAAGGAAGTCCTTTTCCTTTACAAGAATTTCAGATGCCCCCCCCAATATACTATCATATTGGGGATACCTCTTCCACATATTGCCTTAAATTAATTTTGGAAGAAAACTTTCAGGCAGGTTCCCTGTTAGGTAGAACACTAGGCAGGGCTTTTCCCTCTCTCCTGTTTGCTCTGGCAACACATCAACCATCAGAATACGCAGCTGTCTTGATATCATAGGCATACCATGTGGAATGGCGAAACACAATTTTGCCTTATTTGGGGACAAAATTCTAATGTACCTCACCCCTGATATCCAACGCCAATTTATTTAGGATACTGAACAAGTTCACGGAGCAGTCGGGATTACAGGTCAACCACCCCAAATCGATGCACGTGAACATTAACCTCGACCATGCTCTGGTGTCCTAGCTGAAACTGGCTAACGCACAACCCTACTCAGCTGTTCAACTATGGCCCCCTATTCAAGCAGATTTAGCCAGTTGGTCTTCCTCCCCCCGGTCCTGGTTGGGCAGAGTCGAGGTGATAAAAATGAAGGTGCTTCCTAGAGTGCTTTATTTGTTCCACACACTCCCTATCCCCTTACTGCACAGGTATCTAGACCTACTTCAAAAATATGTCATGGAGTTAATTTGGGGCCATAGGGCGAGTCACATAAATCGTATCTAAATGCTTAACCCCCCCCCCCTCCCCCACATTACTATCCAGACAGCGTGGCCTGACACAGGAGTTGCAATCTCAAACCTTATGTGGATCCCCACCCTGAGTAAAGACCCAGAATTACTTGCCCCTCACTATTCTAGGACTGGGATAGACAAACACCGCCCCGAGTTGTGCTCTGCACACTGGCTGCTTGCTCAGCTTTGGGAGAACCTTGAGTTCCCCCCTAGGATGGTCCGTTTAAATGGTGGCTAAATAAAGGCTACTTAAGGTGGGAGACTGACCCTTGGCAGATCAATTTTGAGCTTAGACCACCTGATAAAATCCAAGGAACTGCCCCCTCTTGAGTTTTTCTGCGATGCTCAACTCTGTCCTTTAGTGTGTCCCAAATTGGCTTTAGAACTTCCACCATATACTAAGACTCCCTTTGAAAACTCCGGCAAGACCTTAAATAACTCCATAGGCTAGATATCTATTCTATATTCAGGGCCATCGCCCTCTTCCTCCAAGCTGAACATCTTGGGAAACAGACATGCAGACCTCTTGGGAGCTGGAGGTGTGGGCTGAACTAGCACAAACCATATCCAAGATATCCCACAATAAAAGTGTAATAGAAATGAACTATGAAGTCATGCCACAACGATACCTACCAAGATTACTCAGTTCTTCCCGGCTCCTCCAGCCTCTGTTTTAGAGTATGCGGAGGGGTGGGCAACATGGGCACATCTGGTGGTCATGCCCAGTAAAGCAGGAATACTGGAAGAAAGTCTTCCAGCTAATTTCAAAGATACTACTACCTAAATTGTTAAATAGTTGTGTAATGATATGCCATCAGCGGCAAGAACCTCTCTGGAAAAGCCTAAAAAACTCCAAATATCTTGCATGCTGGGATATCAACAAAACTGAGCTGGATAATGGTGAACAACAAGCACACCTGCACTCTCAAGGACACTCCTCACACTTTTGAGCTAACATGGAAGCCATGGATTGATTACTCTCCCTGACATAAGCTGCGTACACACCTGCAATTTTTCTCGTTGGAAAGGATCTTTCACGATCCTTTCCAACGAGAAAAGACTGCACGATGCATGAACGATGCTGTACATACAGCACCGTTCATGCTCTATGGAGAGGGGAGGGGGAGAGCGACGGAGCGGCACCCTGCTGCGCGCTCTCCCCTTCCCTTTCATTAGGATCGGTCGTCGTCCATCGTCCATGGATCCGCCAGGACGGTCGTCGGACGACGACCGACTGTACACACGGCAGATTTTCGCCCGATAATTGGCCGATACCGATTATCGGGCGAGAAAAATTTGCCGTGTGTACGCAGCTATAGACTCTCATTCCCCCAACACCCCCCCCCCCCACACACACACTTTCATCCATTGTTATCCCCTTCCCCCTCTCTTTTATGCTACCACTGGTTTCTTTGTTCATTTTTTTTCCTGGGTACTTTGCATTTTAAAGTTTTATATCGCCTGTGACCTGTTCAACTGATTATGTTGTAAGTTTTTTTTATGCAACAAGTGTAATTAACCCGTTCCCCCTTCCCCATTTTATTCTTCATTAAAAACGTATTGAATTAAAACTAGTAAGTTTGAGAGTCCCCTGTCCTCCCTGAAAATTTCAAGTCGTTAATAAATGCCCTAAGGGAAAAAAGAAATCTCTAACAAGGATGTTGGCCAGAACTACAAAGGAAAAAGGATTTGTGGGTGTTTGTTTCAGATGATTGCAAAAAAAGCAGTGTGGCCAGGCATTGGAGAAAACAAACAGACAGAATTCCTGATTCCTCTACATAGAATCTATTTAGAAATTTGTGTCCAGTAATAAGAGACTTCATTTACAAAGATACTGATAAGACGGCATGAGTCCCGAGATTAGTATTAAAAAGGGGTTTAGCTGTAGAACAAAAGCTCACTTTGATGATTGCTTTAACTAAATGATGCTTCCTTTTATAGTGGTTTGTGGTTGGGAAACTCTGATTTAAGGGGCAGTTTGTGCAATTTTTCTTAAGAAGCAAATTAACTTCGAAACTTGACCTTCTTCCAACCTGCTTTAGCAGCCCACTATTTTAAGCTAGAAGTGCAATTCAGTTAACTAGTTTTATATAAAATGTCTATTAAAAAATAAATTAGGTGTATTAACACACTGTAACCAATGCAGGTTCGATTCTTTATACTCAATCAAAATGCTAATTAATATAGTTCAAAGCAATTCTCAATTAGTAAAGATAAGAATAATTTAAAACAAAATAAGATAGAGTGATGCTAAATACCTGACCTGCAAAATGAGGTTCTGATTCTATACTTAATATGTAGGATTTTATTAAATTTTTATAGCAAACATGAAAATCAACCCGTCTATGGCCAGCCCAGGGGGAAATGCAACAACTTACCAACATTTGTAGGGAACAGTCCTTCATTGTTTATTTGAACTTCTATCCAATCCATCAAAAGATTCATGTACTCTGGTGCAGACAATGCAGTAGGTTTTCGATATCGGTTTTCATCTTGCCACCTATATTCATATTTTGGACCACCAGACATAACAGGACATACCTGCTCAGTACAGCTGTCACTAATTGTACCATAAATAAGATTGATACGGTTGAAAAAATCCACAACATGAACTGCCACCCAGTCATTTAGGTCTTCTCCATGTGGTAACTGAACAGCCAACTTCAAATCTAGACCTGCATTGAGGGATGCTTGGGCTTTCTTATGCAACTCAAATCGCTGTGTACCTGGCTCAAACTTCCGCTTTGGACGGAATGTTCTGTCTTTGTTAAATACCTGTTTGAGGGGATTTGACATGGCAGTGAAGGACTAACCCCTTTTTGTTGCGTCAGCTTTCCAACAGACAGTTCACAATGACCGAGTACTTATAGCTTCCAAACTGAAAAAAAAAAAAAAATATAGTGGCTGTTAGCCTAACCAACTGTGTGTGTGTATATATGTGTATATATATATATATATATATATATATATATATATATATATAATAAGCATATTACTCCTACATTGCACAATATTACTTGATTTGGTAATTAGGGCCTCGAGTAAGAGGGAGTAAGACACCTGGATGAATGGCTACCATGGCTACCAACAAAAGATAAGTAAAACAGCACATAGGAGTGGATCCTTGTGCCGTTTAATCCTCTATCAGTTTGAGATTTACTTTGAGGGGGTATATAGCAACTATAGCATATAGCAACTATTTTTCAGAATAAGATAATTATCCAAATGTGTGAGCTTCATGTTTAGACAGTCGAAGCCTGGGTGCTTGCATCAACAAGGGTCTAGCCACCACTAACTTAGTACAACTTTACCAAAGCATGACTTATAGGAATCTTGCAAATCCACAATACAGTTTTAATTGCACAGAAATTCAAAGCAATACATGATAATTACATAAACAAATATTTTGAGTACCACCTCCTCCAAGGTTTTATTAGACCTAAGACTTGGGAAGGGAGAGAATACCTAAAACAAATAAATGCAATTATGTTAAAAATAAAAAAAGTAAATACACTTCAGTGTTCTCCCCAGAAATATTTTTTCAGCCAGGTGGGGGGAAGCTGTAGCCAGGTGGTCAAACAGTGGGCAGGTCAAGACATAAAAAATGTAGTGCTCCCAGTTCCAGGTATCCCGTTATTGTGTCCATTTTGTACCTCCCCCTATACGTGTTACAACTTTATTAAGCCTGCCCCCTCCATATGTCCCAGTTTCCTATCTTTTTTGTATTATGCCCCAACTGTCTAGTGCCCATGTATTTTGACCCAACTTCCTAGTGTTCCATGTTTTGTTAAGAGTGTATGTTACAACAAAACAGAACAAGAAAAGCAGGGTTATCTTTAGCGAGTGGATGTATTAAAAAAAACTTGCAAAAAGTGGTAAGGCCAGACAATACATTTCCCCAACTCTTAGTGGCTGTTGTCCATGATCCCTTAGTGGAGTGGACAGGTAAAGTTGTCTTGTTTTGCCTACAAAGCTTCTTCGGGGGATGTGGAGATGGAGAAATATGACTGTCGCTAACTAAATATTACTAAGAAAATGTCATATTACAAAAAATATGTAAGCTGTACAAGAAATCATTTCATGTGTTAGTGTAATATAAATGTGTTTAGTATATGCCCTCCAACATTCAATTTAACCCACAAGGGAAGGTCTAAAGCTAAAAGAAAATTGAGATATATTGCAATGCTATAATACTAATTTTTTTTTACATACAGTATACAAAGATAAGGTTTGATGAGGGTAGAAGGGTTTGTTTATGCGGTTTCTTTTGTACACTTTTTGAATACACCTACTTGCCAAAAAAAACTGCTTTTCTTTTTTTTTCTGTTTTGTTGTAACATATTTTTTTCTGCCCTCTTGGCAGGAATGGCAGAAACCATCCTTTACTTAATCAGCATTGTTAAGAGTGTAATCAATTGTAGTATTGTAATCAATGTAGTGTAACAAGTTAGGCTTGGGCTAGGTACACACGTGCAATTGTTCTCATTCGATAATCAGCTCAGGGTCGATATGGGACGAGAATCTTGCGTGTGTACAGCGCTTGTCGTACATCGTCTGAACGACCGCTTGGCGGATCCACGGATGATCGTAAAAGAAGTGAAGGGAGAGAGAGCGCAGTGAGGTGCCACTTCGTCGTTCTCCCCCTCCCCTCTCTATAGAGCAGAATGGTGCTGTATGTACAGCACTCGTTCATGCATCATGCAGTCGTTAGTCATACGAATATTGCATGTGTGTACATAGCCTTAGTTCACATTAGCAGTAAAAACTGGAATTTATTCATACAATTATTAGCCTTAGTTCACATTAGCAGTAAAAACTGGCATTTAGTCATACAATTATTGCACGTGTGTACATAGCCTTAGTTCACATTAGCAGTAAAAACTGGCATTTACCACTACTAAGTGACTACTGGGCATCTAGGATAGGTAACAGGTGGTAGCTGACAGGCTTTTTTTTTAGGGTCTAACAGTTTTTCAAGCAGCAGTGCTTCCTGACCTGAGGAAGCAGTAGACGGAACCTTACTGCCAGTGTGAATTCAGTCTAACTTCAGCTGTTACCAATAGAGCTATATCAAATAAATTGGAAAATCACAAGTGCCCAGCAGAAAGGCTTTGGGAAGAACTGTGCACTCCATGGAAATTGTTGGCTTTCTCAACGTATTTCAAACAGACAAACATTAGATCGACTTAATATTACTAGCGTAGCATAACATGAGTTAAGGAAAACATTGGACTGTTGAAAGGCAAATCTTTTGACATATCTGTACGGGGGACATGGTCTGCCGCTCTGGCTGGTCCGCACCCTTCTACTGACCCCGCTCGGGGGAGCACCGGCCAGAGCTAAGGGCCACCAAAATTTTCACCGTTGGTATAAAACACAAGCAACAAAACTAAAACGGAATAATACCCTTTGTTAACTGAACACAAGAGCAGGTTCTGACCAGCTAGCTTGATTTACCTGTTCCAGTCCATCTTTTAGCATGCCCTACAGTTTTTTGTTTATGGGAAGGGCATTTTGTTTTTTTTAGCAGCACTGCAGATCTAGCTATAATCTAACATTGCCTGAAATGGCAGAGATATGAAGAGTATATTCTGCTAATGGCTGTCAGTCACAGCACTATTTGCAGGAAAATCTTCCCTTTGCATTACTTACAGAAGTTTTGGAAACCGCGATATCATTCCTAAACTGATAAGGGTCAACCACTTCTCTCAGTTTATGGACTTTGGGTTACTGAGACAGGAGTACTGAGGCAGTTGTAATTTAAAAAGTGTGTACTTAAAAAAGCATTTCTACATGAAATTAGAAAACTGCTAATGTTACCCAACAGTGCAGCAGCTCTGTTACGGTCCATTTTTTGAAGGTGTATTCAAACATTATGCTTACCTAAAGCGGATATGGATATGATGTAGGTGTGCTTAAGAAAACCTCTTTAAACAAAAAATTCCTACTATTAAATGTATTATGGGTAGAATAAAACATAACAGTTATACCAATATAGTGTTCTTTGTATACATTTCAAGGTATTCCAATTATAAAATATTTGGGTCACCTTTGTTGGTGCTACTTCTCTACCATTGTTTTGCCTAGTCATGAGATGCTCCCAGCTCATATTTACATTTGTAGTTGTTTTTTTGCTAAATGTCTACCTCCTAGATTGTAAGCTCTTCTAAACAGGGTCCTCTCATCTCCTGTGTCACTGTCAACACCTATTTAATGTACAGCACTGCATATTATGTTGCCACTTTATAAATACTGTTTGATAATAATTCAGTTGTGATTTGTTGGGCTACCTGAACTTAATACACATTAATGTGTGGCAGAAAAAAATACACTACTACTTTTTGGATCTTGGTATGAAAGGATATTTATTCTCACTTCCTTTGGCAGACTACAAGTACCAAAATCCAACACTTCTGCCCCTGCTTAAAGAGGACCTTCCACCTATTAAAAGCTACAACCCGCTATGCCAAGCAGTGTTCCTGTAGAGGAGGTCAGTTTGAGGAACATCATCATTGGCTTTTTGGCTATTTGTAAGCTTTGCATTGCAATCCCTCCACTGACCAGAAGTGGATATAGTAGAAGGGATTCCCTGAAAACCTGAAAGATTTTTTTAACCTCCCTGGCGGTCTAGTTATGTCAGTATTTTTATGCCAAAACCAGTAGATTGTTTTGAATGGAAATTTATTTTACATTGTAGGCCTGTATTTCTTAGGCATAACTCACCGAAATATATATATATATTATTTACTTTGTATTGAATTTATAGTAATTTTGTATTTAATTCAATACAAAAAAAAAATAATTTGAATTTCCTGCTGCACTCTCTCGCATGCACCAACGTCTCCGGGAACTTCTGGGGAACGTCAGTGCACTCGCTGGGGGAAGATCGGAGGAAGTGGACACGGCCTGAGGATGCAATTCTACGGGCAGGACGCCAATGGGATCAGGTGTTTTTTGTTTTTTAATGTTTTTAGCTATCCTGTGGCTGGGGGTTACCGCTCAGGGGGTTAAGGGTCACCTCATGTTAAAAATGGTTGAGAGGCTCCTGTAGATAATAAACACATATGCTGGTCCACTGGTCCTTGTAAACCAGCTTTGCCTTGCTTGAAGAGAAATTCCCAGCAATTATTTTTTCCATAGTCCCATCTTGGAGTTAGAAACCTTCCTGATATTCACAGCTGGACATATAAAGCATTGCATGTTGTAGTCTGTGCTGAAGCCTCCTGAGATGCAGGACATTGATTTCTCAGGAGGTTTTAGACAGCTAATGTCATCTTAATCTAGGTGAGGAATATGGAAGAAGGAGGGAAGGAGTCATATATGAGCGAAAAGACAAAATTTGGTATAGGTTAATAATACAGGTATAGGTCAGAGGACTATCAGGTCAGTGTGATGCTGACTAGAGCATCAATCCTAATATGTATTCCAGAATAAAGTCTACTAATTTAGGATGCAACACCTTCTTGGTGCAGGCCAAAGAACAGTGGGCAGACATAGCAGTCTCAATGAGTTGGTGACGCTATATGGGGAGGACAGATATTATGATCAGCAAAACACAAAAGTAATTTAGGAGTAAAATGAACAGGGAGCCAGTGGCTGCAACAACCACGTTTAGCATTTACAGACTAATACAACTACAACAGAAAAAAGTACTAAACTAAAATGTATGTCTTCAATAACAGCTTATTTAGATTTTTGCCTACTGCATTAAAGATTGCATCCTCAATGTTAACATGTGAGAGCTCAGTGCAAATGAATTAGCTGGTAACACACCAAAACTTCCAAGAAAATAGACACATGTAATCTTTTCCAAAATAGAACATGGAAGTTTTACTATTGTGGTGCGCTAAATGAGGACATTGAAAATACATGGTAAAGCAGTATGGCAACACAACGCACTTCAGAAGATAAATGTGTTTCAGCCCTTGGGGAACTAATGTCATAGTAAATAATTTACAGTACTCTCAACTGTGCAGTATTAATAACTCAAACTTCACCCACAGCTGTCAAACTAAGTCACAACACACTTCCTGCAACTAGCCTTTGCAATACACACATATTCGAGGCTCTTTGGCCTAGAAATCTACAGTTCCGTATTACAGGGTAAACAACACATTTTTACAAGTAAAGCATCCCTTTCCCCCTCCTCATTACCCCTAGCTGCAGAGATAGCTTTTTCCACATTCAGTCAAACCGTTTAGTCGCAAAGTAAGCTCCTCTGTTCCAAAAGAAACCGACTGTGTTCTATACCAAACCTTCTCACCCAAGCATCTCTCTGTGAAGTTTTGAGGTGTGACTTGAAACTGCTTCCGCCCGAGCTTCCTTTTTTTTCTTTTTTATTCTAATTGAACTCATGAGTCCTACACCTCCCCTCCAGCTCCGCCTCCCGCCTGTACTGTCATCGGATGATTTAAAATGGCAGCAGGAAGCAACGCTATTGATGGGTGCTTGAGCTTCTAGAAGTCTAATACAAGCAGCGGTATACATACGTTTAGAGCTACATGACTACAGTAGATATGAAATCTTGGACTGTTGAATTAAACTGTAAAGCGCCACCCACAATGGGAATTAAGGATAATGTATTTGTATCTATTTTGTTCCCCTGTTTATCCAGCCAAATTTTGTTTCGGTTTGTACAGAGGAGGGTAAAAACCGGTCAGGTTTTTTTTTTCTTTGCTGTCTGCATCATGCTAAAGAGATTTCATTTTCTGTCCTAAAGTTGGAGGAAATGAAAGGAAATCTCTCCAAAGTGAACACAATTTTTAGCGCATAGAGAGGTCACTGAACCAGATGTTACTCTAGAGGATTTTATCTCAACTACTTCTGTGATGACAACTCAAAATGTTGGATTGTCACCAGGCCAAGAAAGAAGTGTGATAATCCCCAGCATAGATACTGGGAGCAAAATAAACTCTGCTTTTGTCTGCTTGTCCTTTGTCAGTACTTGGGCACCATAGCACAAATGATTGGATCCTCATGCTCCTTCTCCTCCCCACGTGTGCCCCATTGTACAGAGACTGAAAGAGGCTTATAACAAGTCAAATTTCAGCACTTACTCCACTTCATTTAAACAATTTACCTTCTGCACACATAAATTAACATACCTTTTATATCTCCCGGGAGTTTGGCTTTATGTTAACCCCATTGAACTGATTTATTGAATTCATATTTTTGGCAATCAACTGACTTCATATTTAAATATAAGACAACAAGAATAGAAGTATGCAGATGTTTTTCAAACAGGATTCGAGTAAAGTTGAGTAAGTGGTAGTGGTTAATAATGAGTAATAAAGTGTGCTGAGGACCGCAGCTGTGGAAACTGTTTTAGATTAAACGTTGCCACATTCCACCTAAAGATAGCTATACTCCCAATTAAATGAGCTCAGATTTGTTCTAGATTTCCTATCTCATAAACTGCCTAAACCTTTCCTAATCCATGCAAGATGATGAACAGACCTCAGAGTTTCTGAATAAGAAAAAAACTGAAAAGGTGACCCTAATAGCCAAAAGCCTGTAGTTCTGATACTAATATGGCTGTAAAGATGTGTGTATTGCTTGGTCCAATGTAGAGCATTGATTGGTAAACAAGAAACTCCAAGAATATATAAAATTTTGGTCTCCACATCTATGGGTGCTTCTGTGACATCCTTGATCACTGCAATCAAGGAGGCCCCAAAAAGTAGATTTTCTAAAAAAAAAACAAAAACAGAAGTGTCACAAGAGAACTTTTTTCAGTGGTACAGGTATAGAGTCATTGTGGGCAATTACCGGTAACTATCTTTAGGAAGGCATCACATATGTATTTAGGTATTAGGACCATTTGATTCCCTGTATCAGTCATTTTCTTATAAAAAACCTCCTGCCCACTAATCCAACCTGGGACACAAAGGTATGGGTACAAATTAACTTGAGAGCAGAACCAGCTGTTAAAAGTAAAAGCTTGAACAATGTTTGTTTTGTTTTTTACTTTTTTGGGGGTTGGTGCCTAAAGGATGCAAAATCAGCCCCTGAAATAACCTTAATTTAAACCTTTTTAAGATCCTGTAGATGGGCCGACCATTTGCTTCTTTAGCCATTCTTTAAAGATTGGGTAAATTGCATAAAAGCATTTGCCAGCAAAAAACACAGTATCATGTGTTCTACTCTCTAGTGAGGAATTATCGAACTTCTGAGTTTAAAAAAAAAAACGTTGGTGAACACATATCTGTGAAAGTACAGCGTGTGCCATTTTCAAATGTGTTTAATCCTGCTATGAGGGTCTGCAGAGTAGCTTTGATCATACTGTCAATAACTTTCCGATGACTAAATCTATCCGCTGACAAGATATCAAGTCTACATGTAGTGGCTGAGACAATTTGATACCTGTCTCTCTGAATTAGCCTTATTAGATAAAATATATATACAAATAAAAAATTATGCAAATTATCAATATCTATTATTAATTAATAATAATCTGCAAATTGTTGACCAGAACAACAACCAGTTGATCGAAAGATGTATCGACTTTAATACAAATCACACAGAACACAAAAATGTAGGGGCATACTTGGATTTTCTGAAAACAAATGCAACATTACTTTGCTCCATAAGGAAAATGTTTTTCAGCAAGAAATAAGGGTGCTGTGACAGTATGTGTTTCAGAACATAGTACTTGTTTCAAAAGATCAGAGGGGCCATATCATCTACTGACAGATTGTTATAGCAGCTAAAAATTCCAAGGACTGGGACAGGTACTTGATTTTTGCAAATTTAACCAATAAACTTAAATGGAACAATTTAAAAAAGAGTTACTGCAGATGACTGGCAAGTCTACACAAGGTAGGAGACTTTATGCTCTTGCCTACAAGAGTGCTGAGTCAACAAGTCACTGCTGTGCAAAATGTTTCAGGTTAAATGTTGTTTCACCTATAATATATCTATACTCCTGAATAAATGCACTCAACTTGTTCCACGTTTGGCAGATTTCTCACCTTGCATTAAGTTATCTTGGATGATGAAAGGATTTTTGGTCATATCTTTTTTGGCCAAGGCTCCTGGGGTTTTCTCTACTATCACCACTGCTCAGCAAGGCTTTGGCTTATGGTATAGGTGCTGGAATGGAAAGAAGTATGTTAAGCTGTCCTCAGACTGAAGTAACTTCATCAGCCTTTACTGGCATTCATTGGGCGTCACACTGTTCTGGGACTTGCCTCTAGTGTTAAAACTACCTAGTGGCACCCTTTTAAAACCAATGAAAGTCTGTAGTCTGTGGAATATAATGATTTCTTGGATTTTCAAGCTTTCTTTGTAGCAGTTACCTCAAAGAGAAGGGTATCAGAAATCATGGCATTGGGGCTTTAAGTGCCCTTCTTTATTGTTAACCCAGCGGGTGTGTTTCTTAAACTTGCTGTTGGAGTCAAGTCCTACCACATAATAATATGATTGGTCCCACCAGATACAGGTACATGTCTTGGATGATGCTACAGGACCACATTAAAGTTATGAAAATTTTTAACCCAAGGGAAATGAGAAAAAAAGCAGCTATTTCTAAAGGTCTTTGCTGAAAAAAGGTAGCCAACTGTGGCAAATAAAGTTGCGTGAATTAGATGCTTGCAAAAATATGAGTGCACATTAGTACATTGGCTTGGCAACAGTTGTGGTTTTCGGATGAAGATGTTTAGCTTTGTACTTGAAAAAGTCACTTCTAAAGCAAGGTTTCCTCCCTGTGATTAGCTGTGATTTGCACACATTTTTTTTCTGGGGGTTAGTGGAGTGAGGAGAGCAGAAGGTGTTTGGGGCTCTGGGACTTCAAAAACTATTCTTCAGCGCATGTAATTTATACATTTTACAACCATTAAATGGCTAACTAGTTCATCTTGTAAGCAGACATCTAAGAGGAGTCAGTCCAAGATACTGCAGGACGTGGCTTTATTTCCATGGGATCATTTTTAAAGCTATGGAGTCTTGTGGCTGTTATTCCTGGTTTGATTCCCTAGATTAATTCCCATGTTACACCTAAATGTTTGTACATGATCACAAATTAAAATTTAGAAAAAAAATTTAAAAATACCACATGGCTTGAGCTGATGAGATATGATTCTCAGAGTATGAGATTATTAAGATATTAATTAAATTAAATTTATATTGGGTTGTTACCAATGTGTAATTTTAATTTGTAATTGGTGTTGGTTCTTGCCTTTGCTCAACATGAATTGTGTGAGCCCCCTCTATGTTGCTTATAATGATCAAGATAAGTGGATAGGAGAGAAAGAAAGAGGTTTGAGGCCCCAATTATTGGTGCAAAAAAATTGAATTGTGTATTTTTCTATTCAAAATTGGTACATTTTTATTGTAATAATAATATTAATAATTATACAATATTGGTTTTATATCATATGTCCTGTGTCCTGTTACAGTAAGAGGGTTTGGCTATTTCTCCTAGACATAAACCTTTCTGTATCAACGATGGTTAGTTGCATATAATAAGAACGGTTAAGGTCACGTAATTCCCGACGCGTTTTGCCAACTTAGCTTCCTCAGGGGTGTTAATTATCACAATTATCTAAATAAATAAGCATACATAACAAGAAAAGTAAATAAGGAAATCGGTTCTTTACAACGGTAATAATATAAGTACATGTATAACCAAGGTGTATGTGTGCAATGTAGATAATCTTTGAACATTTTCCAATAGTACATATGAAGACAAAGTATATGATCCGTTTCATATTATCATAAAATACATAAATTATGGTTGGTTTTTTTGGTCACAGTGGTTTATATTTATAGAGTAATACTGTAGCTAGGTATAAAGTGTGTATAATATATAAATATATATATATATGTTTTATATAAAGTTAACACTTTATATACTGTATTGTGGAGGAGTTGATGTGGAAATGAATCCAGTAGATATGGAAATGTTATGGAGATAAATCTGGTAGTGTGGAAGTAAGTCCAGGGGAAAGTGTAGAAGGCTGGTGTCCCCAGAGATTCGGCTGTGTATACCTTGTAGTGTAAGTATTAGGTTATTAATAACTTGGGAGGGGTAAGAACATGGAAGTTCGGAAAATAACATGGTATACACTTACCATTTGTAGTATATGGGCAGAGTATAAGAATATTAACGTAGAGGGTCACTCAGTTCTATGAACCAATTTTCATCTATAAAGTAAGTTTGTAGGTAAAAATAAGTCGTAGCATACCGGTAAATTAATGTAGGGTGATTATGGTATAAACTCCAATTGCAAGTCTTACCTAAACTTGCCAAGGTAAAGACATCTTGTTCTCAGAACTATATTATTATTGATTCTAGATCATGAGAAGGGTACCTACAGGTAGAATGGTACCATAAGAATACAATGAGGGTCATAGGTGCAATTATGTAATAGTAAATACTGGGAAGGTTTAGTTACCTTAGTAGTTATCCTTGGGTAGAGAGGATATGTGTAGGAATACCTAAAGGTAGAGATCAAAGAAAGGGATGTGAATCCTGCTGAAAGTAAAGGCATAGCTGATGGTGGAACCAAATAAAACTGGAGGTGTGTAATTTACCTTGGGTGGAGGAAGGCATGAAGTATGTAGTCCAATGGTGATGACCAGCAGTGTAAAGGGAGAGAGAGAAGGAAGCCTGCCATAAATGTTTGTTTGGGGCGGGGTTGTATGGAGTGCGGATAGCATGCAGACTCCATACAGAGCAGGGACATGGAGATATCCAGATGATGCTCAGGCTCTGTATGGAGCAGGAGCAGGAGCAGGAGCAAAGGGAGAGGAGTGGGCGTGGCCTGTGCAGCTGCCCCTGAAATCAAGAAAGAAAAATATAGTTCCTATTTAATGTACAGTGCTGCATAATATGTTGAATTCAATTTTGTATGCTACTGTTACAGAAGTAACTTTTTGTCAGGTAAATCATTGCAGGACAGGATATGAGGCTAAATTTCTCTAATGTAGCCCAGGATAGCACTAGAAAACTAACAGGGATTGCAGCCCTTTCCAGCTCTATCCTACACCTTCAAATTTCAGATTTTAAATAGAAGGGGCAAAAAGTAAATATGGTGTGCACAAATGAGAAAAGTTTGTGTGCTTTTATTGGTTACATTGGAAATCTTTGGATATGTAACAAGAAGGAAATTAATAATAAATAATATTGGGGTTCAGTGCAGTTCAAACATCATTTTAATATTTTACAGGCTAGAGACTATAAATTGAATGCGTGCATTACAGATGGTTTATCTACGGACAAATTAAAACATTGACACTTATTACTGCTTTGACAGTCAATGCTGCATAATGAAGAGTAATCGTGAGAAGTTTGTTATTAGCACCAATCAGAGAGCCCTGACCTTGGACATGTGATCCAAGATGGAACCTGGAAGACTAACAGGAACTAAACCAAGAGGCTGCAGTTTTGGAGATCTACGCCGCTACTTGACTCGCCAATCAACAGGCCAGACCATTTACATCTTGCGTAGTCAAGGTCACAAGTTCCACCCATACACTATTTTATGCCTGAGCTTGTCCTGTCACCATAGCGCTTAGGGCCACACCGCCCCATGCGGCGCTGCTACCAGGTTTTATTTGTTGACTGCTATTGGGAACTTCCAAGTATAACCGCCTCCTGCCGCCCACAATAGCCTTCCCCTATCCAAGATGGCGGCAGGTGGGAATAGTGGCCTTTCGTTCCCCGGTGTAGTGAGCAACAGCGCCCCTAGCAATCGCGGTGGGACGGCGTCCTCGTCGTATAACTACAGCGGAGGGGCAGCGATTTCCTCCCCGGGGAACCAAACTGCATCTGCAGCGTCTTCGACCGGGACCTCGCCTCCAGCGGGTCCGCCTCCGCCGCTGCCTGCGGCTGCTGGCCTCCTGCACCGAGAGCCCGTGTATAATTGGCAAGCCACTAAGACCACTGTACGGGAACGTTTCACTTTTCTGTTCAACAACGAAGTGCTAAGTGACGTGCATTTTCTAGTCGGGAAAGGACTCGGCAGTCAGCGGATCCCCGCTCATAGGTATATAATTGGGCACTAAAGTGGTAACCGTTCGCTGTGTTGTATGCACTACGTTGCTGCTGCGTGATGTATCGCCCATCTTTTAATCTGAATTCACACTCCGATAGATTGCAATGTCATTCTAGCACAATGGAAGTCCATGGTGACAGGGTCGTGCAAACTATAGATAAGGAAATTGTAGAGCTTTCTGTTTGCTGCATGTCAGAATTCCAGCTGTGTAAGGTGACACTCGAGGCAAGTTAGGTGTGGGTCATCTCTGAAGTAATGTTATATGGATGCAGGTCATACATGAGGCACTTCACTATATGGCAGAGGTGTTTTTAAAGCTACATCTTTTAATGACTCTTGCAATTGCTAAACTTTCCCTTTCATGCTGATGCTTCAATTCAGGGTAATAATGTATATATTGATACAATGCATGGTAATGCACAGGTGCACAGTGCACCTCAGTACCATTCATTCTAAATAGTAAAATAGTCACTGGATGAATTACACTGTAGTATTTTGCCAACATACATGGAACAAATTCCCAATTTGAGCAGTTTATGCAATTATTTAATCATATCTGCTAAAAAAATTGACATGACATGATTATTATTGATGAAGAACTTTGATTGGTCAGCTTAAAATTTCTTAAGATCCTATATGTATCTGTTGGATTTTTAAGACCTTTACTGTACCTTGTTTTTCACCTGTTGCTTTGTGCGTAGTAATATTTTGGCTGTGGCGATGAAGACAGAATAGGAGCACAGAGCCTTTTGGGATACATAGTTACATAGTAGGTTAAGTTGAAAAAAGACATAAGTCTGTCACGTTCAACCACTAGGAAAATAAACATATCCCAGATATAAAACCCTATAAGACATAGTTGGTCCAGAGGAAGGCAAAAAAAAAAAAAAAACTGGTACAATTTGCTTCAACAGGGGAAAAAATTTTCTTCCTGATTACATGAGGCAATGTGATGTTCCCTGAAACAACAGTCTCTGATTATCTTTACTTTAAATACTAATACCTGGTTATATTCTGTGCTTCTAGAAAGGCATCCAGCTTTTTCTTAAAGCAATCCATAGTAGTTGCTGAAACTACTTCCTGAGGGAGCCGATTCCACATTTTCACAGACCTTACAGTGATGAATCCCTTCCTTATCCGGAGCCTAAACTTCTTTTCCTCTGTAATGTCCTTTGTAATGATCTCTAGGTGAATAATGGGGAAGAGAGTTCTCAATATGGACCATTTAAATATTTATGGAGGATGATCATTTCCCCCCTAAAAGTCCCTTCTCAAGTGAGAATAGATTCAGTTCCGCTAATCTCTACTAATAGCTTAGCTCTTCCATTCCTTTTATTAGTTTAGTTACCCTTCTCTGCACTCTTTCCAATTCCACGATGTTCTTTTTGTAAATTGGTGCCCAAAACTGAACTGCATATTCTGGATGTGGTCTCCTCTTTTAATACAAGAAAGTACTTTACTAGCTTTAGATATTGCATTGCATGCTGTTAGGTCTATGATCTACCATAAACCCCAGATCCTTTTCCATTTCTGACTCCCCCAAATGAATTCCCCCTAGACAGTATGAAGCATGCATGTTGTTATCCACATGCATAACTTGACATTTATCTTTAATAAATGTCATTTGCCGCTTGATCAAATCTGTACATCAATCAGTACATCCAGGTTTGCTTGTAGATTACAGACATCCTGTATGAATTTAGTACTTACATAGTTTGGTGTCATCTGCAAACAGAAATGGTATTTTTAATCCCAAACTCTATATCATTTATAAAGATGTCAAACAGTAAAGGTCCTAATTCTGATCCCTGGGGTACACCACTAATAACCTTAGACCATTCAGAGTATGAATCATTAAATACAACTCTCTGGATGCGGTCTTTAAGCCAGTTATCTATCCATTTACAGATTGACTTTTCTAAACCTTTTGACCCTAACTTTCAAATTAACCGTCTGTGGGATACGGTGTCAAATGCTTTAGCAAAATCCAAGTCAACTGCTATTCCACTGTCTACCCTTTTACTTGCTTCATCATAAAAATAGAGTACTTTTGTTTGACAAATTCTGTCTTTCTTGAAGCCATGCCGACTATCACTTTCAATAATATTTTCCAGCAGAAACTCCTCTATGTTGTTCTTTATCAAACTCTCTAGGACCTTTCCAACTATGAACTTTAAACTAACTGGACTGTAGTTACCTGGTAATGACTTTGCTCCCTTTTTGAAGATAGGAACCATATTGGCCTTGCGGCAACGCATACCATGCCAGTGACTAAAGAGTCCCAAAAAATTAGAAATAATGGATTTGAAATAACCAAGCTCAGCTCTATGAGGACACGTGGATGTAATCCATCAGGTCCTGTTGCTTTGTCAACTTTAATTTTTCCAACTGTTTCTCAATCGTATTAATTTTGAGCCATTGTACTCATTTAAGGCAGTGCCATTGCTATTCTGAATTTGGACTTGAGCTCTGCCATTTTCCTTTGTGTACACAGAGCTAAAAAAGGTGTTTAGTAAATCTGCCTTTTGTTTGCCCCCTGTTACCAACCCAGAGACATCCTTTAGGGGCCTACATGCTCAGATCTGATCTTTTTGCTATTATATTTAAAACATTTTGGGGGGTTTGGCTTACTTTCCTTTGCAATCTGTCTTTCATTTTGAAGTTTTGCACATTTTATCTCCTTTTTACATCTTCTGTTATATTCTTTATAGTTTTCAAACGATGAAGGTGATCCTTCATTTTTATATTTTTGGAATTTCCTTTTCTTGTTCCTTATGGCTTTTTTAACATCAGCTGTGAGATACATTCATCATGGATCCCAGGAGGCTTCTAACTGCTCCTTCTGCCCATGCCTGATCTCACGCATGGGCAGAAGGCACTTTTTCTTCAGTCAGAAAAATGTCGATTTCACGCATGCGCAGAGATTGGCACACTTTTTTTTTCTTTTTTGCATATATGTCACTCAATCTCTGTGCAGTGTGAAATCTCGTGATGTTGAAAGAAGACAGAAGAAGGGCAAAGAAGATGGCGGCACAGAGGAGGTTACCTCTGTCTGGAGGGGTCGATGGATCCCTGATTGTAGGTGATTGAGTTTTGTTTTTTCACTTATATCAGGCGATCTCATGCATGCACAGTAAGATCAAGCCACCTCCCCTATTACAGTGGCTATGTCACCCGATCTTGCACCTGCGCAGTGAGAGATCAGGTGACGTAGCAAGAAGACTAAAGATGGCGCAAAGAAGAATTCTAGGACGGCGCAGGATCAAATCGCGGAAGGTCCTTCGCCATCAAGGGGTTTGGGGGTTTAAAGGTAAGTGTGAGTTTTTTATTTATTTATTTTTCCACTTTAGTTCTGCTCTAAATTTCAAGGAAGTGTTCCTCGCAGCCCTGTCAATTGTCAGACTCCAGAGATGAAAAGAAAAAATTATGCACAAAAATATAAAATGCATAACGCCAAATCAGAATCTACCTATCCTATAAGATTTGTCTCTGTAGAGATTTCCCATAGTTCCATGTCCTAATTGGAAGTGAAGACAAATTCCTCAAATATACATACACATACAGGAGTCCCTACCCTAATTGGACTATAAAAAAAATAAAAGTTTGATGGGGTTGTGCTTTAACAAATGATTATTAAAGGGAAAATTTTCTGTTAGAAATTTGGGGGCTAAACATCCTTCTCAGAAAATGCTAGCTGCCATGGTCACTTGCTAAAATGCTAGCCCAGAGAAAGTATGCAGATAAGAACTTCTGACTCTACATACTTGCCCACTATCACCTCACCCTAACATGCATAATATAAACAATACATAAAATAATAAAACAACCAGACACATGAATGTGGAAAAGTTTTGGCCACGGCCCTTAATTTGGGTTTTAAATAAAATTTACCTTGAAATTTATAACTCATAAACCTTAAACATTGTATAACCAACATTTGTAGACATTGAAGACTTAGGTTTCATAAATAAATAAATCTACCATAAATAAATAGACCTAAATCATGTAAACCACGGCCACTCATAAAGTAGGCAACATTACATAATAGGCCTAAAAACCATTAAAAACCAAACAGAAGGCCATGTTAAATAGTATAAAACAGTGTTCGCCAAACTTTTGGTGGTCCGCGGCTCTGGCCAGTGCGCCCCCGAGCAGGGTCAGGAGAAGGACCTGCCAGACCTGTAGACCATGTTACCCGTACAGAACACAGGCTCAATGAAGTGGGTGCCATTTTCAGATCTGCGTTGGGAGAGTGAGTGGGGATATGTCATCATGATCTCACTATGGGGGTAGTTCCCCTTAAAGTGACACCTGGCTCCCCGCACATGCGCCGTCCAGAGCCAGCAATTTTAGTGGTCCGCGGGGCCAAAAATGTTGGCGACCTCTGGTGTAAAACACTGTCCACCCACAATACCTCCAATAAAGATAAACTGCGGGAAACAAGCTGGCAGCTTGGGATTGTAAGTGGAAAACTGCCACAGGTCCAAACATCTCTGTGTAAAGGCTAGCAGATGTCTTAATTGGATGTTGACTTTTTCAGCCAAAGTGTTTTGAACTTTGCCAAAGAACTTTGTTCAACACAGTCGTCTCTCCACTCAGCTTCTTCCCAGCCAGTCTACCCTGAAAGAAAAAAGTACCACTCTAAAAAACAAATGGGGTGAGATGGGGATAAGACAATCCCATGTGGCTGCTCTTTTATTTTTTCGGCCCTTGCATTTAAATATGCATACTTATTCTGGGTAGATGACTTAGACAGGGGTGCCCACACTTTTTTGGCTTGCGAGCTACTTTTAAAATTACCAAGTCAAAATGATCTACCATCAATAAAAATGCTAAATATATTTTTTTATATACAGTTGGGTCCATAAATATTTAGAGACAACATTTTTTGAATTTTGATTCTACATTACCACAATTAATTTTAAATGAAACAACTCAGATGCAGTTAAACTGCAGACTTTCACTTTTAATTCAGTGGGTTGAACAAAAAGTTTGCTTAAAAATGTGAGGAATTAAAGCCTTTTTTTTTACACAACCACTTCATATCAGGAGCTCAAAAGTAATTGGACGATTGACTCAAAGGCTATTTAATGAGCTGGCGTGGGCAATTCCTTCGTTATGTCATTATCAATTAAACAGATAAAAGGCCTTGAGTTGACTTGAGAGGCAGGGGGGTTGCTTGTATGTGGAAAGTTTTTCTGTGAACAGACAAAATGTGGTCAAAGGAGTTCCCCATGCAGGTAAAACAAGCCATCCTTAAGCTGCAAAAACAGAAAAAACCCATCAGAGAAGTGGCAAAATCTACAGTTTGGTACATCATGAGAAAGAAACAAAGCACTGGTGAACTCAGCAACGCCAAAAGACTTGAACATCCACGGAAGACAACTGGTGGAAGATTGCAGAATCATTTCCATGGTGAAGAGAAACCCCTTCACAACAGCCAACCAAGTGATCAGCACTCTCCAGGAAGTAGGTGTATTGATATACAAGTCTACCATAAAGAGAAGACTGCATGAAAGTATATACAGAGGATGCACTGCAAGGTGCAAGCCACTTATATGTCTCAAGAATAGAAAGGCTAGATTGGACTTTGCTCAAAAACATCTAAAAAAGCCAGCACAGTTCTGGAAAAACATTCTATGGACAAGATCAACCTTTACCAGAATGATGGCAAGAAAAAATTATGGAGAAGGCGTGGAACAGCTCATGATCCAAAGCATACCACATCATTTGTAAAACATGGCGGAGGCGGTGTGATGGCTTGGGCGTGCATGGCTGCCAGTGGCACTGGGACACTAGTGTTTATCCATGATGTTGACACAGGACAGGAGCAGCCGAATGAATTCTGAGGTGTTCAGAGACATACTATCTGCTCAAATCCAGCTAAATGCAGTCAAACTGATTGGGAGGCGTTTCATAATACTAAAGCAACCCAGGAGTTTATTAAAGCAAAGCAGTAGAAAATTCTTGAATGGCCAAGTCGGTCACCTAATCTGAATCCAATTCAGTATGCATTTCACTTGTTGAAGACTAAACTTTGGACAGAAAGGTCCACAAACAAACAGCAACTGAAAGCCGCAGTAAAGGCCTGGCAGAGCATTAAAAAGGAGGAAACCCAGCATCTGGGGATGTCCATGAATTCAGCACTACAGGCTGTCATTGCCAGCAAAGGGTTTTCAACCAAGAATTAGTTCCTCAAATTTTTATGCAGTATTTTTTGTTTAACCCACTGAATTAAAGCTGAAAGTCTGCAGTTCAACTGCATCTTCTGAGTTGTTTCATTTAAAGTTAATTGCCGTAATGTACAGAACCAAAATTAGAAAAAAAGTTCTCTGTCCAAATATTTATGGACTTAACTGTATGTGTACCGAGTACTGAAGCTAATGAGACATTGAATGGCAGAACATTGCACAGACATTGCACTACAAGACTATAGTGACAGGAAAGCTACAGTTCACATGTCATAGGAGAATGATGTGCTGCACATGAAAAGCAGGGCTCCGCGATCCACTCACATTCTTTGCGATCGACCAGTAGATCTTGATCGATGTTTTGGCCACCCCTGTCTTGTTTAGAAGTTTTTTTTTTTTTTATAAAGAAAAGCAAGTTGGCTACCTATTCTTCCGCCTAAATGTTAAGAGGGTACGAATACAATTGTCCTTTAAAATGAAAGCCAGGCAATGCTCATTAAAAAAAAGTTCTTCCTGCCCCACGGAGAGGTGCCATCTTTTTCATTTTTAAGTGGAAGAGCTATAATGTTGACATAAGACTGCGGATGACTTGCTGTACTGGAGAAATGAGTGCCTGATTTCTGCCATTTGGCCATTGATTATTGCACAATGAAGGCTTTACAGGTGGATTCCAGTATGCTTTATTTGCTAATATGCTACAGTAAATTGAACCTTGTGCTTTGTAACCAACATGAACATGACAATGCAACTCTTTTTTTTAAACTTCTTTTCACTATATTTTTTTCATTAAATTTATATTTTTTTGCTCTACTAACAGGAGTTCAAACAATTTTTTTTATAGTTGTATAATAAATTACATTTAATTGGCCAAAGCATTGTGTATAATCAGTAATGGCCTTTTATGTTACATTTTTTTTGCATATCGGTTGTTTGACTTGCATGCATGCACTTAGTTGTGGTTCTACTAGTTTTCTAAGATACTAGTTTTTAAATCGGTGGTCGCCAATCTTTTGGACCTCGCGATCCACGGAATCCAGACCGTGCATGCGCGAGAAGCCGTGTGTCACTCAAAGGGGAAGAAACTTCGCCCAGAGTGATCCACCCCAGCAGGATCCTTCTCCTGACCCCGCTGGGGGGAGCACCGGCCTGAGCCAAGGCCCACCAAAATGTCCCTGCAGACTACTGATTGGCGACCCCTGCTTTAAAGTGACAGAAGTGGGCCATACCTTTACATTATTCGTGTAACTTTTGACTTGCAGCTTCCATCAGAAACCTGTGTGAAAAGGTGACCGCACAGGAACACATCTGGGAGATGAGGGCAGAGTGTTTTTAACCCTTTAACAAGAGGTATCTAAAAATGACCCTTATAAGCAGCGTTACCAGGTATTTTAATCTAAGTTGCAGATTTCTTTAGAGGATAACTGTGCAGCCCTGCTTTTGAAAATATCCTCACCAGGTCCTGTTCTGCCTTCGCAAATGTGGCGCAGCCACATTTTTCCAGTTTACATTGTTAAAATGAAGAGCAGTGGGGATATTTTCAGAAGCACTGCATTGAGGGAATCGCTGTATTAATTTAGGGATTACTTGTCTCTTAAAGCTTATGGGATTTTAGTTTATAGGGTTTATATATAATTCAATAAATGGTTTTAGCTTGGTGTACAAGTTTGCACTATGATTTTTTTTTTCATTCTTTCAGGTTTGTTTTGGCAGTTGGAAGTGCTGTCTTTGATGCTATGTTTAATGGTGGTATGGCCACAACATCCACAGAAATTGAGCTACCAGATGTTGAACCAGCTGCTTTCCTTGCTCTTCTAAAGTAAGTAGTTAATGTTTTTTTATTTGCTAGTTTTTTATTTGCCAGTTATGCTACCTTTAATAATAGGGTATGTTTTGTTATACCAGGGGTCGACAAACTCCGGCCTTTAGGCCAGATACGGCCTAGCCAGTAGTTTGTTCCAGCCTAACGCCCCCCTGGTAGATCCAGCCTAATCCCGGCTGGCAGGGGTTGGCAACCTGCAGCTCCAGAGCCGCATGCAGGGTAAGGGGACATTCCTTCTCCTCCGTATGCATTGAGGAGGAGAGGGATTTACTTTTAGGGTCGTTCCCTCTCTTCTGTATGCATTGCGGAGGAGAGGGTTTTCCCTTTAGGGGCATTCCTGTTGTGGGGCGGAGCCATCAGCACAGTAATCAGGAGAGAGTCCAGCCTAGTGTGCCTTTTTGACCTCCTATAATGGCCTAGTAGTCAAAAAAGGTTGCTGACCCCTGTGTTACACAAATTACTTAACTTCCTCATGGTATGTGAAGAGATTTTTGGTTTGAACCGCCTTGGCGGTATTCCTGAGTGTGGCTCAGGGTGAATTTTACATGCCAAAAGAGGAAAAAAATATCCTACCTGCTCCCCTCAATCCAGTGGCGTCCTCAGGGAAGCTTCTGCATCACATCCCCAGTGTGATCGATGTGATGCGTGAAGTGTCGGTATGCAAGGGAGACGTGGCATGGCGGCAAATTTAAAAGCAGATTACACTGTAATCTGCTTTTAAAACATTGATCACAGTGATCATTATAAAAAAATATATACAAATAATAAATATTAAATCTAAAAGTTTTTTTCTTGTTATTATTGTACCTTTTGTTTGGACAAATTAAAAAAAAGTTTTATTTTTCATTTTTAATAAAGTTTTTTTTTTTATTTATATAATATTATAATTTATGATTTGTGTTTCAAACTTATCATACCCCGGACTTATTTCTAAGAATTACAGGCTTAAAATAATATAGACTGCCAGGGGGGTTAATTGGCCCAGTGTTCCATAATCCAGATGACTGTAAGTGCTTTGCCTGTATAAAGTCAAGGGTATATATGGCCATTACTGACTTCCTACTGAAAATTCTAGGTGCTAGTTATACCCAATATTTTGAATCACTGACGTGGATGAAGTGTGCAGCTAGTGAAGTCAGAGTTCCTGATCTGCCTATTTTTTTTTAACTCAAAAAGCATGGAAGATATTGCATTGCAATGACAGCCAGATAACTAGCATTTTCTGAAGGGCTGCATTAAAGCTTAGATTGTTCAATTAACCACCTTCCCTAAGTTTCTTAACCTCATGTATTGTCATTTTAAAATTGTGCTTGGTTGTAAAGTAACAAAAGCACTTTTTTTTTTTTTGTAACATTCTTCATCCTAATTTAAATACATATTTTTTGAGGTTCCTATATTCTGATGAGGTTCACATTGGGCCAGAGACTGTCATGACTACCCTGTACACAGCCAAGAAGTATGCAGTGCCGGCACTTGAGGCACACTGTGTGGAGTTCCTCAAAAAGAACCTTCGGGCTGATAATGCTTTCATGTTACTTACTCAGGTATGTGGCTGTGGGGCGGGCGGTCAACATAAAATGATTACTGTAAACCTGTCATGAGAACAACCCAGTTGTTTGGTAAACAGCTGGCAAGCTTGTTCAGGAGATCTGCAACAGCTGCCCACACATTTCTCTTATGACATTCAAAACCTGAACTTGTCCTCAACCAAAAACGAATGGTTGATTATTGCCCTTTTTTTTTTTGTGTAGTATAGTGAATGAAGCAGTGCAGTGAAGAAATAAAAGTATAGGTGCAAACGTGTTTTAATTTTACCTGCTTACGACTTAGGAATTACATTTTATATACCACAATGGTCTGGGTCGTAAATGGTGCACCCCAATGTTAGGTTTTTCAACTGTTACTTTTTAATTATTTTTATAAACTAAAAAAAACAAGGTAAATCAAATTGGTTTGTTGGCTTAAGAACTGACCCTCTTGCTGCTTCTTTGCAGCTCTTAGTGGTTTAAAAATGTAACTAAAACAAGCCCCAGTTACTCTCAGTTAAAAAAAAACAAAAACAAAAAAGGTCCACATGTATTGGTGCTAAAAAAAACAGGTTTATTCTTGTTTTTTTTTGTGTACTTTTTGCTGCATATTTTTTCACATATACAAATGGGAATTTGTGGTGGTGCATTGGGGAAATGTGCACAAACGTGTAACAGCATGCAAAATCAATGTCAGATAGGTTTGAAACTTGGTCAGGACATTGAGTCCTGTGCATTGCAAGGCGAGACGCTAGCCATTTCTTGCTGGTCAATTTTTAATTGATGGCAACTGATTCTCTGTTAATGAACAAAGTGCTGGGGAACGCATTTTTTTGTTGAGTTAGATCTTACACTTGTTTTTTACTATTTTTTTGGGTGGTGAATCCAGAAATGACCCCGGGTATTTGCTATCATATCCAGTTTTTACGATATGCGGTACCCTCCATTTTTGTCAAAAAACATACAAATTTTACATACAATGAAAAAAGAATGAAATAATAACTTTGAATGTACTGTATTTAAATTTCTTTTGTTCTGACAAAGGATTTATTGTTACTCTGACTTTTTTTTACAGTAAAACATTTGAAAATTAATCGGGTAAGAGGATAAGGTAGAACTTTACGCTTATAGCTTTTCCTGGAGTGTTCAGTGTTAGGGCAATCCCACCGGATGTTTCAACAATGGTTGGTCATCATATGTACATCCCATCTACCCTGATACCGGCCTTCCATGACCTTCAAATCCTGGTGGAATCATTCACTTTGCTCATCAATGACTTCACCAAGGTTTTCCATGAAGTAAGAAAGATGGCTATGCAGAAAATGCACCTTGATGCTCATATTGCAACCAAGCATTTTGTAGCTCTCCAAGAGTTTCTGAACAATTTCTGTTTAATTTTTTGCTCGTGTGTTTTTAAGAAAGTTCTTGACAATGGCTTTGAATGATAACTCAAGCATTCTTTTCGACTTCTGACATTGTTCTGATGACATGTTTATCTTTGATGAGCTGCTGAATCTGTGGACCATCAAACACACCGGCCTTTATTTTTTCAAATGAGGCTAGGAAATGCCAAAATGAGGTACTTGAAACAGTCTCCAGTTGGCAAAGCTTTAACGAACTGCTTCATCAGACCAAGTTTCATGTGCAGAGGCGATTTTCTAATATTTCTATCAACAAGTGGCACATGTAGAATGTTTGCATCACCTGGTTTTAGGGCAGATCTTGGAGGCCAATTCCTTTCCACCCAATACCTCTCACAACCTCTGCTGTCCCACATGCACAGAAATCTGGGATACTTAGTGTGTCTGCGTTGCTGACCAATAAGGAAGCATAACATTTTAAGTTCAACACAGATGACCCAATTGTGTTGGTGATATTGCAACAACTCAATGTCTCTCTTTGTGTGCATATTCTTCACAAAGAGAAACTGAATGGCCAATCGGGGCTAACCCAAATATATTGCCATTGTGAAGGAGAACACACTTTAAGCTCTGCTTTGAACTATCGATGAATAGTTGCCATTCAGTTGAGTTATAGATTGGAATTCCCAATTCCTCCATTAAACCAGGTATGTTATGGCAATACACAAAGCCACTGTCAGTTCTAAAGTACTGCAGAAATGCAATTTCTCTGGTTCGAAAGTGGGATACCTTTGTTCCTCTTTCATGTAAGTTTTTCTCAGGCAGTCTTGATGCTAGGAGTTCTGAAGCCTTCTTCGATACTCCCAAATCACTCAACTCATGCTGATCAAATCCCTTACAAACAGTCCTCTTCAATTTTAAACTCCATCATTGTCACCTAGTTTATCACCATAATCATGTTCTTCAAGGGTAGTGTAGAGCTAGGAGAGTAGTCTAAAGAAAACACGCACCGGGATTTCAACTAAATGAGCCACTGGGCCTATAGCCGATGGTAGACTAGGATACTCTTATGTTACATTTATTTTTTTTGTTATATCCTGAAGTTTTCACTATACAAAAGTAACAGTCACTGAAATGATCTCCTAGCTCTCGCCAAACCATAGATATACCAAATGGCATCTTATCACGTGTTCCCTTTGTCCACATCCGTAAACCCTCGACACACTGTTTGCACACCTAATGAGGTGCCCAAGACTTATCTTGATCACCAAGTTTAACTTTGAAATATGCCAAATAGGCTTGCTCTACAAATTTGCTAATGTTTACCCTTTGACTGGGAATGGTGAAACTGCCACAGATTTACAAAATGAATCAGGGTTGTTTAGGCACTTACGACGAGAAACAGCAGAGCCAGACATGATCTGAAAGAAAAAAAAAATACGTGTGTAAGTAGAAAAATACATTTTGCTTAATCACTACGTAGAGCAGCATACAACCTCTAATCATACTTTCTTGTGTGTAAATGAATAGCCTATACAAATCCACAGTACAGTAATCGCATTAATAGAGAGAAAAAACCTGACGTGATAAAAGAAAACTAACCATTTTCAGAATCAACATACCTATTTTAGTGAAAACAAGCTTAAAAATTTAAGGCAACAAAAAATTTGTTAAAAATTGTTCACCGGTGTTATCCTTTTCTGACATTTTAAATAGATATATTGCATTTCTCTTAAAGATGTATTGCACACTGTTTGCCTTTACGTTTGTTAATGACTTTATAATAAAGTCATTAACAAACGTAAAAGCTGGATGCACTGTTTTTGCAGAAAAGGTTGTCAAGTGCTTGAATCCTTAAATATGTTGGTCATACAACCTAGAAGTAAAACTGGTTGAATGAATGACTAAGAAACTTCTAGGTGTTCTAGTAGATCATGGGCATAGCAACATGTATTCCATTCTACAGCTTTTGGAGTATGCAAGATTATTTCTTTGTCTACAAAAACCTTTGTTTCCAATGTGCAATTTACTTTTAGACACAAATTCAAATTGGATTTAGTTAAACTAAAAAGAATGCTATAGAAGACCTTATCTATAAAAAAGGTGAGCTTAATCGAATATATTCATCCTTTCTGAAGAAACATCTAAGAAAAGAAAAAATGATGTGTGTGTGTATATATATGTGTCTGTGAGTCATAATAGAAAACAATATACTTACAAACCTTTGGATTTTTCACATGGTGGAGGGAAGCTGAAGCTGGATGGTCAAAAAGTGGGCAGGGCAAGACAAAACAAATTTCTTTTTTCCAGGTGTTTATGCAATAGGTATTCAATAACTCTAAATTTTAGGCAGTATTCTACCTACCCCCTACACATTGTTCCAATTTTCTAATGCTTTCTTAGTATGTCCTACATTTCCATCTTGTGTTATGCCCCATCTCTTCAGTGCCTATGTATTATTTTGCAAGTTGCTAGTCTTCCATGTTTTGTTACCAGTGTAATCACTGTAGTAGTGTAATACTGTGATGAATGTAGCATAGCAGGTTAGGCTTGGTTCACATAAGCAGTAAAAAAAACGGGTAAAAAAGGACACAATGACCACAAACTTGAGGGTCAGTGGAAGATGGAGGAGCTTTTTCTATTGCTGGGAAGTGCTGTGCTCCAACTGGTTTGTCTTGTAACTGGTTTAGAATAGGTAAAGGCTGGAACTGATTACCAAACTTTTCAGACTGCCCCCCTTACCCCTCAAATACAGTTATGGACATGTACAAATCTTTGTCAAACCTTCATCAAAAAAGTGATTTTGATATGATTTTAGAAGCGTGTGAAGAAAAGGATTCCTTGTGTTCCACATATTCACTCTGGCAAAACTATCAGTTTATATGCAATTATGTATCCAATTATGGAGTTGCTGGATAGAAAATATATTTGCAGTGAGAAACATTTTTCATGGGCAAGTTAATGATCATTTTGACTATAAAAGATGTTTACCTGAACGTCCCAATACACCTGGCTCATTAGCATCCTCCGTAGCATCCTTAGTTTCAAAGCCTCCTTTTCAACCTCAAGTATATTAACATAAGGTACAAAACAGAAGCAATGATCAAAATAAATTTAGAAATTGAGGCACTGGCATTGTGCTATATTTGGACACTTCCTGTTGTTTTCCTTCTAATGGTCTGTATTTTGGTGTGTCCTCCCCTTCCCTAAATCATACTTCAGGACTATTTGATTTGGTTACCAAGTATCTACTCAAGGAAAAGGGATGTTTTCTGATTTAGGTCAAGTCAGACCTCTTACCCACGTAAACAACTAACCGTTCTGGAATGTCTGACTCCTGAAGACTTTTTTTCACCAAAAAGAAGACATTGAAGCTTAGTAGTGGACACAAAATGCCAGATTTTTGCATTTCCCCTTAGTCAAAATGGTGTCAAATACCAGTGCCTGGACCTGTGGGAACTAATATAAAAACAAAGTTGCTACTGTTTTGTATCAAATAAAAGGGAATTCAGGCTGTGGGAGTTGCACTGTGTTTCCACTTAAGGCCAAAGTTTGGGATAAACCGTATCTTCCATGTCAAAAAATAAGTTCACTGTCTATTATCTGAATCATGAGATGTGGATGAGATCTTCATTACGTCAGACTGTCATGGAAACCATTATTGCTTCAATTTTAGCTGTTCAGGTCAAGAAAATGTCCCCAGAGGACCCAGAGTCAGTTGAAATTGTCTGAAAGCAAAGGGGAAGGAACGGACACTGCAATGCAGAACATGATTTTTTATCAGTGCAAAATTTGTAAGTGGTCTTTAATGTCACCAAAAAGCCTAGTTTTCATGTCCTCAGCTAATATTGAAAGATTCACCTAATACTGCATTTACTGAGGGTGGATCTTTTGTCACAGAAGTAAAACTACAAATTTTCTACCCTCCAAGCCCTGCCCCAGGGTTTCACTATTTATACTCGCCTTGTGAAAAAAACTGCTGTCCAGGACCCATGATACCTCAGCTGCCCGGTTTGAGGTATACCTGATCCATTTATGCAAAGGTACCCATGCTTACAAAAAAAATAAAAATTCTTACCAAATACAGTCAGAAGTGTACATGTAAGGCAGGCAGAGATATGGACACCTAAGGAAGGACATCACCAAGAAGGAAACCAAAGGAAAACTGTAGGAAAATCTATTTCCCTATGCATTGACATATTCTAAGAAGGGCTGCCTGGATCAGTGTGGGGACATTCCTACTACAAAAACAATCTTCTCCTTTTATTTTTTTTTTTTAATTTTTTTCAAGATTTGGATTTTGGTACAAAGGTGCTTTCATATGGTTCTGTAGGTCAGTGGTCGCCAACCTTTCCAGGTGTCACTCAAAGGGGGATAGGATAAACCTCCCCCATAGTGATGTCATGATGGCAAAACCTCGCCCACTCCCCCATCGCAGATCTGAGCCTGCGATTGGAGAGTGGGGTGGGTTGTCCAGAGACAAACCAGCCTATTTCCCTGTGCCTGGTATTTAGAAACCCAAGTTAATACCTTCCAGGGTGGTGAGCTCCCCTCTCTTTTATATTTTGTTTGTTTGTCATTGTGCTACTATCTGAAGGTGATGGCTCCTGGAAACATTTTAAACCCTCTGAAATGTTCTCCTAGGCATATGTTGGTGAGCAGAGTTTTCAGTTTTTCTTCATTTTTTTTCCTGCTCAGCTGGCAGGCTGTCGGAGGATTGGGAGTTTTTCACTCAAGAAACTCTAATATAACTGACAAGCCTCACCTCTAACTGAAAGTTTGTTACAGTTCAGATCATTAACTAGTTGTTGCTCACAGCAGAGCAAATTCAAGAGGTGCTGGAAATTCAGATTTTGGGTCTGGTATAGTTACTCACCACAGTATGCTGACCAATCTGCATAACCTAGATAGGAAAATATACTGTTCCTGACCCATGTACATTTTGTTTTTGTTTTTTTTTGTTTTTTTTCTAATTGTTTTGCCTTTAGCCAGAAAGGCAGTTACTTTGGACAGGGGAATGGCAGTTACCAAAACTTAAGGAGGTCGAGCCTTTATTGCAAACGGACAGCAGGTTTAGGTTTTTAAAGAAGATTTTGTTTGGCTATGAGCACATCCTTTTAGTTTTAGGTACGAAGGGTAAGGGTTTTAGATTTTACATCTTCAATAAATAGATATTGCATAATGATACGATTTTATTTCCCCCCCCCCCCCACAGGCTCGCCTCTTTGATGAACCTCAACTTGCAAGTCTCTGCTTGGAAAACATTGATAAAAACACTTCTGATGCCCTAAATGCTGAAGGATTTACTGACATTGATTTAGGTAATTTATGTGTGCGCTTTATTAAGCTCTTATTTAACCTGTATAGTGAGAACTGTCTGCTTTTATTGATGACTTCACTTTGAATAACCAAATTAAATTAAGCAATTGAATTTCAGAATAACAGCAAATCAACTAGTATTGTTGGTGAAAATGTAATCCTAGATAGTCTATATTACTTTTTTCTTTACTTCAATATAATATTATGCCATATAAATACTTTTCTATAGAAAACTCACACATACATTATAATTACACATAACCTGAGTTTAGGCTTTGCCACCTTATATACCAGAGTTCCAGATATTTTTTCTTCTAAATACCCTGTGGTATGTTTAAACATTGTCAATATCTCTACCAACTCATCTCTAGTAAACTCATAAACTATGATCTAGTGCAGTTCTTGAAAAATATCAGTCACATGTGACTATCCAAATCAAGGGTAGTGTTTAGCTGAAATTTTAGATCTTTACATCTTGATTTTATAGAGATGTGGGTCTATACGAACTGGGAAATGGGAAGTAGCAAGTCTTTGTTTTTTTCGGGAGTATACAAATACATAAACCTCCAACCCAGTTACAGAATATTCCTGAATACCAAGTATAAAATTGTACTATAGTGTCAAGGGATTCTGCAAGTGCTTAGATAATACTTAAAGAAAAATCGGAGCTAAAACCCTTAACCTGGTGCTTCGGCTCGAGCAGCCCCAGCAATTTCCCTCCATATCACCATTTCCCTAACCTCCTTATCCAAAAAATGAAAATCTATATATTATAATCAAAAGAGTTCCACTACTTTTTTAGAATTGCTGTGTACAATTCTCTGTGAATCCTAGTTATTGTATGAGAGAGGGGTCCCTCCTATTATAAAGTTGGCCAAAAGCCTCCCAGATTTTTTACCAAACTTGAAAAATTCTGCCTCCCTCTAGCCATGAGTGTGTTGATCATATTGTATCCCATGGTGCGTACACGAAGATTCTGTCATTAACTTTTATTGATTATATTGCCTTTGCACCTGCGCACATGATTCCATGATACCATATATCTCTCTTCCTAGAGATGGCATATGTCAATATTTTTCCCCTCCTGTACGGCCTTGGCTGTCTCCCAAAATAATTGATTCAATATTTACTGAAGTACATTTGGATATAACTTTCCAAGACTAAAAAACAATCAGTTGTAGACATTGTATTGTAATTAGCTGAGTAATTTTGAGTGTAAATTCTCACTGTAGAATGATTCACTTCAAATTGTTGGAATATGGCCCTCTAAGATTGTTGGGCAGCAGCAGTTGTTTGTCGAAGACTATTGCATTATAAATATGTCTTTATATTATAATGTCTTTCTTCCTTGCCATTGTGTTTTCATACACTTGAATGCTCCGGACCAGCAAACTGACAAACTTCTGCTTTTATAGAGGTTTTTGATCAATTAATCAAGTACATTAACTACCATGATATTGACTGGAGTAATGGCACTACAGGTACAGCAAAAGGGGGGGGAAATGTATGAATTTAATATAAGATAATTCTATTGTACAGTTTATAGAATCCCCAATTAGAAATTAATATTCTCCTCAAAGAACACAGAACACAAATGGGAATGTTTCAAGTCTGTTCTACACAAACACACTGAAAAACCTATTATAATGGGTAATGTTAAGGAGGCTAAAATTAAGCCCTATGTGTCTTACAGCTAATGTTAAAAAAGCCATAAAGAATAAAAAAAAATGCATTCCATAAATATAAAAATGAAGGATCACCTTCATCATTTGAAAACTATAAAGAATAAACCAAAAGATGTAAAATGCGCAATACTTCAAAATGAAAGACTAATTGCAAAAGAAAGTAAGACAAATCCCCAACATTTTTAAAAATATATTATTAGCAAAAAGATAAGATCTGAGCATGTAGGCCCCATAAGGATGTCTCGGGGTTGGTAAATGGGAGTAAAGGAAAGGCGGATTTACTAAACACCCAATGGCTCAAAATTGATATGATTGAGAAACAGATGGACAAAATTAAGGTTGACAAAGCACCAGGACCTGATGGATTACATCCACATGTCCTGAAAGAGCTAAACTCTGTTATTTCAAAGCCATTGTTTATACACAGGACCCCACAGACAGTTAATAGGCAATTTAGGGTCTATTGGTTTGGAAAATTCAACCTGCAAATAGATGGACATCTGACTTAAAGACTCCATCCAGAGAGTAGTGATTAATGATTCATAAAAAAAGGGGGGAAAGACAGTAGAAATGGGCTTTTTTACGGCACCAGGGACATTAGTAGTATAAAAAATCAATTGTAGGTTTTATTATTATAACCACTAAATCCATAAAAACAGGATAAAACAGCATTTACTAAATAACACACAGTACTAATAACTAGATGTTTTACAAACTTACATAAAGGTCATAAACTTGGGTCTTACCTCGACCCGTTTCGCCCAGATGGGCTTACAAAGGGGATATTGGAGACCCTGAAACTACAATCATGACTAATATGAGTAATATTACGGGGGAGGTAGCAATACAGTAATCTTGTCCAAGTATATTAGAGGTTTTAAAGAGTACTGAGATTAATACTGGAATGTGTACTTACTATTAGTAAAGTATTGCAGATCTGCCAATTCAAGAATAAAAGAAAATATCTCAATGATTGGTTGAGATGAATATACCACTCTTCACTGGGGTGCTCCAGTAGGGAAAAGGTTATATATAAAAATGTCACATATACAAAGTGAAATAGGACAACAATGAGAAATATTAATTTAATAATTAGAACGTAGAAATTCTTTCTTGGGTCTTGGATTTATATTATGAGGGTCTTGAGGGACTTCCTTAGTTCATATAACAATAATTGATGACTCTAATAGATAGAATATAGATTGATAGAAATTAAATTATATGAAGGAGACCCTAGTGTAATATAAGGGTGACATAATTTAGGATACTTACAATTACTAAGTGTGAATTGTTTAGGTTTCATATCTCCTCCAGGAGGTGGGCTCAGGATCCCCTGCCGATTGGCAAGGAATCCTAACAAGGTAGAGAGGAGACAGACGGCAGGTTAAAAAGATGCCGCCACCAGGTCTTTGCTGAGGCGACGGTCTCATGTTTCTTGTAGGACATAGACCGCATTAGGGGAAGCTATAGTAGTCACAAATTCAAAATAGGTCCATGTTTTTAGGGACCCTGGATTTGCAATAGTGTTGACGGATTACCATCATGTTGGATTTCTATAAAAAAAGGTTTGAATGAAATCATATCAATTCAGTCCCGGGGGATTAGTGGCATTCAGTCTGAATCCACTTTGTTTCTTTTTTAGGAAGGGCCTTGTCTATGTCACCACCTCTAATGTTGAGGGACAGTTGTTCCAAGACCGAAAAGGAAATAACTTTATCGAAATTATGGACCAAGTCAACATGGTGGCTTACTGGTGTCGTCATCCTTTCAAAGTTAATCAAATATAGTTGCTCTTATATACGTTTCTTAAGAGCTCTTTTAGTCTTACCAACATAAAATCTGCCGCATAGGCAGAAAATTATGTAAATAATGCCAGTCGATGAGCAGTCTATACGTTGTCTAATTTTATGTACCTGATTATTGGGAAGTATAAAGCTTGTTTGTTCGTTCAGCCTAAAAGATGTCGTAAAAAATGCCACTTTCTACTCTTTCTCCCATGTTTTGACTTTCAAGTCAGTCCATATTTGGGCGTAAAACGCTTCGGCACAAAACCAACTGGCTACCTACATTATACTTGTGTTTTCGATTAATGAGTCATACTCTGAATGATCTAAGGTTATTGGTGGTGTACCATTTCTGTGTTTGCAGATGCCACCAAACTATGTAATGAAATTCAGTCCATACAGGATGTCTATAATCTTCAAGCAGACCTGGATGTACTGTTTGATTGGGCAGCCAAGTGGCAAATGACATTCAACTTGGATAAATGAAAAGTTATGCACTTGGGGTCTAACATGCATGCTTCATACATTTGGGGGAGTCAGAAATGGAAAGGATCTGGGAGTTCTGGTAGATCATAGACTTAATCATGACATGCAATTTGTAAAGCTAGCAAAGTACTTGTTTTTTCAGACTGCTAAACTAATAAAAGGAATGGAGGAGCTCAGCTATGAAGAGAGATTAGCTGAACTGAATCTATTCCCCCAAAGAATCGTTTAAGGGGGATATGATCACCCTTTATAAATATATAAATGGTTCGTTAAGAGAACTCTCTACCCGATTATTCACTTCAAGATCATTATATAGGACAAGAGGGCACTCTTTGCATCTGGAGGAAAGAAGTTTAGGTTTCAGATAAGGTAGGGATTTTTCACTGGAAGTAGTTTTAGCAAGTATAATAAATTGCTTTAGGAAAAAGCTGGATGCTTTTTTAGAAGCACATAATTTAACTGGGTAATAAAGCTTGAATATAAAGGTAAGAGACTGTTGATCCAGGGAACATTCCTCATGGAATTGGTAAGGATTTTTTTCCTTTTTTCTTTTGCCTTTCTATAAAACAACTGTCTATAGGGTTTTTATCTGAAATATCTTTATTTCCCTAGTGGTTGAACTTGATAGACCTGTCTTTTTTTTTTTTTTTTTTTTTTTCAAATTTCAATTTGACTATATAACTATGTAAGTGCATGTGATTAGCAGAACCCGGCTGCTACTTATCCTCTTTATTGCTATAGAAATGGTAAAAGTGTATTTAACTTTTTACCTACTTGTGCTTTTTAATGTAATCTTTAACCTCCTGGGCGGATACCCCGAGCCTAGTTCAGAGTAAAAAAAAACTTGCTGAAAGCGTTTACCCCAAATTAGGCGAGGGGTAGCTCAAAATAGAATCAAGTGTTGCTTACCTGGTGCCGCTGGCATCCTCCAGTGTGCTGTCATTGTATCCTGTCCTCGGGCAGAGTTCTCCAGCACCAATGCCCGTTTCCAGCGTCGTATTCCTGTCTTCTCCTTCCCTCGGTGTACGTGTCCCTTGGCGATTTCAGTTGGCGGTGCATGCGCCGGTCGGCATGGCCGGAAATGTAAAATTTTGTATTGGATTTAATACAAACTCATGTATCCAATCCAAAACAAAATAATACAAAATAAACACAAAGTAAATACACAATTACAGTTTTAAAAATTACCAGGTAATCCCTGGATTGCTAGTGTGTAACACTGTCTGCTGTCTGCTATTACCTTTGCTGATCTTTGCCTAAGTTTGACCATTCTCTGCCTGCCTCCTGCCTTGACCTCTGCTATGGCTATAAGTTCCAGAAGGCCTGTATACACCCAAGATGTGTTGAAACAGTTCTTGGACAGCGAGAGCGATCTGGAGTTACTTGTGGAGTTCACTGATAGTGATGGAATGCCTGAAGACTTCTCATCTAACTCCGAGACCGCGAGTGACAGGGACTCCTTTGGAGGTTAGTGATGTGCACACCTGGTGCGCGATTGACACTCGTCAGCCCCAGCCTCTGCCCCCTAGGTTTCCATTTACTGGGGAGCCTGGCCTGAAGTTGCACTGTGAGCACAACCCCCTGGCCGACCTGGAGCTATTTCTGAATGGCGAAGTCAGACAAACAAACAGATATGCAGCGCAACAGCTGGCTGCTCCACATGCAAGATTGTCCAGAACCAGAAAGTGGGAACCTGTCATCCAAAAGGATATTTGGCTTTTTCTGGGCCTTGTTATTCTCCAGGGAGTGGTGGCAGAAGTATTACTGGTCTACCAACAAACTGCTTGCCACCCGTTTTTTTTGGTATGCCTGGATATCAATTTGGCCTGATCGTGAAATTTTTACATTTTACCCACAATAATGATTTTGATGAGACCACCCATCCTGCCCCCAAGCTCAAAAAAAAATTGGGAGGTTTATTAAATGATTATAAACAACTTCAAAACCTGCTATGTGCCAGAAAGGGACATTAGTGTGAATGAAAGTCTGATGGCATATAAAGGGAGACTGAGCTGGGTGCAGTACCTAGCATCCAAGGGAGCATGGTTTGGGATCAAATCTTTTATGCTGTGCGAATCCGAATCTGGATATATCTTGAACCTTGTCATTTATACAGGCAAAGGCACAAAATGTGACCCCAGATTTAGTTCCTTTGGAGTGGCAACGTCTTCTATCCTATCTCTTTTAGAGCCTTTGCTGAACCAAGGGTATTGTCTTACTACAGACAATTTTTATACGTCCCCTGAGGTTTATGAGTTCCTGATACAAAACAAAATGGATGTATACGGAACTGTTAGGGCTAACTATTGCGAATTGCCGGCCAATTTCACCGCACAAAAGCTAAAGCCTGGGGATCAAGTTGCCTGGCAGAAAGGAAAGATGATGGCTCTCTGATGGCATGATAAGAAGGATGTCTGCATGATGAGCACTGTTCACAACACCGCTGTTCAAACCAGAACAAGAAGTGGGAAAGACGTTCAGAAGCCCCAGGTAGTCATTAACTACAACTGCAAAATGGGGGCTGTTGACAGAGCTGACCAGGCCATGACTTTTATCCAGTTGTCAGAAAGCTACAGAGAAAGTACTATAAAAAAAAAAAAAATGTTTCGCCATCCAGTGGAACAGTGTCTGTGGAATGCGTACATTCTATTCAAAAATCAAAATGACAGGCCTGTACCCCACTCTGAATTCATATGGAAAATCTGTGAAGCTATATGTGTGAAACACCTAACACCAGAAGAGAATGCAACTTGGATGACGTGCTTCATACACGGTGCTCTTCATTTTCCGGAGTACATTCCACCAACCCCAAGAAAGCAAAAGCACACAAGAATGTGTGTGGTGTGCTGCTCCAAGAGAAGGGAGGACGGGAAAAAATCCGGAAGGAAACCTGGCTCTACTGCCCTGAATGTGATGTTGCTGCCCCCTCTTTTAAAATTTACCACACTAGGGAGGTGTTTTAGAAAAATATAGTACTATACAGTATACAGAATTATTGCATTTTCAGTAATTTTGATTTATTTATGCATTCTTGTTTAAGCTGATTTTTGTGTTTTTTATTTATTTTAATACATTTAATTTTTTTTCTTACACGATTGTGTGTTTCTAACTTTCTATATTTAGGATATCTACTAGATCCTTGTTTGTGCATATTTCGATAAGTTACAGGTCTACAATATATTAAAAAAATTTCAGGGAAAAACAGTGTACTGCTTTTGGTACAGAATTCCAGACATCAGTGAAACGCACAGGAGGTTAATAAATTGTGACACAATTGTGTCATGTGATGTCATGTCATGTGTTGCTGCTCATTTAGGTTTTATTGACCTTCTTTTAGAACCTGCTAAACACCAGATGTTTTATATCAGATTTTATAATGTCCTGATGTACAAAAACCTTAAAATTATAAAAGGGATTGCTTTCTTTTTTCATGGTTGTCTCTATACCAAAAGGGAGTTCCTACTTAAATGGTAATCCAAGAAAAGTCCCATCCATAAGGGTTTGGAGCAAGAAAAGCAATTATCCGTTTACTACTATAAAATGTTTATACTCTATAAGGTTTATACTTTTTTTTTTTTTTTTTTTGCTTTTTAACATTTAATTTTTTGGACACTGAGTAACATTTTCAAAAATATTCAAAACCCAAAATTGAAGGCACATTCTAATAGTTATCAGGTTGAAATGTAAATACAAAGTCTGCGCACAAAGAAATGTAAACTGATGGACAAAATACTTGTTTTTTTATGAGCCAGTGTGTAAATTCTCATTCTCTCTCATTTCTAAATTTAGCCAGTGGAAGGGTCAAATGTGTCATACCTCCCAACTCTTAAAGATGGGAAGAGAAACATTCTTTGGCTCCGTATGCAGATACACCTCTGCCAACCACCCTTTTTTTGTGAATCAAAAAAAAAATTATTTGCAAAAAATTTTTAAAGCAGCGTTGAAAACAAAGTAAGCAGGCAGGTTCTTTATTGCGGAAAAGGCAGGCATTTTTCTTCCGCAATAAAATTACCTGCCTGTTCATCTTTTGCAATCTACATTGAGCTGCAGATGCGTAGCTCAGTATACAATCTGAGAATAGCTGGCTACCAGAAATTAGGCATCTTCTGTGTGCATTGACATCATTTAAGGTGACCAGGGATCCCAAAGCCAAAAGAGGATGAGAAAAAGATGCCAGCGAAGGAGAGCGGAAAGGTAAGTCAACAACAAGTGACAACTGAGGAGCTGAAAAGATAGTCTGCCCTCCAAAAAAAAAAAAGACAGCTGGAAGTTGTATGTTTCTACATATTTCCATATGACAGTAAAATTTGGAAGAATAGGTGCTAACCTGTTATTCCAAGCTTTCCTGGATTACAGTAGAAAACGTGTCTTCACTAGGGGGTGGAGCACAGAATGTAGGTGGCGAACAATTGTAAGATCCTATTGTGTTACCTGGTAACTGAAAGACCTGAGAGAGCATTGCAACACAATCTTTTTTTAGAGTTTGATGTTAAAAATTACAAAGTGTTATCCAATCGAACTTATCAGCAATATTGCCTTGTTCAATTTTGGCCTTATTTGAACTTTAAAATATAACTATGGTCTCAATGTCTAAATACTATCTCTAATATGCAACATCCCAGCATTATTCATAACCATTCATTAGCAAAATTATTGCTTAACTTCATTATCTACAAAAAAATCAGTTTTAAAGTACCTATTGGTGTTTTTTTCAGTAAAACTAAAGGGTATGGGTTAACCAGAATTTTTCATGATATCTGTAAGCCTAGTCATTAAGTTCAAATTACATATCTCTACATTCCATACCCACTCCATTACCAATTACTGTGCATGACAGAGCACATCCATAGTTACTGTTGAACTTCCCTGCTAATCTTTGTGCAATGAAGCTGCTTATTCTGCAGAATGCACCATGAAATTCTCCCTGCTTACTACTGCTGGGTGGCAGTACAGATTCAGATAACAAATTAGCGTATTGCACAGCTGATTTTGCCTCACAGTTACAAACACACATCTAAAGGGGGGGGGGGGGGAGTCTTTCATAGAAAGCTAATTTGAGGAGGAGAGGATTCTATGTTATGTCAAACACTCTGTTATCTCAGTTAATTCACTTACGTTAAGGTGTATCTGAAAACACAACTAATGTAATGCACAAATATCTAAAACTATTGAAGATTGAAGAATAAATGAACAGATTCCAATTTGCAGACTTGCAAAATGACATAAAGGTGTCTTCAAAGACGCCAACAAGAGCTAACTCCTTAAACCTAAATTGGGTATCGGTTAGACGGATTCTTTAAACAAAAAAAGCTGTAGTGTATGAAAGTACATACCCCTGTAGAGTAAAATAGATTATTAACAAATTGTTATGTATTGTTTTTTGTTTTGTTTTTTATTCCCAAGGTTACCATTGGATCTGTTGTGCAGTAAAAAAAAATGGTAACAGTAGTACTCCTCATAGTTGATTTTCCGTCTCCCCAGTAAACTTCTCATCAAGCAGCCAGACACACCGTTTTGCTTCTCGGTTCATCGATAGGGGTCTCTGCCACAAGTTACTGTGTTGGTGTACACTTCTCACTCCTTCCCTTGTTGGAGTTTAACAATTTCCAGATTTAAAGTAGAAGAGATAAATGGGGAAATTTGCCAACAAGGAGAAGCTGATGGCCATTATTTGCAAATAAATTTACACAAGGTATAAGCGAATATTCAAAATGTTAAAGCCGAACTCCAGTCCAAGATGACGAGTTAAAAATAGCAAATCATCCCAACTACTACTCAGATAGTTAGGTCCCCTTATTCGAACAGCTAGCACAATGCAACCAACTTTGTTTGCTTTAGTCTTTCATAGATTTGCCTGTCTCTGACTGGAGAATGAAAGTAGAAGCAACACTTTAAAACGCTCTCTTCTATCCATTCCAATAGGTTACTTGTTAACTGGGTGTGATTGTCTTCCTGTGCTGCTTGGTCTCCACGCATTCCAGCCTTAATGTACTGGAACTGCATGTCAATTCAAATTATTGCTTGCACTTAAAAATACTTTTGAATCCTTAATGGAATAGAGATAAGTTGATTTACTATGTAATAGATGGGGATTATCGATCACAAATGTTTACAGCTTCATCAGAATAAACCTGATTAACCTGGAATGCAAACCTGTTTAGTATTTAACACATGGAAGTTAGTGTGTGGAGGCAGAACCCTGGGATGGAGAGCCACGTGTTGAGCTTTCAGTAAGCAGTTTGCTGGGAGATGGCAAAATAAGTTGATTTATTTTAAAACAAAACATGAGTAGAAATTCGTCGAAGCACTGTAAAGAAACCTCCAGCCTAGAATTTCATAATTTTAGATTGAGCTGAGTGGGGGTAGATGCTATAATAGATATTTACTGTCCTAACTGGGGACATTTAATTTCACTTCCTATAAGGAAAGAAAATAACGTGCACCAGGAACATTGTCAAAAACAGATTTTTTTTTTGTAGAACGTGAAAGGGTTAAATATCCTTGAGACCATTGGCTTGGATGATCATCCGATCATCCGTCTGAGAATGAGAAGCCAGTGTACCCTCAATGAACTGTAAATTCAGTTCACTGAATATTTGCAAGTCTTTACCATATGATTATAATATTCTTTGTAATGGCACTCTGCAATTTATTTGAATTCAGAGCTTCTGTTTGAGTATTGTTTTCCTGTGTTTGATGTACACTTGGAATACACTCCAACCAGCAACAAAATCACATTGATTAGTAACCAAAGCAGTTTAGAAGCTGTGTTTTAACCTGCTTTGCCTTATCTTTTTTTTTTTTTTTCTCTAGATGCAACATGTCCTAAGAATGTGTGTTTGGGTTGTAATCCAAGTAGGTCAATTTCAGCTTTTAGTTTCAAGCACTGTGTTCAATTGAATGCAGATTATTTAATTAGAATGCAATTCTAATCAATTATCCTTTTCTCATAAGAAAAAGCAGAAAATAGACTGGGTTTTTTTTCTTTGCAGCAAAAAGAAGCTCTATTGGGAACAAACTTTTAAAGAACATAACAGTCTTGTCTTGTGGTTCATACACTGTGTAATAGTATTTGGTCTTTACCCACTGAATTTCATGTGATAATAGACCAGTCAATTAGACATAGTAATCCCTATAAACAGTAAAAGCAGTAAAACGTCTTGTATCCTGACGCATTTCTCTGATAGGCTTCCTCAGGGGACATATAGAGAATATAGGAAGTTTCCTGCCTTATATGAGCATGGATGTGGCATCTGGTGGGTAAAGCTGCGCATGCGCAGGAGGATACTTTTGACCGCATGCACAGTGGGTGGGAATGAGTTCTTCTTGCCAGCACTTCTCTCCTCATGCCCACAGCTAATTGAGTCGCAATTACAAAAAGATCAGCTACTCAAAAATCCACGCAAAGGTGGCAGATTAATGGGGGAGGGTGCGCTGTCCAGCATACCAAGAGGAGACCGTGGCACACAGTATCGGCGGGAGGCTTTTCACATGATTGGACGCGGTCCCCCGCTAGTTGATGGGGATGGGAGGCAGGGGTAGGAGTAACGTGTAGCGAAGAGACTTTTAGGTGATAGTGTGTGAATAGTGGAAGAGGTGGGAAAGTAAGAATATGCAAGGTATGTGTGGTGGGAGAGGGTGAGCAGGAAAGAGGTGGAGAAGGGTGGGAATATACAAAGTGCATAGTTAAAATAATGTGGGTGCCTAGATTAGTTATAAGTCATGTGTGAGAATATCTGTGGGGTAAAGTGAGAGAAGTGTAAAAAATGATATGAATGGGATTTGGGAAACAGAGTGTAATGGATGATTATGTATGTCATGGAAACATTACAATAAAGTTTCACATAGAATATATGATGATGGTATTACTGTAAATGGATTAATATTTAAAATGCAAAGTGATAATATAAAAATGTACTGAATGACGTGTTGTACTCTGCATCTAACCAATGCTCAGAACTATGCTATTACTGTGTTTTATTGTTTGGTCTGACAAAATGTTCTCTATATACCCCTTGAGGAAGCCTATCGGGATATGGCACGCTCGTGCTTTTACTTGTTACAGGGATTACAATGCCTAGTTAAACTGGTCTATTATCTAATGAAATTCAATGGGTAAAGACCAAATACTATTACAGTGTTTATGTACCACAAGAATATTTTCTTAAAAACGTGTGTTCACAATACAAATTTTTTGACACACTTTTACTTTTACAATATACATTTTATATATTGGGGGCCGGCACCACCAAATATTAACGTGCGGTAGGATTGGGACCGTCTCCTTGAAAATTATCCTTTTCAGTTTAGTGCCTATTTTTAATCTAAATTATGCACATCTTGACTTGAGATGTCTTTTATGTTTGAAACCTATGTGAGATTATTTTTCTCTAAATGCCCTAAAGTGTCTCTCCTCTCTTCTGTTTCTTTTTCAGATACTCTAGTTGCAGTGTTGGAACGGGATACTTTGGGGATCCGCGAAATCAGACTCTTTAATGCAGTAGTTCGTTGGTCTGAGGCAGAGTGCCAGCGGCAACAACAACCAATAACCTCCGAGAACAAACGCAAAGCGCTTGGCAAGGCATTGTCTCTTATCCGTTTCCCACTGATGACTATTGAAGAGTTTGCTGCAGGTATGCTACAGTCATTATTTTGTGACTAGTGATTTAAATGACAACTCTCCCTTTTATAATTAATGACATCCTTTATATTTTATGGATTACTATCTATTCTGAGTGGCTAGGACTGTCTCCACTGCTTCCTAATCCTTGCTGGCAGAGTAATTTAGCATTTCTAGGGGACAAATTGGTACCCAACTGCGCTCATTCTTGCAGAAGGTATTTATTTGTACTTCAATAACTCCATTGATTTCATGAATGTCAATAAACAGAGACATTAAGTGCCAAAGTCCACAAATCGTTGACCAACATTAACAAGTACAGCCCACATGTGGCAAAATAACTCCCACTGCATTAAGGCTGCAGAAAATAAAAATGAAAATCAGTGCAATAAAAATAGTTAAAAGAATACAGGCAGTTCCTGGGATAAGGACATCCGACATACAGACGGCTTCTAGATACAAACGGGGCTTCCCTGCTTGCTGTGTGCAGAACGGAGGCTTGAAGGGGGGAGGGGTCGGTTTGCATGACTAAACACAGCTGAGGTTGTGGGTGAGGTTGTGGGTGATGTTGTGGGGGGGGGGGGGTGAGCTTTTTCTGCAGCCTCTTGTAACTCTTTAATGACCAAGACCAACTCTGCAGTTGTTTATTTTTGAATATCAAACCACAGCTTGATCCACAAGTTAAAACATACCCAAACTGAGAATTTTCACTTTACATAAAAGGGTAGACAACTCTTTTATGTTAAGTAAAAATTCTGATTGTTGTTTTTTTTTTAAGTGCAGCACCGTCCCCTAATTCTCAATAGTCTAGGCCAGAGGTCGGCAAACTCTGGCCTTTAGGCTAGATACAGCCTAGCCAGTAGTTTGTTCCGGCCTAACGCCCCCTGGCCAATCCGGCCTAATGCTGGACGGCAACGCGCTGCTCCGGAGCTGCAGGTTGCCGGCTGGGATTAGGCCGGAACAGATAAAAGAAATCTCCGGACCGATCGACTGCCCTGCGGGATTGAAGGTAAGTGTGATTGATTTTTTTTGTTTTGTTTTTTTTTTTTTGTTTTTGCCTTTTTTGAGTTTACTTCATCCGTAATGAATGTCTGGGCTCCATAAAGATATTTTTTTTTCTTTTTTTTTTTTTTTTTTTGTGATTTGTTTGTGATTTGTGCTTTGTTTGTGATTTACTCACAGTGAGGATTTTATACAGTAACTGGCACCATCCTGCCTAATAATAATATGTTGAGATAAACATCTGTCCTAATTGCATTTAATAAAATATTGTACCTGTTTGGACTTACATACAAATTCAACTTAAGAACAAACCTACAGTCCATATCTCGTATGTAACCCGCGGACTACCTGAAGAAGGCAGTTTTACATATATGCAAACTGTTAGTAACTAAAATAATAATTTTTTTTTTATGTGTGTTATTTTTCTAATTTAATTGAGTTTACTGCTCCCTAGGTCCAGCACAGTCTGGTATTCTCACAGACAGAGAGGTTGTGAGCTTGTTTCTGCATTTTACAGTGAATCCTAAGCCTCGAGTGGAATTTATTGATAGGCCAAGATGTTGCTTACGAGGAAAAGAATGTAATATTAACCGTTTCCAGCAAGTGGAAAGCCGCTGGGGTTACAGTGGCACTAGTGATCGAATAAGGTGTGTTCAGTATAAACTTTTTTTGACAAAATAATGTTGCCTGTTTTTTCCTTTCTCAAAGTCTTCATATGTGAAACAACTACTGTTGGAAGCAGGATCCAAATTAAGACACCTTTACAATTTTAAGAGTATGTATTTTTTTTTTCTGTTAAATTATTTATTATAGTTAATTGTACAAGCGTTCATATTCTGGTCACCGTTGTAATCTGGAAAGGCATTTGTGTAGCGTCTACTGGAAGTATACTTGGTACAGTGTAAAAAAGAAAAATGTAAAGAATGTTTAAAACGTTTACTGTGCTGTGGTTGGAACAAAAATGCCAAAAAACATTTCGCTGGTGACAAATTGTAAAACTACCTATTAATTAAGCTAGTTAAGAAACAGAATGCTGTAACTGCATTGCATATTGGTGCAGAAAATTGATTGAAAAAGTGTGGTTTTCTACTTCTTGTGGGACTTCACTGACACAGGAGGACACATGATTCAGATGGTGTTTTGTCAAATCGGTTTACAGTGGTGGAGGGACCCCAGTCATGAATATGATTGATTGGTTCCCAGGTTTGTAGCCAGAGCACTGACTGGCAGATACAGGGAATACTTCTGTGGATACCACATTTCCCTGTCAGTGTTATTCATGTATGCTTTGGAAAACTAAGTGTAAAACTTCACTATCAAGAACAGAGCTGGAATTTAGGGAGGATTGCAGACTTTTGTATGGTTTCTTAATTTATTAGAAACATTTTAGGTATTCTTGATAATAGAGGTCTTTCTGGTGTCTTAGTTTTGTTGTGGTAACATTTTTCTCTTCTAAATTTCAGGTTTTCAGTTAATAGAAGGATATTTGTTGTTGGTTTTGCATTATATGGCTCAATACATGGTCCCACTGATTATCAAGTTAATATACAGGTATGGTCAAACTCCATATACACATTTTTATTAGGAAATGTAGAAACGATGTGTTAGATCCACCTACTGCTTGTGTATGATGGTATCGCAAATGCCAATCTTGATACAATAGAGCTTCTAAAATTAATTACCTCCTTAATTTGAACAGAAAAACTTTTATGTACAATGAACGTGGCAGGTAAATTCAACCTGATGTTTTTCAAGTGATCACATGTTAAACAGCAGATATTACTTACTTACTTTTTTTTTTTTTTTAAAGAACTTCAGTTTTGTGAGATCTTTCTGAAACTTAGGTCTGCACCCATTCTGCTTTGCCTACTAAAATTCATGCCCTCTATAAAATTTTTGTTTCAATCAAGTTTATTACATTTTTATACCAGAAAAACACAATAAAAATATCCATAAAGGCAGAAGGGAAAACTTTATAGTAAGCCATTCACCTAAAAATGTCCGTTGTACCAGATCCAAGATATTATTTTTATATTTTATATATTATTATTTGATATTAACATCAAAACTTTCAAATGAGAGTACCAGTGCACACGTCATAAATATACAACAAGGTTAAGGCATTAATCTGAAATTATTGACCACATAGGCAGAATATACACAAGACAAGACATAATGACCTGAAAAGACTGCAACTGTGGATGATCATCTATATCGACTTCCTGATGAACATCGCTGGATTAAACGGGGTAGGAACCTTGGAACCAAACAGGTCCTTATTGCGTGGAAAGTCATGGCAGGTAAACAGAGTGGATGATGCCACACCCTCCATAAATGATCACCGGGAAGATCAAGGAGGAGTGAAATGTGGTAACCTTATATACCCAATGGGGGTGTAGACGAAAGCTCGGGTCAAACATCCTGGTGATGTATTGATGTCGATGGAAGGTGCCAATGAGGAGCTAAGAAAAGATCTGGCAAAACTGAATAAGTTCCGATTTTAAGGGTCGAACAGGAGAGGAACAAAAAGGAAATTGGACATCCAGAAGAATCGTGGCGGAAGCGAATAAAAATGGAAAACCCCATCCTTCAGTGATCTTCAGGAGTGGGAACAGGAGGGGGTGTAGAAAATGTCATCAGGAGGTCAGGTACCCTGTTAAGAGATGCAGAAAAAGCCATTCTGGACCGTGGAGTGGATGCAGTTACGTCTCTATGCATGAGGGAAGCTGCAGTCGGCCAATCTGGAAGCACAACATCTGGGAGGTCAAGATCTATCAGGAACTGAGGTAGGTCTGTGGGGTCACAAAAGATGTGGTTCTTTCCACCGTGGTAAACAATCAGATGGGAAAAAATCCCTATCGGTATGGGATGTTCTGTTCGCGCAGCACAGAGTAGTGGCTTGAGAACTCTTCGCTGACCGAGCGTATGCTTAGACAGGTCAGGCAGGAGTTGTAGTTGCCCTCTAGCACACACTTCCACATCCCCAAGTGGGACGTGCTTCACGGGCCTTGTTCATGTTATCTCCTTTAGTACGGGGGCTTCTGGTTCTATGGACCCTATCTGTTTCTATGTCAACATCAGATGGAATGTCCACTAATTTGGCGAATATGGAGGATGCGGCATTAGCCAATTCAGAGGTAGGTACTGTTTCCGGTAGCCATCTGATATGAATATTATTCCTTCTATTGCGATTTTCAGCCTCATGGCGTGATAGAATATCTTCATGACAAACAAGTTGCAAGAAAGCTCTGTGCAAGTATGCTGGAGAACAGCTGTGCTACTGAATACTTGTTGCAGGGCCTGGAACTCAGATTTGAAGCTAGCCTCCAATTTATTTATTGATATTTAACTGATTTAAATTATGCTTGGTAAGTGGAGATGTGCCTTCCAGTCCCATGTGCCCTCTTCTTCACTGGCTGGGTTGCTAGAGCCGCAGCTATCTTCCATAGAGGAGGGGAAGGTAGGGCTTGGAATGAGTGAAGCTGGGCTCCCCTGGATTACTTTGGCTGAAGGGGTGGAGCTGTTCCTGCTGGACGTCTAGGTGGGACGTGGATGTGTGGGCCTGGTTGCGGGTTCCCTCATCCACAGCTTCCTCCATAACATTAGGCCGCAGCTTCAAGGCCTGGTCCGCCATAGCTTAATTTGCAGCCTGGTCCCGTGTGGAGTGGTTATCGGCAGAAAAGAAGCCAGAAATCCTGGATTGCCTCTTGCAGGCTTGCCCTTGGGTGCTGTGGGTGATTTTAGGTCCCATGGGGCTGCAGATGGTAAGAAGAAATGTGCAATTGCTGGTGAATTCCCCGGGCGGGTGCAGGAGCTCTCGGATGGTGCTGCTACTTCCGCCATCAGCCAGCCACACCTTCATCCTCTATTTAATTCAATTATGAAAAATTTATCAGGTGAAGTGATTTTTAGCACAAACCAGTAATTCTCAACAATGGTTCTATGGAACCCTAGATTTGCTCCAAAAGCTTCTGGGAGTTCCTTGACCAATGAGCAGTTTGTGCACATCTGGTCAATTTAGGCACAACTAAACTCATTAGTGAGTGGTGAGCTTCGGCCACAATGGTGCACAGCATACCTGCCAATTATGGCACATACATTGTGCTGTCACCCTGCAGGTTAAGGGCCTGTCATTTACCAACTTACAATCTATCCCTCTGCAGAAGGACACATCCCAGTTTGTCGGCTGTGTTTGGATTAGGTGCCAGAGGTTCTCATCAGGTTGGGTATTCTTGGGGATGTGGATCTGTGTATGTTCTTTTTCATGGTAAGGCTGGGACTACGTGGACTGTTTTTTAAATGCTTTCAAAAATGTGGTAGAAGCGTTTACAGGCGGTTTTTCTTCTGCTTTTTTACACCTATGATGCATTTTGCTGCTATTTGCCGCTAATATAGAAGCGTTTATATCAGTTTTAATTTTAACCCTGGGGAATGAGTACAAGGGTACATCATTTCCTAAAGGGGTTAAACATATCCACATATACCAAGTTTTCCAGCAAATTTGCATTCGGTTTTTGAGTCTGACTAAGCATATTCTCGTTAACCAGGTACCATGTCACTTTCCTCTTCACTTGTGCCACTGTGGGCAGCATGCTGGACCACCAAGGCTTCGCCAGAGTCTGTCTCGTGGCTGTGAACACAGATGGTATAACGTTTAAATTGGTACTTGTAGGTATTTTGAGGACGTAAGAGTAGGAGTGCCCCAAATGGGGATTTCCAAATGCATCGTCCCAAGAGGGTATAGATAATTTGGTAGACTCCTGTCCAGAATCTCTTAATTTTGGGGCATTGCCACCAAATGTGGAACAGGGAGCCCGCCGATCAACAAAAACAGCAACCAGAACAACCTGGGCGGTAGGCTGCTAATCTAGTAGGAACCATGTACCAGCAGAGGCGGAGCCTATAGTTGGCTTCATGAAATGATACATTGGGGGTACCGAGGGCTGCTGCATCCCATATTTGCTGCCATTGTGCCTCATCCAATGTGCGCCCAATGTCCATTTCTCAAATGGAAATGGGTGCGAATACCCAATATTAAGCATGAATCTGTAGATCAGTGAGAAGAACACCTTTATCTAGGGGATATCTTTCACAGATGGAGTGGGGTGATTTTGCAAATTTTAGGGTCCTTTGCACATAGTTCCTGTGTTGTAAATATTGAAAGAATTCAGGTCTGACTTTGAGTGTCAAAGGAGTATACCCTGTTTATTGTTATCAAGTCTTTGATCCTTCCGAATCTTCGAGATCCACCATGCATATCCCTTGAGATATTATTGGTGGAATATTAGTCATCGTAGCTAATGTAATGTGAGGAGATATTAAGTTACCAGAGTCCCAAATCCTTAGGGAATGTTGGGAGATGGGGTCACTGATGTTTTTGCGCAGAGTTGAGGGGTCCAAAGCATTGTCAATAGCTAGGGGCTTAACCAAGGACGCCTCGATAAAGACCCAGAGGGGTGCACATGTAGCGGCATGGTATGCTGCTAAAGAAGCCATTTGAGCCACCTGGTAATAATGGTGAACATTAGGGACTGTGCTAGCCTTTAATGTGTTTTGGGGAAAGTATCCCTTTATTTGATAACGGCTTGCTCTACCGATCTAAGTGGAGAGCTAGGGACTGCCAGAGGGAGCACTCTAAACAAGTACAATAATTTAGGTTAATCCATCATGTTAAGAACAGTTATTCTGCTGAACTAGGAAATTCGGTACTTTGGTATAAGTTTTCACCATGGAAGTGGCCGCAATAAATTTGCGAAGTTGGACATAGTCCTGAATATATCCCTGCCTGATCTCATGAACACTCAATCTGCATTTCCTTATCAGTGGGAGCCTCTTAAGCTGCATACACACCTGCAATTTTTCTCGTTGGAAAGGATCTTTCACGATCCTTTCCAACGAGAAAAGACTGCACGATGCATGAACGATGCTGTACATACAGCACCGTTCATGCTCTATGGAGAGGGGAGGGGGAGAGCGACGGAGCGGCACCCTGCTGCGCGCTCTCCCCCTCCCTTTCATTAGGATCGGTCGTCGTCCATCGTCCATGGATCCGCCAGGACGGTCGTCGGACGATGGACGACGACCGACTGTACACACGGCAGATTTTCGCCCGATAATTGGCCGATACCGATTATCGGGCGAGAAAAATTTGCCGTGTGTACGCAGCATTAGTTTGCCATATCTGGGATTCAAGCTAACAGCCATCTATGAGGCACCCACTGATAAGGGAATGTAGATTGAGTGTGGAGGAGATCAGGCAGGGATATATTCAGGACCTGCGATTTATCATGATTGACAGTTAAACCAGACACCCTAGAAAAGTTGTCTAGTATCTTGGACAAATTTGGTATCGATATTGTGGGGTTGCTGATGAATAAAATAACATCATCCGTGAAAAGGGAAATTTTGTAATGGTAACCCCCTAACTCTAGGCCCCAAATATCTGAACATTCACAGATCGAGATAGCCAGAGGTTTCATGGTGTCAGAGGTGAGCCTGAATAATAGGGGATATCCCTGCCTAGTGCCTCGTTGAATCGGTAAGTAGTCCGAGTGGTAGCTGGCATACTGTGCAAAAGCTTCAGGGTCAGTGTACAGAGCCCTCACCCATTGGTCGAAATGTGGACCAAACCCCCAATAGTGTAGGTGATGTTGTAGGTATGCCCAGGATAGAGTATCAAAAGCCTTCCTAATGTCAGGGGACAGTAAGTCTGAAAAAGAAGAGGCTGAAAAATGTGTTTCCTGGGGACAAATAATGTCATCCTGCTGCGAGTGGAAAGCTCTGAATGCCTTGACCCTTTTAGCAGGGGATTTTCAGCCCCTGCACATTCAAACTTAATATTGTTAGTGGCATTTTACGTTAACACAATAAGCAATGCAAGTGAAAGGTAGTATACTGGCATCCCCTGGGGGTCCTGGTCTCCTGGGGAAGGGGTAACAGCAGATCTCAGGAATGTGGTGGAAGGACAGCACAACATAAGTACGAAAGGGGGGAGACAGAGAGAGACACAAAATTAAGTGCAATAGAACCTTCAATGGTATAAAATAACATGTAACAACCATCATTTTGATGGAACAAAATAACCTGCCCATACTGAGTGTGGCCCAGAGCCATCTAGTGAGTGCGCAATGACCACCACCCAAAAGAAGCCAAGCTTATTGTAATATTAAACACTCTCTAGGCATTGAGCATATACCATTACGATATGTAAACTAAAGATAAATCTTTTAAGATGTAAACCACAGTAACATCAATGAAAAAGCATTATAATTACTTCCAACCAACAGTGGTCTGGAGTAATGCTTTAAACCACTCCTGGGAAGATCAAACACAGGAGTTAGGAAGACAACCCCCACTACTCTGGGCCAGAACTGCGGGGTGTGGTATATCAAAGTCATCTGTGGGCAGGGAGAACTATAATAATGTGATCTATCCCTTTAGGAATGAACCACGTGGTACAGTGTCCAGGAAGCCCAATAAGGATAGGGGACTTTAAGCCCACAGCCACCAAACAGTCCAGGCATCAGGAAAGGCACAGTGTTTCTTACGAATCCTAGCGACACCAGGAAAATAGTGAGGCTGACATCCATTCATCTGCCAAAGGGGGGGGTATCCATTAGATCAGTGATTTTGGACCGTTTGCGTCACACTAGTGTACCGTGAGAGATCTTCAGGTGTGCTGTGGGTAAACAGACAAGTTAGGGAAGGTCGCCATGGTTACATGAGTGTGAGTGATCTCGGAGCCCTGGCTCAGTTCTGCCCTGCCTTACCTCTCCCTGCTGTTATCCAGAAGCCGGCTGCTACATTTATAGGGATGCTGGGGATGTCTTTCTGTGTAAGAAGGCTCCATGTAACAGTGAGGAAGGAGGCAGAGAGGGCGGGACCGCAGACTGAGGTGAGCACTGCTGGTTAGTAGTTTTTTCTTGTGCGGCACTTTATTCTCCTATGACTGGTGAGCTGTAGCTTTCCTGTCACTATGGTCTTGTAGTGCAATGTTCTGCCATTCAATGTCTCAATAGCTTGAGTCACTTCTGTAACATTTTTATTGTTGGTAGATCATTTAAAAAGTAGCTTGCAAACCAAAAAAGTGGGCTCTAAAGGTGTCATAGTTCCTGGCTTGTGATAGCACAGAACCCATAGTGTGACAAAGGAATACAGAGGCTGCTCCCTGCTTTCTCTGCTCTCTCTCTCGGCTCTCTGGTTGGGTGAGTCATATTGCAGTTATAACTTCGTTTTATGTATTTTCTTATAAATTGATGGCATATACTTGTTTTATTCTCTGTATCCGATATCTTGATTTCTAGTGGTTGTTAAAATTCTAACTTTCAGGGGATGTAAATATACATTTCTTTTTTGTAGAGTGTCTACTACATGTCACTTGACAAATATTTGACAAAGGCTTTAAAGCTGCCCCATTTTTTTCTAGCATTTTTACTCAGATCAATATTTGGGTATAACATGTTACTGGGTACTGAAGAAACCATGCACCATTCCAAAATATAACTAAATGGAATTGAGATTTATATTCTATTAACAGACAAGAATGAAGAGTGCAAAAATATACTATACATAAATATATATTTAGCATTTTTATTGTTGGTAGATCATTTTGACTTGGTCATTTTAAAAGTAGCTTGCAAGCTACTAATTTTTCAATGTACAAAATGTGCCGTGGCTCAAAAAAGGTTGAAAAACACTGCATTAGATCTATCAGGAAACAAAAAACATTCTGGGTGATTTTCTAGGGAAGAACCAACTTGGCTGAGCCAAACTTTAAGATCCAGGGGGTTCAGCAACTAAGGAGATTTACCAACACGCTATCTAAGCCAGTAGAAGAGCCATAGAAGATCGAGGGTCCAATGGTCCTTCAGGGTTCGGTTCAGAACGGCGGGGCCCCTCACTAATCTTTCTTTGTGAACAGGAACGATTCTGCGATGTCTGCGGACAAACTCGGTGTGCAGATGAGCGCCCAGCAGTTGTAGAAGCATAAGTTGTATCCGGCAGAGTAAAACCCAAACCCTGTAAGCACTTTTCCGCCTCCTCCGGCGCAGCAATGATATAGGTGATTTCTTTTGTAGGTAAAAGATAACTTGAATGGCAATCCCCATCTATACCTAATGTGTTGCTGTTGAAGCACCTGCAGCCATGGTTTCAGTGCCCATCTCTTTTGAATAGTAGAGAGGGCCAAATCTGCAAACATTTGGTAGTCGTGGCCTTAAAGACTAAGCGGTGCTTTCTTGCGAGCCGCATGCATTAGGCGCTCTTTGGTCTTGTAGAAGTGAAAGGAGACCAAGACATTGCATGGCAAACCATTTGGTTGTCGTTTGGTGGGAGCTCTGTGGATGCGGTCAAGCTCCAGCTTATCAATCCGAATCATTGGGCTAATTCTTGCAGTGGTGCCGTGACCCTGGATGCAAGGTCAACAATTCTGAAATCCCCCAGATCTAAACATTAGTACGGCGTGACTTGGTATCCATGTCTTCCAGCTTGTAATGAAGGGTTTGTATCTCCTACTTTAGAGAATCTATATCCTCGTGCCCCTATAGAACAGTTGTAGTGTCGTGCAGCCTCCTATCTAATTGTAATGTGCGGTGGTAAAGTTCCCTAATGTCCTGGAAGAAGTGATCCACCAGCTTCTTGAACTGTAAATCCAAGGCTGCATGGAGTTGATCTTATCCAGGATGTTGGGGGCTGCTAAACTGTCATCCTTTTCTGGGGTTGGAGAGGGGGGATATATTTGGGAGCCATGCAGAGATCATTAACACTTACTGTGATTGGGTCCTGAAGTCACGCTGTCTGCTGGGCTGCCGTGCGCCATTTTGGATGCCGCATGCTGCAGTGCTGCTGTCTTGTTTAGAATACTGCATCCTCTGGTGCTGGGAATGGGTGCCCATCACAGGCTTTAGGCTTGTGATCAGCTATTGCTCAGTGCTTGCTGCGATAAGAGGTGGCTTTCTCAAGCAGCTACCATTACCGAGTGCTGTATATGCACACTCCTTATTTACCTTTTTTACAGGTTATCCGACCATGAAAGGATGATTCCCACAGCTGCACTCAGAGATGACCACAGCTACGGGACTTCTGATAATGTGGGATCACTGTAGGGCAAATTAGGACAGGTTTCCCCATTCACCTATTAGCGCTGATTGGCTGAGAAAAGGTAAAACCCTGATGGCGCCTAGCAGAGCAGTGTCCCTACACAAACTCTTGATTGCTCCTGCAGCCCTAGTAGGGCTGTGGCACATGTTCTGCATCACAACCTCTCTCTTGATTGGATGAAAAGGTAAACACTGATGACCATTACAGCCAATCAAGGGAAAGGTTGTATAAGGCCACTGCTCACGATATCCCTAGTGGAGCTTCGGCACAACACCTGCCAGTGTTCCGCTATGGCCACCGGATGCAGTGTCTCCACACGACCTTTCTTAATTGGCTGAAAAAGATAAATACTTTCAAGCGTTATCAGGGTTTACCTTTTTTCTGTTAAGTACTTAAAAATCAATCTCATATAATAAAATGTAAATACCTTTAACCCTAAATACTGGTCTCATTATTTAAAAAGTATATTTACCTACTGTTGTAAGTAAAAGTGTGTGTTGATTCCAAAGTCCTACCAAAACGCTTGTAAACGCTCCATTGCTTTCAGTGGAAGCTTTTATAAGAAGTGTTAAAACACCTGTAAACGTATGAAAACAGCTATAAGTGCCTTAATTGACATTAATGAAGTCTTTTACTTAAATTTTTAAGCTTTTTTCAACACACCAAAACCTGTGGGTTTTTAGGCATTTTTGCACGCTTTTCCAAACTTTTTCATTTTTAAAACGCAACAAGGAACCGTTATCTTAAGGGCTCAAAAATGCACCTCAAGTAAACTCCCTGGTGTAGACCAGTCTGTTGGAATGCATGAAAATTTCCAAACATGGGAAACTTTCCTGTGACACTGGGCCTTTAGTGTAGTAGGCCAAGGTTTCCTTCTTGCGGATGAGCTAATTGTAATGTTTTTTTGTTTTTTGTTTTTTTGCCCTCTCCTTAGATGAGTTTTGATAGGCTTCCTATAGGCTGATAGTGTAAATGATTATGAATCTCAGGATGCTCACTGAAATGCTAGCCACTTGTCTATCACTGACCAGCAATGTAAGAGGATTTTTTCCTATTGACAATGATGTTAATATACTGTGAGCTCTAAATATTTTAATTATTGTCAGGGTTCCATGAGGACCTGAAAGTTGCTAGCGATTTGTTTCTATAATCTACACTGCTTGATAGACTTTTGGACCAGATGAGATTTATGCCTCAAAAGTCCACCAGTACAAATTTTAGGTGACTATTTACACACACTTTCTAACAATAAAACATTCTTCTTCCTCTTTACTTTTGTTCCTTTTTTTAGGTTATGCTTCTTTCTAATTTTTGTTAAAAAATAAAAAAATAAAGTTTTGCTGTGCTTTAAAGTTCATAATTTTCTTAAACAAAATTACATGACTACATTTTAGTATGTGTGAAAAAAAAGGGTAAAGTGTTAGAATAAATTTAAGAGTTAGGATGTGTGGGACCTAACAATAAAAAAAAATAATCCAAGTTAAACTATACTAGCCTATGGTTCTTTGTGCTGATACCTAATGGGCCTGTTTATTGTAAAAAGCAAAAGCAATAAACTAAAATGTACTTGTGTTTGTTTTCTTTTGGACTTCTTAGATTATTCACACAGACAGCAACACTGTGCTAGGACAGAATGACACAGGATTTAGCTGCGATGGTTCCTCCAGCACATTCAGGGTGATGTTTAAAGAGCCTGTTGAAATACTTCCTAATGTCAACTACACTGCCTGTGCCACACTAAAGGTATGCTTCCCCTAACGCTTTCTAAAAACCGAGATATCATTGTTCCAAATTTACCCAAATAGTTGGATTATGTATGTTTTTTTGTTTCTCTTGGAAGAGTTGTCAGTTTTTGTACTTGGCATTATGCAGACATTCTTTTCAGTAGAATGCTTTCAGCATTATTTTCCTTATTTTTCTATTGTAATGCTGATAATATATTATGTAACAAAAAGGACATCTCAAAATAAACCTCCAGACCCGCTGGGTGTTTGTCATAATAAATGGTTGCATTCCTTGCAGTTACAGCAATAATTGTTAGATTACTGCTCCCCAAAATAATTATTTGGAAAGCAGTGCAGATTTCCACTGAAAGGTATTGTAGGGATAGTTTCAGAAGAAAGGCTGTTTGGTGTCTGCTTAGATTTCATTGTTACTTCTTGTTCCACTAAACCTAAGGGAAGAAAAACCACAGTTATAACGTGGTTCCGTCCTCACTGCTATTACAGGCCTATCATTACGTTTTCTAACATTATATAAAAGAGTAGCTACCCCTTTCATACTTACTGTATAATGTACATTTTTTTATTATTTTTTTGGGGAGCGTCCTCCTTTCCATCTTTACTACCACAATGATACCACTACTGGTTATCACCTGTTACTAATCCCAGGTGCCTAGTGGTTGCCAGTAGTAAATTGGGAAGTGACTAAGCCTAACTTGTTACACTAAGGATTACACTGTTAACAAAACATAAAACACTTGGAAGTGGGGTCATAATACATGGGTACTGGACAGTTGGAGCACAATACAAAAAAGATGGAACATATTAGAAGGGTAGGCATTAGAAAGCTGAAACAAAGTATAGGGTAAAGGTACAAAACGGACACAATAATAGGGGTTACTGGATATTTATGACAAACTGGGAACACTAAATTTTTGTAGTTGATATGCCCCACCCAGTTTTTGACCACTTGGATACAGCTCCCCCCACCCCACCTGTCTGAAAAGAAATTCTGGGGAGGACACTGGCGTAGACTTGCCCCTAAAGAACTGATGTTTATTGCTTTTTCTGTAACAATCAATGAGTCCTTTACATCTCTTTACTGGAATTACATCTCATTAGTGGCTTATCGCAAAGAATTGAGGACCAGCACACAGGTGACCCTGTAGACCAGGGGTCAACAAACTGTTTTGGCTACTAGTCCATTTTAGAAGGTCAAGAAGGCACACTAGGTCGGACGCTCTCTCGAGTCCTGCACTGATAGCTCCGCCCCCCACCAGGGCTTGAAGAGAAATCCCGTGAAGAGAAATCCCTCTCCTCCGCAATGCATACGGAGGAGAGGAAACGCCCCTGAAAGGAAATACCTCCCCTCCGCAATGCATACGGAGGAGAGGAAACGCCCCTGAAAGGAAAATCCCTCCCCTCAGCAATGCATAAGGAGAAGAGTGAAGGCCCCTGAAAGGAAATCCCTCTCCTCCGCAATGCATACTGAAGGAACGCCCCCTGAAAGGAAATGCCCCCTTACCCGAGCATGCGGCTCCGGAGCCGCGGGTTACCGACCCCTGCCAGCCAGGATTAGGCTGGATCAACAAGGCTACATCTGGCTTTGGTCAGCTCATGTTTTCCAGCTGTGTTGATGGTCCACATATTAGTTGTCCACTACTGAAATGTGGTCCACCAACAAAGCTACATCTTCATTGGCAGTTTCTCCTCAGACACATGTTTGATGAAATTGATCCTGGTGCAAGTAGAACACTGCAATAACATTTTTCAACAAATACATATTTTGGGAAAATGCAGGTCCAGACCTAACAAACCTCCAAAAACCTTAAATAAAGTTAGCTTCCTTCACCCTCTAGACTCCCTGTTCACTGAAATACAGTTAGGTCCATAAATATTTGGACAGTAATAACTTTTTTCTAATTCAGGATATTTCTGTACATTACCACAATGAATTGTAAATAAAACAACTCAGATGCACTATCACTTCATTTCAGGAGCTCAAAAGTAATTGGACAAATTAAAACGCTGAAAATAAAATGTTCATTTCTAATACTTGGTTGAAACCCCTTTGCTGGCAATGACAGCCTGTAGTCTTGAACTCATGGACATCACCAGATGCTGGGTTTCCTTTTTAATGGTCTGCCAGGCCTTTACTGCAGCGGCTTTCAGTTGCTGTTTGTGGCCCTTTCTGTCCGAAGTCTTCAACAAGTGAAATGCATACTCAGTTGAGTTCAGATCAGGTGACTGACTTGGCCATTCAAGAATGTTCCACTTCTTTGCTTTAATAAAATCCTGGGTTGCTTTGGTTGTATGTTTTGGGTCATTGTCCACCTGTATTATGAAACGCCTCCCAATCATTTTGACTGCATTTAGCCGGATTTGAGCACGCAGTATGTCTCTGAACACCTCAGAATTTATTCGGGTGCATCCCCGTGCCACTGGCAGCCATGCACGCCCAAGTCATCACACTGCCTGCGCTATGTTTTACAGATGATGTGGTATGCTTTTGATCATGAGCTGTTCCACGTCTTCTCCCTACTTTTTTCTTGCCATCATTTTTGTGAAGGTTGATCTTGGTTTCATCTGTCCCAAGAATGTTTTTCCAGAACTGTGCTGGCATTTTTTAGTTTTTTTTGAGCAAAGTCCAATCTAGCCTTTCTATTCTTGAGGCTTATGAGTGGCTTACACCTTGCAGGTGCACCCTATGGATTTACTTTCATGCAGTCTTCTCCTTATGGTAGACTTGGATATTGATATGCCTACCTCCTGGGGAGTGTTGTTCACTTGGTTGGCTGTTGTGAAGGGGTTTCTTTTCACCACGGAAATTATTCTGCGATCATCCACCACAGTTGTCTTCCATGGACGTCCAGGTCTTTTGGTGTTACTGAGTTCTCCAGTGCTTTTTTCTTTCTCATGATGTACAAAACTGTAGATTTTGCCACTCCTAATATTGTAGCAATTTCTTTTTTTTGTAGCTTAAGGATGGCTTGTTTTCACCTGCATGGAGAGCTCCTGTGACCGAATGTTGTCTGTTCACAGCAAAATCTTCCACATACAAGCATCCCCCTCAAATCAACTCCAGGCCTTTTTATATGCTTAATTGATAATGACATAACAAAGGAATTGCTCACACCAGCCCATGAAATAGCCTTTGAGTGAATTGTCCAATTACTTTTGAGCCCCTGAAATGAAGTGATTGTGTAAAAGAAAAATGCTTTAGTTCCTTACATTTTTATGCAGTCATTTTGTTCACTGAATTAAGTGTGAAAGTCTGCAGTTCAACTGCATCTGAGTTGTTTCATTTAAAAATAATTGTGGTATGTACAGAACCAAAAAAAGAAAAAAGTTGTCTCTGTCCAAATATTTATGGACCTAACTGTAAGTATTCCCTATACTTAAGCTTTTTCCAAACTGCAGAAAGCTGACCCAACTATTCCCACTATTCTGATGGCCCCAAGTCCTGGTACTCATGGAAACCATTTCCTGATAGTCACCCACCTTGCCCTTCATGAAGATGTTCTTTTGACCTTGTCCTATTTTTCTTCACAAGGTGATTGGTTCTTTCTACAGTAATGCCTTCTCCCACATTTTTTCCCCTTCCCACCTGATAGTTTGTTTTTTGCTCTCCCCCTCTTTATGTAGATAGAGCTGTACTGGTAACAAGTGAAATCACCTTTTTCTCAGACATATTTAGTTAAGCATATTAAATAGCTGGCAAACCTGTCAGAGTCCGTGTTTGGATAAGGTGTTCTGCCACCCACACAAAAAAAAAAAAAAAATAGAGCAAGTGATTGAAGTATTTATTAAAAACTGGTTGGCTCCTGGTACAGAACCTTACATGCATGCATAGACAGTAGAATGTATATGTAAGTTTCACTTCATACCTTGATTTTGGACACAGTGGGTTCATGTAATGATATGGTGAATGTGTTGCTGTACTGCCTTGAAGAAGGAACATTGTGATGTGTTGACAAGTTGCCTTGATATGTGACAATTTCCTTTTATTTATAAATTTTAATGCTGTAAAAGATAAAACCACTGTAATGACTGTCTGTTCAAATAGGCAGGCAGGAGAAGTTTTTGCTACAGCTGCACTGTTTCTACAGTACAGTGTGCAATATGGTAGTCCCTTGTTCCTCCATTCCAAACAGACCATACCTAAAGGTTAAATTTTGCTACTAACTATTCTTAAGGCTGACTTTCTGTGCAGGAGGGACATATCATGTGAGTGTGAGGCTAAGGTGTCTGTGTTTTTTTTTTTTGTTTGTTTGTTTTTTTTTATCTTTCTAGTGACTACTGATGTACCTAATTGTCTACTGTATAGTCTAATAACTGCTACTAAAAATAATTTAACAGTGAGCATGAAATCTCAGTTTTCCTGTTTTTAGAAGAGAAATTAGAAAGGTTAGGACATGGAACTGATAACATATTTCACTGTGTTTTTTGTGTATATAATACTTGGGTTTGAAAACTGAATAAACAAGTTCTAAATTCTATTTTAGGGACCAGATTCCCACTATGGTACAAAAGGACTACGAAAAGTTATTCATGAATCCCCTACAACTGGCACGAAGACTTGCTTCACATTTTGCTATGCAGCAGGAAATAACAATGGGACATCAGTTGAGGATGGACAAATCCCTGAAATTATCTTCTATACATAGGATGCATAATACAAACTTCTCAAGAGAATTATAGGCACAATACCCTTTCCTTTGGCTACCTAACAAGTCACACATATGCCCAAGGAAAGTACTGTTTTGTAGGAGAGTAAAGTGAGCTGGCATTACCGGTTTTCATTGGGGGTCTGTGACCCTGTCATGCTTTTATGCATCCCTTCTGAGGATTGAATAGCTTTCAAGATTTTGCCAACTTCATTTCAGCTTGAAATTTGTACAATTCCAGAAACTAAGAATCGGCCTACTGACACCTAAAAAAATATTTGTAAATGGTATATACTAGTGGTGTTTCCAGCCTCTTAGCATTAGATGGGATAAAGGATCTGGCTGCTCTCACAAACTCTGCTTGGAAAACTTGCATTAGTACATTAGACATACTGAAAAGACTTTATTTTCTTATGTGTGAGTGATTGTGGCACAGTGCTTGGTTTTGATTGGTAACCTTTACAAACCACCTCATACCTGATCCAATCCTGCAAGGACATTGAAAAGGGATTGCAACAATTTCACACCTACTTCATGACCATTTCTTGCTTTTTGTTGAATGTCTGTTCCTGTTTTTTTATTTTGTTCAGCATTGATGATAAAGTGAATATATAACAATATACACCCTCACTATAGTGGCTCAGTTGTACTTTGTATACAGAAGGTTAACAGCCTGGGATCTGGACCTTCCTTTTTGATACATATATGCATCTCTATACATTTACAGTTATTGGCTCATGTTGTGTTTATCTATTTTTCGTGTCCAAACAGGACTTTTACCAAGTTGGACCTATTCCAAAGGGGACATATACTGAGGTACCACTGTATTTCAGAAGCAGTGTATCTGACATTCAGCACACATTCCCTGATGGATAATTTTCAAGGTGCATTCTAATGGTAGTGATTGATTTGTCACAAAAGAATGTTTGCTAAATCTCAGATTAACTTCTTTACAAATAGGCTGCTAAGTGTGGAATGGCCTAAAGTTTACCACACTTGTTGGTATGGTGATAGTACTAATTTACAACTTGTTGTTCAGGATAGATCACCTGAGGGGATGGCCCCTGTCCACTTGAAGAGCAGAAAGATTTAAGGACTTTTCAGGGCTACCCCTGTCATTTTTTGTGGTTCATTGTTTTTGTGTGGTTTTGTTTTTAACCCTGGGGTCAACTGCATGGTACGTCCCCCCCTTTCCCTTTTCCCCAATAAAGCTTGAAGATTCCCTGATTGCTAGCCACAGGGGAAGAGGTGTAAGGCTGGGGTGGATTTGTGCCATATCCCCCCCTTTTCCTTAGGTGTGATCCCTAAGGGATTTGCTGGTTGCCCCTGATTTCCCCATTCCCCTCCCCCCTTTACCCTTTGTGGTGGGGTACTGTGCCCAGGTTGTGCTAGTCTCCTGCTGTGGCATTCCTATTTTACTTTTGGTAAAGCTGGGCCATAAGAGGAGGGGGTGTGTGTGTGTGTTTTGTTTTTTTATTTTGTTGCTACTTAGTGGTAGAGGATGATTGTGCCTAGCATGTCTGTTCCATGGTGCTGTCTCCAGCATGGTGTTGACTCTGAAGTCCACATTGTTCTGGCATTGACACTTTCCCAGTTCTTGTCTGTATCTGAACACTCCTTTAGCAGCTAATTCTTTTATCAAAAGGTTCTTCAAACTCTGGTTTGAGACTGAAACTGCCTAGAGATCTTTTTTTCCCCTCTATGGGACTTTTAGTTGGGTTTGGAGAGGCTTGCATGCCCTTCTTCTTTGAAGCTATTTTAAAAACTTCAATAAAGCACTTGACTATTAAACATATTTCTTTTCTCCATCACATCAGCCAGAAGAATCTGGGATTTTCTGTTTCAATAAATTTGTATTGATTTTCAAAGTATTGTATTAACCAGTATCAAAAAACAAGATTAAAATTTAATAAAGACAATTTTTGTATATATATTTATGAGAACAATACATAGGACAATATATAAGCAGACATACTGATAAAAATAAATAAAAAAAAGAGAATAAAATATAGTCCTTTAGATGTTTGATATTTCTTTTGGGTCAGAAATAAAGTCTTCGGTTGATGATAGTATAAAGTCTCAACATAAAGAGGAGGCAGGTTTTGGTAGAAGTCTAACATCCTACTACCTATAGTTGAGGTCATATTGAATAAAATCTGATATTTGTTAATATACACAAAATCGTAAACAACATTTATGGGCAGTGGAAAATTAGGATCAAGGTGGGGATTGGGGGTGTCCGGCTGGGGATATTTTAAGAACAGTTGTGGTTTCCTATTTTGTGAAACCATGGCTTTACTTTTAGTAGTTGTGGATTAGAACTTTGATTTAAATCCTTAATAATGACCAATCAAAATTAGTAGGTAAAAAGTGTGTGTTATCCATAGTTCCTATATTCTCTGGTGTTTATCTTGTTTATCATGTAGGTTAGCAGACATCTTTTCATTAGTTGGGTACCATAACGTTTTTTTTTTCACCTCTGTTATAGCTGAACTCCACAGGTCCACTTGTTTAGCTGCTGTAAAAACAAATTGTAATATTTCAATTGTATATTGTATAATTGTAAAGGTATATACTATGTTCAGGTTTAACATTGAATAAGGCTATCTTAGGGTCTTTTGGTATAGATCTTCCGAGTTTTGTGTAAATTAATTTAAATACATCATTCCAAAATTTGTATTTGCGGGCATTACCACCAGATGTGTAATATTGTACCTTTATTTGTTTGTACATCCTCTAAAGCATATTTAATTGGAATTGGCTGAAAATTTACAGTCTCGTAAGTACCATATACCAATGCATTAGTAATTTATAACTAGTTTCTGTTGTGTTACTAGTGGAGGAACATCTGGTTATGTTTTCCCATATATGTTGCCACATTTTGGGTTAAAGTTTGAATTGTAAATCAGTTTCACAATTTGAGATGTAGTTGTGAGGTTTGGATGTTGTACTTTTTAATAGGGAATTATAGATTTTTTGTTATGTTACCTTTTGGATTCTGTAGTAGTCTGAAAATGTTTTCAAAATTTGGTTATCTTTAATGGATTAGGTGTATTTTTACAAGTTTTCTGTTACATAATGTTTGATTTGTAAATAACAAAATCTCATTGTGTGGAATAATATATTTTTCTCGTAAGGATGTAAAGCTTCTGATACCTTGTATAGATAGCATATCATAGACCCTTTTCAAATTATGTGTTTGCCACCATTTGAAAGTCAAATAACTCTCATAACTTCATTCTCATAAGCAATTTTTCCATTATTAAGGACTGGGAGACAATATTGTCCTCAAAGAACACAGAACAGAAATGGTAATGTTTCAAGTCTGTTCTACAAAAGCACACTAAAAAATATATTCTAATGGGTAATAGGTTTTATTTTAGCCTCCTAAACTTATGTGGCTCACAGCTGATGTTTAAAAAAGCCATAAGGAACAAGAATGGGGCATTCCAAAAATATAAAAATGAAGGATCACCTTCATCATTTGAATATTATAAGGAATTTAACAAAAGATGTAAAAAGGAGATAAAATGTGCAAAACCTCAAAATGAAAAACAGATTGCAAAGGAAAGTAAGGCAAACTAAATAAATATAAATAATAGCAAAAAGATCAGATCTGAGCATGTAGGCACCTTAAAGGATGTCGCTGGGTTGGTACCTGGGGATAAAAACAAGGCAGATTTACTAAACACTTTTTTTTTAGCTCTGTGTACACAAAGGAAAATGGCAGAGCTCAAGTCCAAATTCATAATGGCAATGTCACTGCCTTACCCCTCTAGCGGTATTCCCGAGTCTGACTTGGGGAAGATTTTACATGCATAAATCGGTATTCCCGAGTCAGACTCGGGGTACCTAAAAGCAAAATAAAAACCCACTTACCTTGTTCCGTCGCTGTCCCCCGGCGTCCCGCTGGTCCTGGGGATACGCCTGCCTCCTCCAATTTCCAGCTACAAGCAGAGACGTCCTACGGGGTTTCCCAGTGACGTCGGTGCATGCATCAGTGCGGCGGGAAATTCAAATCATTTTGTATTGTATTCAATACAAAATAGCTGTATTAAGTCCAATACAAAGTTAGACATGTGTCAGTGAGTTATGCCTAAGACTTATAGGTCTACAATGTAAAATAAATTTCCATGCAAAAAATGGTACCGCTTTTTGCATGGAAATTTGGACAGAATCAGACTGCTAGGGAGGCTTAATGAGTCACAATGGCTCAGAATTGATATGATTGAGAAAAAGCTGTGAAAAATGAAGGTTGACAAAGCACCAGGACCTGATGGATTACATCCACGTGTCCTCAAAAGAGCTGAGCTCGGTTATTTCAAAGCCATTGTTTCAAATTTTTAGAGACTCTAGTCACTGGCAAGGTATCTTCAAAAAGCGAGCAAAGTCATTACCACGTAACTTCAGACCAGTTAGTTTAACGTCCATAGTTGGAAAGGTCCTAGAGAAATTGATAAAGAACCACATGAAGGAGTTTCTGCTAGAAAATAATATAGGTGATAGCAAGGCTTCAAGAAAGACAGAAGTTGTCAAACAAACTTACTCTCTTTTTATGGGGAAGTAAACAGTGGAGTAGCAGTTGATATAGTGTACTTTGCTAAAGCATTTGACATTGTACCCCACAGACAGTTAATATGCAAGGTGAAAAGGTTTAGAAAAGTCAATCTGTAAATGGATAAAGAATTGGCTTAAAGACCGCATCCAGAGAGTTGTAATTAATGATTCACACTCTGAATGGTCTAAGGTTATAACTGGTGTACCCCAGGGTTCAGTGTTGGGACCTTTACTGTTTAAAATCTTTATAAATGATATAGAGTTTGGAATGCAAAGTACTATTTCTGTGTTTGCAGATGACACCAAACTATGTAATGGAATTAATTCCATACAGGATGTCTATAATCTACAAGCAGACCTGGATGTACTGTTTTGATTGGGCAGCCAAGTGGCAAATGACATTCAATATAGATAAATGTAAAATTAGGCACTTGGGCGCTAACAACATGCATGCTTCATACTGTCTAGGGGGAATACATTTGGGGGAGTCAGAAATGGAAAAGGATCTGGGGGTTCTGGTAGATCATAGACCTAATCATGGTATGCAATTTCTAAAGCTAGCAAAGTACTTTCTTGTATCAAGAGGATTAGACTGCAGAGAGGGAGACATAGTCCTGCCCCTGTACAAAGCATTGGTCAGACCACATCTAAAATATGTAGTCCAGTTTTGGTCACCAGTTCACAAAAAGGACATTGTTGAATTGGATAGAGTGCAGAGAAGGGCAACTAAGTTAATAAAAGGAATAGAGCTCAGCTATGAGGAGAGATTAGCTGAGCTGAATCTAGTTCCCTTGGGAAGAGACGTTTAAGGGGGATATGATCACCCTGTATAAATATATAAACAGTCCATATAGAAAACTCTCTTCACTCTTTGCGTCTGGAGAAAAAGAAGTTTAAGCTCCGGATAAGGAAGGGATTCTTCACTGTAAGGTCTGCGAAGATGTGGAGTCGGCTCCTTCGGGAGGTAGTTTCAGCAACTACTATGGATTGCTTTAAGAAAAAGCTGGATGCTTTTCTAGAAGCACAGAATATTACTTGGTATTAGAGCTATTAAGTAAAATAACAGTGACTGTTGATCCAGGAAACATCCTATTGCCTCATGGAATCAGGAAGGAACTTTAATTGTAAAAATGTGGTACAGAGAGGCCTTCATCTTTCTCAATTGAAACATATATGGTATATTTAGAGATGTGTGGTCTACTATTTCCCCAGATAAAGTTCAGAATCACTCTTTGAATTATTTGCATCATTCTGTATACTATTCGTAAGTAATGAGGAGGAATGAACATCGGAAGTATCTTAAAGGGATATAAAAATTTAGGTAGGAGTGACATTTTTACTGCCGCAATACGTCCTAACCATGAAATCTGCTATGTTTTCTAGGTTTCTAAAAGTAATCTGGTCTGACAAATCAAGGCAAGGTAGGCTGCAAAAAGTGATTCATAAGAAGCTGTGATATATATGCCTAAGTATATTAGTTTTGATCCCAACTAAATGGAAAGGCTTCTTGGAGGTGGGTAACCAATGGGTTTGATAGATTATTATTTAGTGCTGAACATTTGTTGTGGTTAATTTGGAGATCCGATATTTTCCCAAAAGTGATTAAAGTAGTTAAGAGATTAGGTAGAGATGTCATGGGATTGGATAGTATCAGTAAGGCATCATCAGCAAATAGACTAAGTTTATGGGTATATCCTGCATATTCCAAGCCTTTAAAGTATGGGTGATTTTGTATTGCTGGAGCTAATAGTTCCATGGTTAAAGCAATAAATGGAGTGAAAGGGGACACCCTTGTCAAGTACCTCTAGAAATATGGAATGAAGAAGAGCAGAACCCTAGGTATTGTATTAATGCTTGAGAGGGAGTGTACAGAGATTCAGCCTAGTCGATAAAATTTGGTCTAAATCCCCATTTTTTTTTTTAGTATATATAGTAGATAGGGTACTATATGTATGATACAGTAAGTACCGTATCAAATGCTTTTTTAATGTCTAAGGCTGCCAATAGAAAAACTGGACATTTAGACATTTACTGGTTTCAGCTAAATGTATGAAATTGATCAAGTGGGCTGGGACTTATCCATCTATTTATCCCTTTATTAGGCGGGTTGCCATTATTTTATCTGATATATTTGCATCTAAATTAAGAAGGGATATGGGTCTATATTTTGACCAGATAGAATTATCTGTATTAGATTTAGGAAGCATGCAAATTGCCCCTATTAAAGTATCTCTTCCCATTGTAGATTAAGATATTTTATAACTGCCTTGATCTCTCACTCTGTGATAGACTCCAAGGAAAATTTAAAGTTTGAAGTATTTTAGGTAACTGAATTGTGAAGAAAAATGTTTTGGTTTCAGATGATTCAAATTAATTGGTGTCTTTGTAAAATTGGGACATATGTTCACAATATTTTGGGGGGTTGCTTGTCAATTTATTAGGACCTATTTTAAGTTTAATTGGTTGGAAGAAGGGGTTTACTGTTTTGAGCCTGTTAGCAAATAAGGAGTTAGGTTTATTGCCTTTAATATAAAATTTGTGTTTAGTCCACCTTAACCTCCTGGGCAGTTAATTTCTGATTTATATGTCTAAAACCGGTACATTGCCTTTCATGAAAATATATTTTACATTGTAGGCCTGTAATTCTTAGGCATTACTCGCTGAAATATGTCCAATATTTAACAAATGTAATAAATTTAATTTTAAACTTTAAATAAAAAAACAAATTTTTTAAAACAAGGGTGCATAAATAATTAAAAAGTACTGAAACCTCTAATATAACGGTACAGTAGCGCATATATATATAATGGTATACCACCCTTGTCGGATCACCTTTTCTGAGTTAAAAGGTACTCTCGGACTGCAGGAGAGGTTTAAGAAATGAAGCACACGGGACAGTGGATAAAGTTTAAACTGACCCGCAGTCACTTTTAATAAAAGGTTGCATAAGATAAAACAAACAAAAATAAATCCTAGCCAGTCGGGCACTAAATAAACAGCAGGCAGATTCCTCTCTACTAGTTGGTGGCTAACCCATCCAACTCAACACAAAACGTTCCAACAACCTTTACTCACGTAGTACAACAATGGTTTTCAAAGGCAGCTTTCCTGTGCCCCAGGTCAGAGAGTGCTGCCTTCCTCTCCTTCCCTTTTTACCTGCTGCTCACAGCTGTGCAGTAATTAATGGCCAGACAAAACCAAAATCGTCCTGGATCAGAACAAAAAAAAAATCAGTTGTGCATGACAAATGTATTTAATTCAGATAAGCAAGTGTTCCTAGAAAGTATTTTAAAATTGTTTGAGTAATTTTTTGAAACACCTTTCTTAAAAGTTAGTCTTTTTAGTAACAAAATTTTTAAAGTTAACTTTTTTTTTTTTCTTGATAGTGTTTTTATAACTTTTTACATTTGTCTTAGATATGTCCAAAAACAGCTGCAAAATCATATCTTTAGGTATAATGAATTGCACTTTCTGCAGAATGCCAACCCTTTTATTGCCACTGATGTAACTATGATGGAGCAGTTTTAGGTTGTAAATGAGGGGTTTTCTGGCATTTAATTTTGTTGTTATGCTTTTCAGGTTTTTTGGCGAAAGCAGAAGTGATCATTTTTACAGCCCAGAATTCATTTGGTTATTCATAGCACTTCATAAGCACTAGACCATAGCAAGCTATGCCAAAAAAGAAAATGTAAGGAGATAAGTGAAATGTACTGATTGATTCTGGCATTATTGCTTCAAAGAATGGATGTTCCCAGCATGTAGATCTGCTGATCAGGTACTGTGTGCTTAATTGCTTTTTGGCCTTCACCCAATGCAAATCAAGAATCTATTTAAACTACTGCTGCCTTTGGGGGAAAAAACACCTGGGTTTGCTGTGGCATAACGGCATGTATTAAAATTATAAAAAAAAGTAAAAATGTATTTAAAAATACACTTCACCTATTTATAATTTTAGGCATCTTCATTTTTGATCTTTTTCATGGACATACAATTTATTAAATTTCCAAGGTCTCATCTTTTTATCTGATAACAATTTAGGAGATTGTTTGCAGAAAAATGTGATTTATGATTAGTCTTTGCTCAGCATTTAAACAATAATTTTTGTTCAGAAATATATTCTCAACATATATATTGTTTAGAAATATATTCTCCAAAAGCCATTGCTGTGCAGAATCTTTTTGGTTTTGTTTTTTGTTTTTGTTTTTTTTAACAGTTAATGCATTTTATTCTGCATGAAAAGTAGAAGAATTGGTCTGGCAGAAAAAAATTTACAGAACTAATAGTTAACTATAAATGTAATAAATTTGAATGTACTGTAAAGGTAGTTTTTCATAATCATTTACTGAAAAACTCTTGAATAATTGTTAAATCTGCAATTAAAAATACCTTTCATGAAAAAGGTAAACAGTAAGTATACTAAAGCTGAACTTGATGCAGAAGAATAATTTTATGCTGTCAATGTTATACCTGCTTGGAATTGTTTTTTAGAAATATCCCCTGCATTTAGCATTGTTGACCATCAAGTAAAGTAATAAAAAAAAGCTTTAGTTGCATCTACTATATGTATACTGAAAAAAAGATAAGTTAGAAGCCACAAACCAGATCTATAGAGCCTATTTAAAAATGCAGTCCTACCACTATTTTTGGCATTACCTACTCTTCTTTTTGACTTTACCGACACTTGCAAATAAAAAAGAAATGGCACAATTATAATCAAGCTTATCTGGAGGTTGTAACACCAGATTAATTCATGAGCTGCTTGCTGCTGTCTGTGCCGGGTTTGGCACACACACATTCAGTTAATATGTATAAAGGGTGCTGTGCCTTGAAGAACTTACGGGTATGGAATGGATGGTATGTTTTTGTGTGAAGAAACTTTTGATTGTAACCTTGATGTTTTTTTTTTTGTTTTTTTCCCCTAGGTATTAACTTTTTCTCCTGCACTAGTGACATGGTTTTATAGAAATTCATGGCAACATTACAAAGTTAAGTACATGTTTCGCAGCTGAAGTGCAAAAGAAATAATGTGCATATTGCAGGTGTGTGTGTTAGAGGGGGGAGAGGGGAGTAGGATAGAAGGATAAAATAGCATCCCATTCTCCACTGCACACAATCCTGCCTACATTCGTGGCCTTCTACCTGTGATCGCTTAGATTAGTTTACCTTAAAGAAAACACTGTTCATGTAGCATTTAAATGCAATTGAAAGCAAAACCAAGAGGACTATGTCAACTTTTCAAACAGTTACAAGAATTTATGACAGTCATTGTGTGGATGTGCCAATATTATCACAAGTCCTCCACAAATTTGACTTATATGGCAGGGTTGCAAATTAGCTTTGCTAAAACAAACCTTAAAGACTCTGGGTCAAAAAAAAAAAAAAGGCGTGGTTAGATAAGACCAAAATCAAACTATTGGGCCTTCGCTCATCCAAAGATATACCAATACAGAAGTGGTAGCATCCTTTTGTGCAGATGTTTTTTTCTGTAGCGAGGACTGGGGAACTTGTCAGAATAGGAAAATGGTTGGGGCAAAAGAACATCAAATTTTTCAAAAAAAAAAAGCCTGCAGCCCTCTGCCAGAAAGAGGTCAGTGGGACAGTGGTTTATCTTCCAAAGTGGCAATAACCTGAAAGACACAGCAATTTTGACCACACCACACAAAGACAGGGGGAAAAGCAGAATGTCTTTGCATGGTCTAGTCAAAGGCCAAACTTTTTAAAAACCATTTTAAAAATCTGTGCAATGATTTTTAAGATTTTGGTCCATCAATTTTATCATCCAATTTAACTGGGCTTGAACAATTCTGTGAGGAGTGGGCAACTATGTTGAGCTGTTTAAGGCATCTGATCTTCCTTGTATATAGGATTCCCCATTGTAAGCTGTACATTGCTCGGCCTTGCCACAGATGTATACACACTGTGGTGGCAATACTACATAGGCTTTGAGCTTGTAGAGCATTTCCAAGTAAGTCACGGTAATAGGCAGGATCAACAGGTAATTTTTTTTTTCCCCGTAAATTAAAAAAATAATTATGTTTATTCGCAAGTTTAAAACTGTGCATGCATACACACTTGCAAATCTGTTTAACTTTTTAAATTATTCATATTTCATCAATACGCTATTTTGCCTAGTCTGTTTATCAGAATTGGTGATGATGAAAGCGTGATGCCACCTGAGGGAAACCACAGAAAAGTGGTTAAAGCGTACCTAAACTCAGAATTTTCACTTTACAGACAACTCTTTTTATGTAAGGTAAAAAATCTGTTTTTTTTTTCTTTGTTTTTTTTAGGTGCAACACACTTTTTTCGTTTTTAAAAAAAAAAAAAAAAAAAAAGGTGCATCACTGCCCCCTAATTCTCCATTGCCTAGGCAATCAAGAATGAATGAGAGCACAAAGCCTCCCGGAATACCTACATCATCTATCCCAGGAGGCTCTTGGGTGCTCCTTCTGCTCAAAGGCAAATTTATTTCCTTCTATATTACCCAATCAGGGTCTGGGTCAGGTGACGTAGGATGAAGAACAGGAAAAAAGAGGAGAAAGATGGCGGCGCCCGGAGCACCTGATCCGGGATGACGCGGGACCAGATGCAAAGACAGCCCCGCATGGTTTGGACTGCCCTGCGGAATTGAAGCTAAGTGTATTTTTATTTTGGCACTTTAGTTCCTCTGTAAGTGTAATAAGTTATTTTCTTCTCTCATCTTTACTTTTTCCTGCTGTGTTTAAAGCCACTTGTTTTAAAAATGCAGCTCACACTTCCGGGGGAGGAGTCACCACGAGCAGACACACACACATGGAGCTCTGTTGGGTTTGGAGACTTGCATGTGTGTTTACTGATTCTGGAGAC
>NC_092860.1:64364989-64449479 GCF_032062135.1 Pyxicephalus adspersus
CTTTGTAACGACTGGTCTGTTATTAAGATTGATGTTTTTATAGGCGCTGTCCTGCCACATTTATAATGTGTTTGTTACTTTCTATGCCTCTTTTGCGGTCTTTATTGTCTTTTGTTTTGAAAAATTTTAAATAAAGAATGTTTAAAAAAAAAAAAAAATGCAGCTCAGAACAAATCTTAGGTGAAAATACATGCCCAGGCTGGGGGAAAAAAACACATGGTGTTTTGTAAAGTGATGGTCATGGCCACTCATGCAAATAAGGTATAGATGTATAGTGACATACTAAGAGTCATGACCTCTGGCCTAATAAATTTGCAGAATGGAAGTAAATAGGCCAGCATTCCTAGGTCCTGCCCTGCCGCATAAAAGCGGAAAGGTTATCTGGGAAAAAAGGCACAGTTTCAAAGTGATCAAATGCAAGTTAAAAATGCATGCAGCATTTGTAAAAAAAAAATACATTTGTGTACAGAATAATAAGTAAAAAAAGACATTATAATGGCTTTTATTTGCATGCAAGCAATGCTTGAACAGTGAACATTCTATTGCAAATCAAAACATGAAAAATGTATCAAATGTGTGTTTGTTCCGTTACAGTGGAAGTAAGATAAGGAGAATTTTAGGCTCCAAAATTTAATACCAGTATTTGCATTCTTCCTTACAATCTCAATCATTCACTGTATAAACTGAAAAATGTTTCAAGATTTTGCTTTCTATTGAATCCCTGAACTAATATTTAGCTGTATAACCACTGTTTTTAAGTGGTTGCTGCACATCTGTGTTGCATTGAGTCAACCAATTTCTGGCACCTGTAAACAGGTATTCCAACCAGGATGATTGGAATACATTCCACAGTTCTGCATTTCTTGGTTATGACTCAGAAACAGCATTTTAATGTCACCCCACTAGTTTTCTTTTGATATAAGGTCTGGGGATTGGGGAGGCCACTCCATAACTTCAATCTTTTCGGTTTGGAAACAAGACGTTGGTTGTTTACTGGTGTGTTTGTGGTCATTGTTTTGTTGAGATTTTCCTCTTAAGTACAGAGCAAAATGACCTCCAAGTATTTTTATGTATTCAACCTGATCCATGCCCCTGGTGTGTGATAAATAGGCCCAACATAACCCTATGAAACACCTCCTCATATCATGATGCTTGCGCCACCATGCTTCACTGTCTTCACAGTGGACTGTGGCTTGAATTCAGTGTGACCTTTAGACTTGTAGGAGCAATATATATGTGTCTGATCAGTGAAATGCGTCACCAGTAAAATACAGTCAAATAAATATTTGGGAATAATGTTCCTAACTTCTTTGTTTTCCCGTCTAATCAACTTTTTTTTTATCTTATCCTACAAAGTCCATAGTCCTCTTCCTAATTGTCCCTCAGAGGGGCTCACAATCTAAAGTCCCTACCTCATATGTCATATGTACTGCCTAGGGTCAAATTTAGAGGAAAGCCAATTAATCTAACTGCGTGTTTTTGCAATGTGGGTGGAAAACCTGCAAATTCCATGCAGATAGTGTCTTGGTGGAGATTCAAACTCTAAGACCTAGAGCTTCAAAGGCCAGAGTGCTAAGCACTGGGCCACCGTTCTTCCCACACAATAAACAGAATCCTAACAAAACCTAACACAAATTTCATCCACTAATAACAAAGAAAACAGAATTTGATATAATACAGCTAAATTTTATCCCACTGTAAGAAAATTTAAAGAATAGACTATTCAATATCATTTGTCATGGTATGAAGAATCCCCAAGTGGAATATTTGAAGCTATCATAGATTTGTGAACACTGACCTACTCAATAATTCTTGCCAAATTTGAAAAAAAAAAAGTTTTTCAGACCCCGGGGACGGGGACTAAATCCAAGCTGTTAATATAGCTTGCTTTGCTGCTATAAACAAATTATAATTTTTAATATTAAAATTATATAATCCATCCTTTCTGTCCTGTGTTTCGTTAGGAAGAACCATATCCTGACGGACATAGTATGGGATTTAAGGGGATTGCCTGGCCATGATTAATCAAACCCAGTACACATGACCAGAAAGCTGCAATATGCAAGCAACTCCACTAATATTGATTCCACATTTTGGTGAAAAGGACCCTAAGACCCTCAAAATTCTTGGAGTTTTGCAGTCAGAAAACTTCATAAGCTCCATGTAACAATCTATTTTTCCTTTATTTATCCAAAAGAAAAAAACTTTTTTTTCCCAAATAACACCCAAAGAAAGGAAATGGGATCAACCCCCTACAACAATTAAAATATCACAAAGAAATAGAAGTAAAATAATTTCTCCAACTCACAAAAAAAGACCCACAAAACATCAGACAAGTACAGTAAGGACGAGAGGATAACACCGAAAAGGATTCATATCTTGAATCTTCACAACTATGATATACCAATACAAAAAACTGCTAACCTTTTATAAGCCTAAGTTACTTACTTCTTATAAACAATGGCTAGTATATTCTTGAGTATTTCGATAATGCGTCCAATCTTGCCAGAAACGTAAAAATGTATCTTCAATGCCATAAATAAGTGGCAGTCAAATCTTCCATCTTTTTAAACCATAGGCTTATCGTGGGTACCTCTGGTTTTATAGTTACATAGAGACATAGTAGGTTAGGTTGAAAAAAGACATAAGTCCATCCAAGTTCAACCACTAGGGAAATAAACATATCCCAGATAAAAAACCCTATAAGACATAGTTGGTTCAGAGGAAGGCAAAAAAAACCCTGGTACAACTTGCTTCAACAGGGGAAAAAAAATTCCTTCCTGATTCCATGAGGCCATGGGATGTTCTCTGGATCAACAGTCACTGTTATTTTTACTTTAAAGCCTTAATACCCAGTTATATTCTGTGTTTCTCAAAAAACATCCAGCTTTTTCTTAAAGCAATCTATAGTAGTTGCTGAAACTACTTCCTGAGGGAGCTGATTTTCACAGACCTTACAGTGAAGAATGCCTTCCTTATCCAGAGCCTAAACTACTTTTCCTCCAGACGCAAAGAGTGCCCTCTTGTTCTTTGTAATGATCTCAAAGTGAATAATGGGAGAGTTCTCTATATGGACCGTTTATTTTTTTACAGGGTGATCATATCCCCCTTAAACGTCTCTTCTCAAGGGAGAATAGATTCAGTTCAGCTAATCTCTCCTCATAGCTGAGCTCCTCCATTATTTTTATGAATTTAGTTGCCCTTCTCTGCACTCTCTCCAATTCCACAATGTCCTTTTTGTGAACTGGTGACCAAAACTGGACTGCATAATCCAGATGTGGTCTGACCAATACTTTGTACAGGGGCAAGATTATGTCTCCATCTCTGCACTCTTTTCCTCTTTTAACCCCCCTAACGTTCTAATTCTGTCAGTTTTTTGATGCAAAAAGTGACCCTATTTTTTTTGCATAGAAATTTTTGTTTGTTATTGTGGGCCTCCCGGGTATGATAATTATATTTATTTGTTATATTATAATCATAAATTATAATACACATAATTATAAATAATCATTTTAAAAAATAATGAAATAATAGACAACAATGTAATCTTAAAATAAAATTAAAAATGTACTTTTATTTTTATTTCATGTTGTGTGGTGTTTTTGTACTGTAAAAACCATTTAAAAGCAGATTACATTGTAATCATTGTTCATTGTGACCACCCCCGGAATTTGCTATTGCTGCTGGCATCTGCAGTGAGATGTGAAGCACAATGCAGAAGTCCTGCATTGTGCTTCGCATCTCACTGCTGATGCGGGCAGTGGCGTGACCGGGACCCGCGTGGTATTTAAATTTCCTGCCCGGCTTCACAGCAGGACCATCGGATCGCCGCGGGGCAAAGGTAAAGGGGGCTCTTAAAGTTACCCTGAGTGTGACTCGGGATTACCGCTAGGGGGGTTAATACAAGAAAGTACTTTGCTAGCTTTTGATATTGCAGCTTGGCATTGCATGCTGTTAATTAGTCTATGATCTACCAGAACCCCCAGATCCTTTTCCATTTCAGACTCCCCCAAATGTATTCCCCCTAGACAGTATGAAGCATGCATGTTGTTAGCTCCCAAGTGCATAATTTTACATTCATCTATATTAAATGTCATTTGCCACTTGGCTGCCCAATCAAACAGTACATCCAGGTCTGCTTGTAGAATATAGACATCCTGTATGGACCTAATTCCATTACATAGTTTGGTGTCATCTGCAAACACAGAAATGGTACTTTTAATCCCAAACTCTATATCATTTATGAAGATGTTAAACAGTAAAGGTCCCAACACTAAACCCTGGGGTACACCACTAATAACCTTAGACCATTTAGAGTATGAATCATTAATTACAACTCTCTGGATGCGATCTTTAAGCCAGTTCTCTATCCATTCTCTATCCATCCAAGTTGCATATTCACCGTCTGTGGTGTACAGTGTCAAATGCTTTAGCAAAGTCCAAGCACACTATATCAACTGCTATTCCACTGTGTACCTGTTTACTTACTTCCTCATAAAAAGAGAGTAAATTTGTTTGACAACTTCTGTCTTTCTTAAAGCCATGCTAACTATCACTTATAATATTATTTTCTAGCAGAAGCTCCTCTATGTGGCTCTTTATCAAACTCTCTAAGACCTTTCCAACTATGGACTTTAAACCAACGGGTCTGTAGTTACCTGGTAATGACTTTGCTCTCTTTTTGAAGATAGTAACCACATTGGCCTTACGCCATTCCATCAGTACCTTGCCAGTATTTAAAGAGTCTCTAAAAATTAGAAATAATGGCTTTGAAATACCTGAGCTCAGCTCTTTCAGGACACGTGGATGTAATCCATCAGGTCCTGGTGCTTTGTCAACCTTAATTTTTCCCAGCTGTTTCTCAATCATATCAATTCTGAGCTATTGTGACTCATTTAAGGCAGTGACATTGCTATTATGAATTTGGGGTTTTGCACATTTTATCTCCTTTTAACATCTTTTGTTAAATTCCTTATAATATTCAAATAATGAAGGTGATCCTTCATTTTTATATTTTTGGAATGCACCCTTTCTTGTTCCTTATGGCTTTTTTAACATCAGCTGTGAGCTACATAGGTTTTATTTTAGCCTCCTAAACTTATTACCCATTGAAATATATGTTTTAGTTTGCTTTTGTAGAATAGACTTGAAACATTCCCATTTCTGTTCTGTGTTCTTTGAGGATAATATTGTCTCCCAGTCCAAGTCACAGAGAGCCGCTCTTAATAATGTAAATTATGCTCTCTTAAAATTAATACATTTTTCTTTTCTGTTTTTGCTTCCTGTTTACAGCTAACATTAAATGAAATCATATTATGGTCACTGCTACCCAGATTCTATTTTATTTGCACATTTGTTATAAGCTCTGTATTGTTAGAAAGAACTCTAGGTCCAGCAGAATATCATTTCTAGTTGGGGCTTATATAAACTGTACCATAAAATTATCTTGTATTAAATTCACAAATTTTCTCCTTTTTGCTGTTCCTGTAGTGCCATTACTCCAGTCAATGTCAGGGTAGTTAAAATCTCCCATGATTAAAACACTTCCACTTTTTGCTGCTATTTATTTTTTGCTGCTTTTTCTATCTGCTAGTAGTTGATTTTCTATTTCTTTCTTAGCACTGGGGGGCCTATAGCAGACTCCAATAATTAATTTTGTGGTATTGAACCCCACATTTAACTCCACCCATAATGCCTCAACCTCATCGCTTGCTCCCTCCGCAATTTCTTCTTTCACATTCACTTTCAGATCACTTCTCACATACAGACAGACACCACCACCCTTTCGTTTCACTCTGTCTTTACGAAAGAGAGTATACCCAGGAATATTGACAGCCCAGTCATGCGAAGAACAGTCATTTCCTTCATAACAGTGGTATTCAGGTGTGGGCAGCATTGATTAAAGGTCTCACCACTGAGAATATATATTTCCCCACTGGAATCTCATTACAGTGAAGCAGATAGAATGGAGCATCATCTAGAATGTGAAAATGTACAAACTGTTGGATTATACACCGCACTTTTTCCCCAGTATGGCCTAAGTTTTGAACAAAACCAAAAGATGTGTAACATTGTTCTTCTTTCCTTTCCACTCCTCAACAAATCTCTGTGTTTTGACCTATTTTGTGAAGGTGTTCTATACCATCTTGATAGAATTTTATATCCCATTTCTTGGGTTCTACTACTCCTTATTGAACTATAAGCGAAAAGAAGCATACGTTTACACTGCTGTATGTTAAATTCCCTTTCCAACCCATTTTCCTGCTTTTTCATATAAGGTGGGACATATTTCTCTATAGGCTCTACCAATAGGACATATATCCTAGAAAGGCCCCGCTTAAATACTCCTACTTCTTTACATACCTTTTCAAATTATATACATACATTTTCAAGTTTTTTACAAAATGTTTTGTCGCTATCAAGCTTACATTTCTGTAGAAAATGGTATAGTTGATTAGCCCTCCAGTGGGGCAAGGTAAACTGTAACTCAGACGAGAACAATTCCTCTCTGGACACCCATCTAAAAATAAAATGCATTGCTCTTTAAAATCCCACCTGTCAAGCCAGGAAAGGCTGATTCTTCCAACCCTTTAGGGAAATTGGGATTGCCTAAAATTGGATACAAAGGAGATACCAAGTTAGACCTATAGTCAAGTGATTTTGCCACAATATCAATTCCACACTTCTAACACTAAGAAACCAGGGCATAATATCCAACTGATATCTTCAAAATGCTTGTTATAAAGCAATCAATTGTTTATAATTTCTATGGCGACACCAATCAACCACCCTTAACAACATCAAGACCGCATATTACAAATAAAAATTTGGTATCCTCAATCCTCCTTTTACCTTAGGTAGAAACAAAAGCTTCTTATCTATTCGTGGTCTACTCCCCCCCCACACACACACACAAATTACAGCCTGTAGCCAGTGAAAAAATGACACCAAAACTTCTATAGGAAGTGTTAAAAATAAATATAAAAACCTAGGCAAGACATTCATTCCATATCCATATCCACATATGTGTCCTGGGATTCCCATATCACAGAACTTGAAAGAGGAATTCTTACCCACTTTGATTTTGCATCATTAGAAAAACCATGATAACCCACCGGGAAGTGTTTATTATGCAGCAGAGGTGTTTTTCCCTTGCAAAATTGTGTTTCTTGTATAAAGACAACATGGACACTGAGGATCTGAGGAACATTTCTCCTGGATTTTCAATCCCTTTACCTTCCAAGTGATACTGGAAACAGTCCAGTCTAAGGGTAAAAACCAAACACTATGATAAAAAAATGAAATGCCTAAGCTCGAACGTGTATTTAGACAAGTCATGCAGTAAAATTATTGAGACTTCATAGAGTCCTGTACACAAGCTTTTCATTTTTATTTCATTTTTAGTTGAAATGAATGTAAGTAACAGATAAAATTGCTGGGGTGGGCAGGATCTTTACTTCTAGGACCCAATGACCTGCACAAATGTTCCAATTTGATCTTGAACTGAACTTCCAGCTCCGTAAACTCCACAGATTCAGGGAATACCCCTAATACGAATAATATTATGTCAGCTTATATTTTCTAAATCATCTTATTGGTACAATAAACGTTGAATTACATCAGCATGAGTATTTAAGCTGGTAGAATTCTGGTTCACCTAGACTCTCAACTCCTCCACTTCTCATTCTCTTCAATAAGGGCACAGAGATCTAGTTTAAGGGTAGATCTAGCTGTAGCTAATGACCCCACTCTTCATTTCAGAAAATTTTCAAAGCTTTCTTTAGATAGAAATATATCACTTCTAAAGCTTCTAAATCTTTTCCTACTTCACCAGGTGAACCAGAAATTGTACCTCTATTTTGCATATCACAATTACAGCCACGAACAACACCAATAGCATTTAATAAAGAAAGTTACCTCCTGCCTGGCAAGATTCCCACTTTTACACTGCTTCTGTGCTGTCACTTGTAATAGGCTCCGTCCTCCCATTAAATTACTTTTTTCATTCCCCTGTTGTGGTATTCGCTGCGCTGCCCGTGCCAACAGCTTCCCTTCTTGCTGCTAAGCTGTTGTGGGCCTGACAGGGACATGTGAAAAGAATGTCCCAATTTCCTGCATTGGCGTCCCTGGTTCCCAGTCCTGTTCCTTTTAATGTCTTTTTCCCCATCATAATTCAAATCTCCCCACTCACAGCTGCAAACCAATAACTCCTTTTTTTTAGCACAATCCCACCATATATGGAAGAGCGTACCTTCTAACTGACAGCCTCGAAAGCAGTTTATTAATGCGTTGGTAGAAAAATAGTTTAAGCCTCTGAGGTTTTATGTACCAGCCCAACATTAGTTTATAGTTGGATTCAACCGCTGTTGCATTTATACTACAGTTGGGCTAGTATCCCAAATTTGTTCCCAGACTTCTACATCTAAGGACATGGCAATATCTTTCTCACAGTGTTGTTTGTACATAAGGCAGGGTGATTTGAGCCTGTTTTGCAAGAAGAGAAAAGCATAAATTGAGAATATTATCCCCTTTGCTAAAGGCTGTTTCAGACAGATTTGATCAAAAGAAGCGAGGGGAGGGGACGTGAGTTTAATGTTGCAAGAAACAAAATGGCGTAGGTGTAGGTAACTGAAAATTTCTGAGGAGGGGCCTTCGTGCATGGTGCTGAAAATGCTAAAAGGAAACATTGTGGAAGCATCTCTCAGATTATAGATTCTGTAAAGGTCATGAGATACCCACTAATGGAATCTTTGGGGGTGTTCAAGACCCAGGATAAATAAAGGATTACCTATAATAGTCACCAATTGGGAATGAGGAGATAGTAGGCCACCCAAAAATGTGATGGAACCCTATATATGAAGAAAGTGCCTAACAATAGGATTTAGGATGTGCCGTTGGGCCCCTGAGGACATCCAAAGTGGTGCTCCCACTGAAATTGTGTCTATCTCTGTTGCCTCCAGGAAGACCCACAAAGGTGGGCTAGTTTTAACATGATATGCTGTGAGTGAGGCTGTTTATGCTGACATGTAATAGTTGGAAATATGTGCGAATCAGCCAGTCCGCATTATTCTTTAGTGGAATAGCACAGGGCGAGGAAGCCTGGGCGTTTTAGCACCCTATATCAAAACTCATGATCAACCTTTGTAAATTTCACTATACATGTGAAGGGTTTGAAATGGGTAAGATCCACATTGGGAACAGTAGTTTTGGTAACCATGTCATTTTGACTCATGTAATGCGCCCCAACCATTGAAATTTGATATTTTTTCCATGACTAGCAAGGCACTCTAATGGCTAACCAGAAGCGGAATGTTGGCTATATAGAGTGTCAAAAGAATTAGTAGTATACACCCAAATATCAAAGGGATTTAGGTGCCCAGTGGAACGGAAACAAGTTCTGTACTTGAGAGGGGTAGCGAGATATTCAAAGCTTTACATTTGTGACCATTCAGCTGTAGCCCTGAAAATTCTTGAAACTGATTAAGGGTAGCAAGCAAATTGGGGAAAGAGATAAAAGGTTGGGCCAAAAACAGTAAAATGTCGTCTGCAAAGACACCAAAGAGACATAGTTTATGATGGTAGCCTGGGACCCTCAAGCCTCAAATATTAGAATGTTTTTTCATAGCGATGGCCAGAGGCTCAATAGCTAAACCAAGCAAATGTGTCGACAGCAGCCATCATTGCTGAGTACCTTTTTCCTATGGAGAAGTGTGGGGATCTATGCTCATATACTGAAGAAAAGCTTGGGGGAGGTATATAATGCTGAGACCCACTTACGGAAATGCGTCCCATATCCCCATTGTGCAAGATGTCTAAACAAATGAGGCCAAACCACTGAATCAAAAGCCTTTTTGATGTCTAAACTTAATAAGAAGACAGAGCAACCTCTGGTCCTCGCCATATAGGTTAAGTGTGAGACTTCATAGATATTGTCTCCCGCTTGTCTCTGAGCCATAAAGCCTACCTGGTCTTTAGTGATCAGGGAATCTATACCTTTATTCAATCTCGATGCTATAATATCTTGCCAACCAAATTAAGGAGCGATATAGGGCGGAAGTTTTATCAATGTTTAGTATCCACTTCTGGCTTGGGAATCATTCTATTTGCAGGTTCTAACATTGCTTACCTTCTTTCTGAATCTCATTATAAACTCGCACTATGTGGGAAATTAAAATCAGCATATTTTTTATACTTTGGGGCGATGAACCCATCAAGTCCTCCCCGTTTATTAAATTTAAGGCAGTGGTGCCCAACCTTTTTGCATGCTGTTAACATTGGGATAAAACTCGCGGCCACAATGCAAACAAACATTAAATATGTATGTTTAAAACTGGAATAGTTTTAATTTAAAATAAAATTAAATTGAAATGTTTCTAGTTACCGTAACATACATGCATCAAATAAAAGATGACAAATCAAGAATCTCTGCAATCGATACTTCCAGAGAAGTGCAATTCATGTGTCAGATAGCCAAAGAGGTACATGTTCTTACTACTACATCTTCAGGACCAGTTGCTAAGATCTTTCTGTTCCAGAGACATTAAGGGTGACAGAAGGTATGTGGTCAGCGATGTGTAACGGGCATCTCGCCAGCCACTCAGTCCCCCGCAACGCAGCATCTGCAGATTTGGCTCCAGGCAGTAGTGAGTGGTAGGGTTGTTCGAATAGCTGAGTGTTCGATTCGGCGGCTATTCGTTCGAATAGCCGATATTTTTCGGGTGAACGAACGCCGAATTTGAACACCATTAAAGTCTATGGGGGGGGAAAATTTGGGTTATTTTCTTGACTGTGTAGAACTGCAAGAGCAATCGGGAGCAGAGCTGACAGCTCCGCTCTCCTGATTGCTCTTGCAGCCCTAGCGTAACTGTAGATTGTGTTCTTGGATAAAGATTCTCTATCCAATAACACGGTGTTTTTGGATAGAGAATCTCTATCCAAGAACACATATGGAACAAAGTAACTGTGGTATGTTTTCTTGGATAGAGAATCTCTATTCAAGAACACATACTACACATACTGACAGCTTCGCTTCTCTGATTGCTCTTGCAGCTCTAGTGAAACTGTATGTGACTCCACGGCCCGTGACACTGACAGGATGATTCTCACGGCTGCATTCATTCTAGGCACAGCCATGGGAATCCTGGCAGTGTGGGATCCCCGGTCACTAGAGGTTAAATGGGGACAAGTCTTCCCATTCACCTCTAGTGCTCTGTGATTGGCTGAGGAAAGGAAAATTCTGATGACGTTTGAGCTGTCATCAGGGTTTACCTTTCCTCAGCCAATCACAGAGCACTAGAGGTGATGAATGAATGGGGAGACTTGTCCTCATTTAACCTCTATTTCACAGGGATCCCACACTGACAGAAGGATTCCCACAGCTGTGCAGCCGTGGGAATCATCCTGTTAATGTGGGATAACCTGTAAAAAAATAAAAGTTAGTTATACAAATCACACACATTCAATAAATTACTTTATTAAAGCCCTTTTTTTTTTTTTTTTTTTTTTTTTTTTTTTTTTTTTACACACGAATTTGCGAAGTTGAATACCGTGTTTTTTGGGTCGGGTCTATTCGAATTCGAACAGCCATATTCGTGTTAAATATAAGGACAACCCGAATTCGAACACCAACACTAGTGAGCAGTACTATGCGTCCAGGACTTTCACCAAGTCGTGCTTTAGAAGATTAAGAAGGATTCTAGCTTGGAGCAGTGGTTGCAAAGTGGTCCGCAAGAACATTTTGTTGGTCCACAAAAAAATTTTGGACATTATTTGCAATTTTTATGTTTTAATAATAATAAAACAAAAAATAATCTAATACATTCTTATATTCTGAACTGTACTAGAGACAGAAAAACAAGAGAGGAGCGCAGAGTGATGTCAGTGTAGTCCTAAGTTGTGTGAGGCAACCCGTAGCAACCATACACTTCAGTATTGTTTCGACCATTAGAACAGTCACCCTACTCTGTGATTACTGATTCTCATCCAATTGTTTTATTTTGTTTATTTCTCAGATGCTCTTTTAGGTAAGTATGACCTTAACTGTGTATATTTAATGGCATCAAATAGTTTGACTTTGATTACTATCGCTTCTTGTTTGGTCTTAGATTCCAAAGAAAAAAAACAATAATGAGTGAGAAAATGTAAACAAATATTTTTGCATTTCTTTAGTAATACTAAAGATAATGCAACTAAAGATGTTAGTAACAATAGTAATACTTCAATTAACTGTGAGCTGATCAATGAATCACAGCCTCCACAGCCCTTCTCAGGCACCATTAGGAAGATCAATTTTTACAAATGTATTTATCTTTTTTTAAAAATTCATATTAATGGTCTGCGTGATTTAAAATTATGAATTTAGTGGTCCGTGAGGTTCGAAAGGTTGGTGACCGCTGACTTAGAGTAATTAAAGATCTATGGCCCCTGGTAAAGATTGCGTAAGTTTCTATAAAAAATGTCTAGAATTTTAATAGAATTGCTGGTAAATGTTGCATTATTCATTTTAGGTCGAAAAGGTTTGTATGCTTATTCATGTCAGCACAAACTATTTGCTAGGAGGGTGTGGGCTTTGTTGCCATACATATAATATTTAATTCAGGTCCACCTCAATTGTTTTTCAGCCAAGGATGTCGAGCATAGGTTTAATTGTGCTTGCAATAATGAAAGTTTTAGGTTTAATTTCTTAGTTGGAGAAGAAACAATTGGTTTATTGACCATACAGGTATTTTATTGTGTCTTTCTTAGGTAATACTTTTGTATATGCTTCTCTACCAGTAGGAAAATAATCACTTGTCTCTCCCATATGGTTGTATACATTGTAAAATAGATGAAAAATTTTCCTTCATCATCTTGCTTCCTTCCCATTTGACATTTTGGATATAAACGTGATTGAATTTCAAGTATATTGACGAACATTTAGCATGTCAACCTGTACCAATTTTAACTTGGACATCTTGATTGCAGCTTAAAAAAAAATTTGGCTGGGCAGGTCTCTGTCTTGGCAGCGGCCTAACTGAGCTCCGCACCACCCACTGAAAGAGCAGCTAGAAGCAGAGAAATGAGGCATACCCACCTTACAGTTTGGGCTTTTCCTGCACCTATGACATGGGCAACATGGGCACCCATTGCCAGTTTTCCAAAAAATCGGCAGGCGAAGCAGGAACGCCACACAGCCTCTGTCAGGCTGCAATCCAAGATCGCGCCAGTGAGTCCTGCACGTGCATTCAATGTAGCAGATGCTCACACAATGTCTCATGCTGGGGACCCCATCAATCCCTCAAGCACCCCCGCTGTAGGAATTGATTTGGCTGCACACCTTTCTAAAGAAATGAAGGAAATACATCACCGTACTACACAGCTTGAAGGCTGTATGACTGATGTCACCACAGTATTAGAGGGCCATGAGGAGGACATTGGTTATCTTAAATTTGAAATACAAACCTTACACTACAAGTTGGAGGATGCCAAAAATCGGGCATGCCTCTCCAACCTGCATATACGTGGCCTACCTGAAAGTATCATTGGTCTGTCATCTACATATCTTGCACTATTACAGGAGTTAGTAACAGATATACCAGTGGAGCATCTTGAAATGAATCAGGTCCACAGGTCATTTACCAAACATCAACCTAATGGCCCTCCCCGTGATGTTCTTGTCAAGTTCCACTTTTATCGTACAAAAAAGCACATATTACGCACATCCAGGGAAAAGGAACCCTTGTGCTTTCAGGGTCATGATTACCATGTGTTTGCAGATTTGGCTCCTTCTACAATTCAGAAAAGTAGAGCCATGAAGCCTTATATCCAAACACTCCAGCAACACCATATACAGCATCGCTGGGGTTTCCTGTTTTGGATGACCTTTCGACATCAAGGAGTGATATAGTCTGTCACTAGCCCAGAGGAAGCAGCAAAGTGCCTACAAGATTTAGGCCTCATTAATCCACCCTCATCTCAGGTTTCCACTGTGTCCAGATCTCCACGTCGAGATAATGTTCTTTCATCCAGTGGGACACAGCAAGCCAACACCTAAATCTTTTCTGCATATTTTTTCCATGATTTTTTTTTATACATAAATATACATGAATTTTTTTTTCTACCTGTATTACATAGCCTCTTCTATCTTTTTGCGGCTGACCCTCCACGGTCTGGAGCCATTTTCCTATGCACATATACAGCTACAGATTCCATATGCGTTTTTTAGTGTTTTGTTTTTGAATTGGCTCTTTTTAATAAGGGAGTACAGAAGCTAATTTAGTCACTGGCTGCCTCGCAATGTTTTTCCTAATTTCTTGATTGTGCACAAAGGGCCATATATTTTGTTTTGTTTTCCATAGGCTGTATTTTTATGATAATATATTTTATCACTATGATTAACTTAATGGGTTAATTTGGCTGTATTGTAAGACTGATTTTTTTTTTTCAGGAGTTTTTTTTTGCTAGTTTGACTGTGGTCGAAAGGTATTTTTGTATTTTCAGGGGTGCCACCATGGGCCTAGCCTACCTTTTTGAAGGCCCTTGATGCCCCCCCCCACCATATAAGAGAGATTTGGTATTATATTGGCGGCAAGATTAGACAATATCTATAGCTTCACCAGGTTGGAATTTTTGTTTCTCCAGATGTACCCCTTGGGACTTACCATAGCTGCTATGCCATTTTCTAAGCACAACACAGTTGCTGGGGAATGAGATAGTGGAGATCGTGAATCAAGCAGTATTGATCTGCAGTATTTTGTTTGAGGCGCTGAGCACCGACCCTCAGATCTCTGCTGGCCCTTTCCTAGTTAGGTGTTTAGCCTTAAAACCTAAAACTGGACTGTTACTACCCCTATGTTTTTGTGGCATATAGGGTATTTTCTGTATAATTTATGTAGCTGGGAGCCTATCTTAGATTATTATAAGGAATGCAGGATAGTGGTAAAGTCCTCCTATTAAATATAATGATCAAGCAATTTTCTCCATTGGTTCACTCTTTTTTTGTGGAGGTGGCCACTGCGTACTCCCATTCCCCCAATTGTCGATGCCAGTTGGGTGTGGCCTACCGATTTTTCCCACTTTATGTATGGGTAACTGTACTTGTTTTATGACCATGACATACAGGTCTAGTCATTATTCAGTTTTTTGTGAATTTTACTGTCTCTTTTGAAGCATCTCGCTTTGATCTCTGTCTCTCGTATACCTGAACCCCAGGACACCAGGACCTTCATTAGGTGTTGCAATAGGGAAATAGCATTATTTGGGAATTTATTATACCAAGTGCTACGTCGATAACTTGTTCTTTGTAATGATCTCAAAGTGAATAATTGGGAAGAGAGTTCTCTATATGGACCATTTATATATTTATAGAGGCTGATCCTATCCCCCCTTAAACGTCTATCCTCAAGGGAGAATGGATTCAGTTCAGCTAATCTTCCTCATAGCTGAGCTCCTCCATCCCTTTTATTAGTTTAGTTGCCCTTATCTGCACTTTCTCCAATTCCACAATGTCCTTTTTGTAAACTGGTGCCCAAAACTGGACTGCATATTCCAGATGTGGCCTGACCAATGCTTTGTACAGGGGCAGGATTATGTCTCCATCTCTGCAGTCTATTCCTCTTTTATTACAAGAAAATACTTTGCTAGCATTTGATATTGCAGCTTGGCATTGCATGCTGTTATTAAGCCTATGATCTACCAGAACCCCCAGATCCTTTTCCATTTCTGACTCCCCCAAATGTATTCCCCCTAGACAGTATGAAGCATGCATGTTGTTAGCCCCCAAGTGAATAACTTTACATGTATCTATATTAAATATCATTTGCCACTTGGCTGCCCAATCAAACAGTACATCCAGGTCTGCTTGTAGATTATAGACATCCTGTATGGACTTAATTCCATTACATAGTTTGGTGTCATCTGCAAACACAGAAATGGTACTTTTAATCCCAAACTCTATATCATTTATAAAGATGTTAAACAGTAAAGAACATTCCAAACACTAAACCCTTGGGTATACCACTAATAATCTTATACTATTCAGAGTAATATTCATTAATCACTACCCTCTGGATGCGGTCTTTAAGCCAGTTCTCTATCCATTTACAGATTTACTTTTCTAAACCTATTGACCCTAACTTGCATAATAACTGTCTGTGGGGTACTGTGTCAAATGCTTTAGCAAAATCTAAGAACATTTTATCAACTTCTATTCCACTGTTTACTTACAACCTCATAAAAAGATAGTAAATTTGTTTGACAACTTTGGTCTTTCTTGAAGCCATGCTGACTATCACTTAATATATTATTTTCTAGCAGAAAGTCCTCTATGTTGTTCTTTATCAAGTTTTTTAGGAACATTCAAACTATGGACGTTAAACTAATCAGTCTGTAGTTACCTAGTAAAGACTTTGCTCCCTTCTTGAAGATAGGAACCCCATCGGCTTTACCCCAATCCACTGGTACCATGCCAGTGAATAAACAAAAAAAAATATTGGCTTTAAAATTATTGAGCTTAGCTCTTTGAGGACACGTGGATGCAATCCATCCGGTTGGTGCTTTGTCAACCTTAATTTTGCCCAACTGTTTCTCAATCATATTAATTTTGAGCCATTGTGACTCCTTTAAGACAGTGACATCTCTGTTATGAATTTGGAGCTCTGCCATTTTCCTTTTTGTACACAGAGCTAAAGTGTTTAGTAAAATCCACCTTTCCTTCATCCCCATTTACCAACCCAGAGACATCCTTTAACCCCCTTAGCGGTATTCCCGAGTGTGGCTCGGGGTAAAAAAACATGCTAAAAGCGGTAACCCCGAGCCACACTCCGGGTAGCTAAAAACATGAATAAGAAACACTTACCTGGTCCCATCGGCATCCTGCTCATCCTCTGGCCGCAACCTGTGCCTTCGATCTTCTGCCAGCAAGTTTAGTGATGTTCCTCAGGAGTTCCCAGTAACGTTGGTGCGTGCAGGAGGCAGCAGAAAATTCAAATTATTTTTGATCGGATTCAATACAAAATAACTGTATTGAATCCAATACAAAGTAATAATTTTATAATATATAATTTCATTATATATATATATATATATTATATATGCTATAGTACAGGTACAATACAGGTTTCAGTATTTTTGTGTTTTTCATTTAAAGTTTAATAAATTGATTAAATATTGGACATGTTTCAGTGAGTTATGCCTAAGAATTACAGGCCTACAATGTAAAATAAATTTCAATGCAAAACAATGAACCGCTTTTTGCATAAAAATGCAGACATAATTAAAATGCCAAGGGGGGGGGGGGGGGGGTACTACATGTTCAGATCTGATCTTTTTGTTATGAATATATTTTAAAAAACTTTGGTGGTTTGCCTTACTTTCCTTTGCAGTCTGTCATTTTGAAGTTTTGCACATTTTACAGTTAGGTCCACAGAACAGCAGAATGAGTTTTGAAGTGTTTAGAGACATTGTCTGCTCAAATCCAGCTAAATGCAGTCAAATTGATTGGGAGGCGTTTTATAATACAGATGGATAATGACCCAAAACATACAGCCAAAGCAACCCAGGAGTTTAATAAAGCAAAGTAGTGGAATATTCTTGAATAGCCAAGTCAGTCACTTGATCTGAACTCAATTGAACATGCATTTCACTTGCTGAAGACTAAACTTCAGACAGAAAGGGCCACAAACAAACAGCAACTGAAAGTCGCTGCAGTAAAGGCCTGGCAGAGCATTAAAAAGGAGGAAACCCATCATCTGGTAATGTCCATGAATTCAAGACACAGGCTGTCATTGAGAGCAAAGGGTTTTCAACCAAGTATTAGGAATGAACATTTTATTTTCAGCTTTTTAATTTGTCCACTTACTTTTGAGCCCCTGAAATGAAGTGATTGTGTTAAAAAAAGACTTTAGTTCCTCACATTTTTTATGCAAACTTTTTGTTCAACCCACTGGAATAAAGCTAAAAGTCTGCAGTTCAACTTACAATTAGTTGTGGTAATGTACAGAACCAAAACTAGAAAAAAGTTGTCTCTGTCCAAATAGTTATGGACCTAACTGTATACTGTTTATTCTAAAAGATATAACACTCACTAGTGCACATGTACAGAGGGGTTTAACTCCCTGTAGGTATTCAAGATGCCTTAATAAACTGTGGTGATGATTAATGGAGACCTTTGTTGACACTACTGCTTCTATTATTGATCAATAATGGTAGTAAGGGAAATTAAAGTCCATATGTTATAATTAAAGATTATGACTCTATATTTATTGAGTATTCAACCAGTAATTCAATATATGGTAGAGGTAAGTATACATAGAATAAATAAGGGAAGGATTGAAGAAATAACAAATGACATGAATCAAAAAAAAGATTTTTAAAAAGGTATTTTATTATTTTAGATAGAATCATAATATTTATTCTTTATGTTATTATATTTCTATGTGTTGACTGTTATATCAATTTTTTGGGATATATATTGTTAGGTATCTGCAACGACACAGAAGTTGTTCACAACACTAAAAAACAAAAGTAATGTAAGACCATACTTAAATAAGGGATCTACTAGTCATTTGGAATCAACCCATTTAATATAATATAAAAAAGAAAAATAAATATTGGGTTTTCTGTCTCTATATAAGGAGAGAGGAGGACCTTCAGGCTTGAGTGTCCCCTCCCCATAGTGGGCCCAGGACTTACTGCAATTTTGCAGGGAGTCCTAACGAGGGAGAGGGAAAACTGGAGCCAGGCCGAGGTAGTGCCATCTCCAGGTCGTTGCCTGAGGCAACGGTCTCGCGTCCCTCATAGGACATAGACCGCATAGAGGGAAACTAACGTAGTGTCCTATACAAATAGGTTCCATATTAAAAATTAGAGAAGCTATAAAAAAAGTAGTGTGAGTACAGTAAGAGTACTATGATAACAATAGTCACCTTTGTTACTGTTCTTACAGGTTACTATAGAAAGGGTTTATATGAGATCATATTGTTTAGGTTCGGGGGGGTAGTGGTATTCATTTTTGGAATCCACATTGATTCCATTGCTAACGTTGATTCCACCTCTAACATTTGGGGACTATTGTTCCAGAACAGAAAAGGAGATTACTTTATCGAAATTGTGAACCATACCAACATGATGGCTCACTGGTGTCGTCATCTTACCAATAATATTCAAATACAAATGCTCATATATCCGTTTCCTAAGTGCTCTTTTAGTTTTACCAACATAAAAATCTGCCACATAAGAAGAATATGATATAAATAATAACGGTCGATGAGCAGTTATTATATTTCAATTTGTGTATCTGATTATTGGGAAGGGTAAATTTTGATTGTTCATTCAATCGTGAACAAAACTAACATTTTCTATTTTCATCTATGAGTTCCCGGATCATTATACAATATGGAGCAAGGTTCTGAATGATGGCTGTGCACTAATTGGTCAATGAGAGATGATGACTTGCGATAAGTAATTTTGGGGTACTTATTAAGGTATTTGGAGGTACAAATATCGCTAATTAGATTTTGTCTATCCGATAAGAGCTTTTTTGTAAGCTTTTTTCAAGAGTTAACGGCTGTATCCTCTTTTTAAAAGTCTATCTCTTAAAGCTCTAGATTCTTTTTTTAAAATCTACAAGATCTGGAATACTGGAATACTTCTTTTAAGGCAAGAGCACTTCTCCACTCCTCCACTATGTGGAGGATAGTGTTGCCTGCTTTGTCTTTCCTATATAAAGAGGTGTCAATCTTCCCGGATTGGGATATGCGAATGTATGTATCTAGGAATGGAAAATGCTGGGTGTGATGTACCATAGTAAATTTGACATTATAGTCATTAATTTGAATTGGTGAATTCCTGAAAATTAATTGTGATCCCGTCCATACAATGAAGTTGTCATCTTTTGTATCTCCTCCAAATCAAGATGTTAGGTTGATATTGGAGGAGATGTGGGTTAAGAAAAAGATTATTTTCCCAGTCACCAAGGAAAATATTGGCTTAAGATGGGGTGCAACAGGTGCCTATAGCTAACCCCTGAACCTGGACGTAGTACTGGTCTTTGAACAAAAACACATTACGGGTAAGAATATACCTAAGTAATGTAATTGGGAGTTGGAAGCATTAATGAGTAAGGAGGATTTTTACTTAGTTGGTATTGCTGAACCTTGGCTTTGTTCTTCGCATGACTTGGCTGTCAAAATTCCTGGGTATGCTCTCTTTGGTAGAGACAGAGTCAAACAAATGGGTGATGGTGTCTGTCTGTATGTGAAAAGTAATCTAAAAGTTAATGTGAAAGAAGAAATTGCAGTTGGAATAAGCGATGAGGTTGAGGCATTATGGGTGGCATTGAATGTGGGGTTGAAAAACACACAATAAATTATTAGAGTCTGCTATAGGCCTCCCAGTGCTAAGGAAGAAATAGAAAATCAACGACTAGCACAGATAGAAAAAGCAGCAAAAAGTGGAAGTGTTTTAATCATGGGAAATTTCAACAACCTTGACATTGACTGGAGTAATGGTACTACAGAAACAGCAAAAGGGAGGACATTTGTAAATCTAATACAAGATTATTTTGTGGTAGAGTTTATAGATGCTCCAACTAGAAATTATACTCTGCTGGACCTAGTTCTTTCTAACAATGAAGCGCTTATAACTAATGTGCAAATAGAAGAGAATCTGGGTAGCAACGACCATAATAGGATTTCATTTAATGTAGGCTGTAAACAGGAAACAAAAACAGGCAAGATAAAAACATTTTAAGAGAGCAAATTTTCCATTAAGGGCGGCTCTCTGTGACATTGACTGGGAGACAATATTGTCTTTAAAGAACACAGAACAGAAATGGGAATGTTTCAAGTCAGTTCTACAAAAGCACACTGAAAAATATTTTCCAATGGGTTAATAGGTTTTATTTGTAGCCTCTAAACTTATGTGGCTCACAGCCGATGTTAAAAATGCCCTAAGGAACACAAAAAGGGCATTCCAAAAATATAAAAACTAGGATCACTTTCATCATTTGAAACCTATAAAGAATATAACAAAAGATGTAAAAAGGAGATAAAATGTGCAAAACTTCAAAATAAAAGATAGATTGCAAAGGAAAGTAAGGCAAACCCCCCCCCCCCATTTTTTTATATATAATAGCAAAAAGATCAGATCTGAGCATGCAGCCCCCTTAAAGGATGTCGCTGGGTTGGTAACTGGGAATAAAGACAAGGCAGATTTACTAGCTCTGTGTACACAAAGGAAAATGGCAGAGCTCATGTCTAAATTCATAATAGCAATGTCACTGCCTAAATGAGTCACAATGGCTCAGAATTGATATAATTGAAGAAACAGCTGGGAAAACTTAAGGTTGACAAAGCACCAGGACCTGATGGATTTCATCCACCTGTCCTCAAAGAGCTGGGCCCAGTTTTTCAAAGCCATTATTTCTAATTTTTAGAGACTTTTTAGTCACTGGCAAGGTACCAATGGATTGGCCTAAGGCCAATGTGGTTCCTATCTTCAAAAGAGGAGCAAAGTCATTACCAGGTAACTACAGACCCATTAGTTTAATGTCCATAGTTGGAAAGGTCTTGGAGAGTTTGATAAAGAACCACATAGAGGAGTTTCTGCTAGAAAATATAATTATAAGTGATAGTCAGCATGGGTTCAAGAAAGACAGAAGTTGTCAAACAAATTTGCTCTTTTTATGAGGAAGTAAGTAAACAGGTACACAGTGGAATAGCAGTTGATATAGTGTACTTCGACTTTGCTAAAGCATTTGACACTGTACCCCATGGATGATTAATATGCAAGTTAGGGTCAATAGGTTTAGAAAAGTTAATCTGTAAATGGATTGAGAACTGGCTTAAAGATTGCATCCAGAGAGTTGTAATTAATGATTCCTACTCTGGATGGTCCGAGGTTATTAGTGATGTACCCCAGGGTTCAGTGTTGGGACCTTTACTGTTTAACATCTTTAAAAAAGATACAGAGTTTGGGATTAAAAGTACCATTTCTGTGTTTGCAGATGACACCAAACTATGTAATGGAATTAAGTCCATACAGGATGTCTAAAATCTACAAGCAGACCTGGATGTACTGTTTGATTGGGCAGCCAAGTGGACAATGACATTTCATATAGATAAATGTAAAATTATGTACTTGGCCACTAACAACATGCATGCTTCCTACTGTGTAGGGAGAATACATTTGGGGGGAGTCAGAAATGGAAAAGGATCTGGGGGTTCTGGTAGATCATAGACTTAATAACAGCATGCAATGACAAGCTGCAAAATCTAAAGCTAGTAAAGTACTTACTTGTATTAAAAGAGGAATAGACTGCAGAGATGGAGACATAATCCTGCCCCTGTACAAAGCATTGGTCAGACTACATCTGGAATATGCAGTCCAGTTTTGGGCACCAGTTCACAAGAAGGACATTGTTAAATTGGATAGAGTGCAGAGAAGGGCAACTAATTTAATAAAAGGAATGGAGGAGCTCAGATATAAGGAGAGATTAGCTGAACTGAATCTATTCTCCCTTGAGAAGAGACGTTTAAGGGGGATCACCCTGTATAAATATATAAACGGTCCATATAGAGAACTCTCTTCCCCATTATTCACTTTGATATCATTACAAAGAACAAGAGGGCACTCTTTGCGTCTGGAGGAAAAGAAGTTTAAGCTCTGGATAACAAAGGGTTTATTCACTGTAAGGTCTGTGAAAATGTGGAATCGGCTTCCTCAGGAAGTAGTTTTAACAACTACTATAGATTGCTTTAAGAAAAAGCTGGATGCCTTTCTAGAAGCACAGAACTTAACTGGGTATTAAGGATTTAAAGTAAAGATAATCAGAGAATGTTGATCCAGGTAACATCCTATTGCCTCATGGAATTAGGAAGGGATTTTTTTCCCCTGTTGAAGCAAATTGTATCAGGGTTTTTTATGCCTTCCTCTGGACCAACTATGTTTTATAGGGTTTTATATCTGGGATATGTTTATTTCCTTAGTGGTTGAACTTGATAGACTTTTATGTCTTTTTTTCAACCTAACCTACTATGTAACTGTGTAATGATAAAGGTATTGAATAATGTGTTTTTTGGGTAAAAATTAGTTAAAGATGTTTCTATAATTTTTAGGCGTCTATTTTGCGCAATGCTGCAATAGAGGGCCTCAATATCAATTGTTACCAGGATGGAGTCTGGCGGAGCATTCAGTTCTAGAGCAAGATTCGGTAATTCTAAAGTGTCCCTCAAGTAGGAGGGCAGCGTTGTCACAATAGGTCCTAGGTAGGCATCAACTAATTCGCTGGCACTTGATGAAATTGAGTTTACCCCACAAATGATGGGGCGGCCTAATGGATTATGTAAATCTTTATGTACTGTCGGAAGTGAATAAAAAGTAGGTATTAGAGGGAACGTAATAATTAATTATTCCTTTAATTTGTTATCAATACCGCTCATTTGGAAGGCTTCTGTCACAATTGAGTGGAACTCTCTTTGAAAGTCTTGAATGGTTGTACTTGGAATAATTGTGTACCAGTCCCTATTGTTTAATATTTTGAAGCAAATGGATTCATAGTGGCTCCTGTCTAGAACCACCATGTTTCCCCCTTTGAAAGTTTTATGATCATTTTTTTGTAGTTTTTTTACACTTGTCAGTGCCTTTCACTGATTTAACTCAGTGAAGAGCTTGATGTTTTTAATTATGTAATCTCTTGGGTAACTAGATTAAAAAAAGTGTGGAGATGTGCAAATTGTGTTGATGGGGGAAAAAAAGTGGATTTTGCCCGTCTGTGGGATGGTGGATACTACAGGTTCCGGTATGGGATCCTTTATAGTATTTACTCCCATAGGGGTGTCCTCATTTTCAACTAGGAGTTCATGTAGTATTTTCAAGTTTTTGACATCAAGGGCATTAAATTGATTGAATTCCTGAGGTGTTTTGAATTGTTCTCTTAGTGAGGTTTTATCATAAATTATTTTATGATTATGTTAATTTTCTGATTAAAAGTTCAAATCTTTCACTAGTTCAAATTTATCCAGTTTAGCAAAGGGGCAAAAAGTTAGTTCTAATTTTAACAAGTCTTTTTCTTCCGGTGAAAGGATGTATGAACATAAATTGTTATTTCTTAAATTTTCATTATTTTTTATGTCCATTTGATGACAAAACTGTCCATTTGACCTATTTTGCGTGTCGGGGAAGCAAATAGGGGGGTGGGGGGGTTAAGCTATAAAAAAAGATTTGATAACATTAGGAATGTCTCCAAGAGTGGAAGTGGAGGGTATTTGGTGGTGTAGGAAGTGGAAGGAAGTCCAGGCATAGGTTATGGCTGTCTGCCGAAGTGGCTTCAAGGGTAGGCGCGGGAGGAACTGGTAGGGTAGGGAGTGGAATAAATTCAGGGATGGAGTGATGTGAATGTGGGAAGGGTTTTTATCTGATGGGTCTGAGGATATGGGTGGCTTAGTAGGTGAAGATGTGGCGTTCCCTAGTGGATATTGAGTGTCAGTGTCTACTGGAAGGATGATATCATGGGTGGTGATGTTAATAGGTGTAGGGCTGAATGGTGTTTGTATGGAACTGGTTGTGGAGGCATTGCTGGTATCATTTTTGGGGTGTTACATTAGGTCTATCTGTGGAGGTGCTAAGTGTTCTACGAGGTTTTGGTATGAGTCTGGGTGATTGTTTTGGTGAATGGTAGTCAGAGGGTGTAGACGAATGCTGCTGTTTATCTGCAGGTGTGGGTTTGTGTGTCTGATGAGTGGATGGGGGGGGTCTTGGGTGTCCTTAGGGGGTAGGAAGGTAGGTAGTGCTTTTTCGGACGAAGGTTCTGTTTCTTCGGTGGGAATTGTGATTTGTAATCAGATGTGTCCCATTTGTATGCTTTTTTTGAGAAATGACTACTTATCTTTCCGAAATTTTTTATTTTGAAGGTTGGTGTTAAAACGTTCAAGGTATGCCTTGAGAGAGGTATATCTCTCCATTAAACAAGATGAATTAATGATGTCAATGTTTTGTGGGTACATGTTTGTAATATCTTGGGTAAGCTCAGTTAGTTCTTTCTTATAATGATTAATTAAGATGCACATAAAATTCTCAGAGCAAAGATTTAAAGCTTTGATCAAATCTATGTTTTTAACAGTGGGAAATAATTGGATATGAAGTCCAGACGGGTTGAATTTTTCTGCAATGTATTTTTCCATAAATTTTTGAATTTTTAGATGGGCTGCTTTCCCAGCTGTTATGGGTGTCAGTAACATGTAGAGTTGCCAACACTGGGTCTGCCACCTGCACATCTTCACATAACTTTGCAAATGTATTGGGTGCTCAAACCACAGGTCTTCCTGGTCTTCCTTTTCTGGGTACCCCTACCACTCCCTCTAACTACAGTAACCCAGCTCCCTACATTCATCCTGATTAACCTCTCCACCCTTCAAATCTAAGCCATTAACTACCTGCTCAGTGAGCAGGAGACTCCTCTCAATGTGATCCAGTGATTTCAGTGTTGCAATGATTTTCTCCACCTCTCCAATGCGAGATACCAGAAGGGTGATTTTGCTCACATCTGTCACAGCAGTATTCACCTAGGAGCTGTTGCTCCATTTGTGCATACAGATGTATCACAAGCCAAGAGTGAGCAAGCCCAAGGTGAGTCTTCCCAGGACTTAAATCACATGTGAAACCTTGACCACACCCCCTTAAAGGTCAGCAAGAAAAGAGGGGAAAAAAAAGCTATTTAAAAAAAGCTAAAAACAGACACAGGTAAACAGACACAACCCAAAAGTCAAACAGACACAACTCTGCAATACACAATACCAGAAAACAACTGTGTTTTCTAACTCCACTTAATTCCATTCCAAGGTATCACAATCCCAAGAGTGAGCGGTGCTGGAAAAAGAAGTTCAGCTCCTATCTGCTCAGGTAAAAAGTACTGCCACTCTTCCCTTGAGAAGGCAATTGGATAGAGCCCGGCATGACAATTAGATATTTGCCTTTTAAGTCAGGCTGATAAGCAAATTAGATGGACGTGTAATAAATATTACAGTAAGGCCAATAAATCTTATTCCTTATTAGCAAAAAGCTTGTGTTCTGAGCCTAAAGCTTTTAAACAATATTGGGTAAAAATCCCCAAATTTGGTTCGTCTAGCTATCTTATCAAAACTTTAGCAGAGTTCTGAAAGGATCTGCTTCTACTTCTAGTTCCTCAAATGCACCCTGACTTCTCCTTCACCCACAGAGACAGACGTCTGGAGAGATATCCCAATAACACACACACACACAGTATAGTCTTAGGAATATTCTCTAATCTTTATTTTGACATAACGGTTTTTTATACATACAGGATACAGGAAGACAAAAGGCGTAGTTTACATATGCAGTTATGCTGAGTAGGTAAAAACAACTCCTTATGTAGTAAAAGCTGATGCAGGCATATTTTTCCTTTAGTGTAACAGATGTTCAGCATCCTGTTATTCATACAAATAATATAACTTGTTCTATTTAACTCTTCAATCCCCTCTTAAGTCATTAATATGACTTATCTTCTTTCTATCATAGAGAGGTAAGTAGCATATTTTTTTTCCAGGATCTGTGGGTTTTGGACACATTGCGCAGAATATCTGTATGAGAGAAGGGATACATTGGATACAACAACATAAAATAATCAATAAAGCAATTGTAATTACAATACTGATAAATAATGTTCTTAACCAACTCAAATCTGGCAGCCAGCTCAATAACCAGTCCCACCAGGAGGATGAACCAACATCCTTCTTGATATTATTGGCAATATCATGTAACGCTTGAATATGGGACTGCATTGATCTGGAATGGTCAGATAAATTAAAGCAACACATTCCTTTAAAATCTTGACCACCTACATTATGTTTAAGTAACAAATAATCCACAGCAAATCTATTTTCTAGCACTGCTCCTCTTACTCCTTCTAGATCTAAAAGCATGTTTGATAGGGGCGGTAGAAGTATGATTCAGAGATTTGGCCAGGTCACATGCAATAGAATTTATAGTACAAGTATTATATATAGCCAGTCCAGGCACTCCCAATATAGAGGCCCCCCAAACTTGTATATTCTGCACGGCTGAGAAGGGGTAGAATAGAGTCACAGTTTTCTGATAAAGTCTTGGTAACCGATCTGTAAGCTTTCCTGATAGGGGGTCGACTGGGAAGGGCCAAAGTCAGCCTGGATAATGCACAGGGACCTCCAAAACATTGGCAGGAATACAATTGTAAGTGCTGTTACCACATAACAAAAACCATCCTTTAGGGAGCATTTTATTATAGATAAAAATGGGAGTCTTTTGGGAGACAATTGTCTTATTACAACTCATGGAATTATTCAGGGAGCCAGCAATCCTACTATTCTTTTTACAGGTGTCGTCAATATATTCATATACACTATTCTTAGGTAATCCTCTTTTTATGTCTCTATTATCACAATATAAGGTCATATCCTGGGAAAAAGTAAAACAGGTCTCTGCTGCAGTCACATTAATAGTAATTATTCTAATATTATCCCTGCTATTTCCTAATTTTTGACATAAGTCATACAAGGGAATAAGAGATTGTGTATTTTTAGCCATCGACCAGACTTCAAGGAGAGATTCATCAAGTGTAGGCACAGCAATAACACTTGTTTTTGTAAGGTCCCTTGGGCTCTGTAAGTCTTTAAGGCACAATGAGCTAACATTTAGGGCATTTGCCATCCTGACTATACTATTCTGTTCAGAAAAAAAGGGGCCGGGAGCAAAGGGATCTTGCTCCTGAGCTCTTTTAGATACTGACTGATTATTCGGTGCACCGCATAAGAAACTCATCTCCTCTGGATGATAGATACAAATAGTAAAAAGCCAGATTGGCATGAAAACACAAAGATTAATAATTATCAACAGACAAACAAATCTCCCAGAATATTGTGGGGTCATCATCTTCAGCCTGTGGCAAAGCACTTTTCAGGGAGACTTCTTCTGAGTTCCCCTTTGTTCAGGGATTTCACACCTGCTTCACCCTCTTTATTTTTGTTCGACGCCGGAGAAGAAGCCTCAGGGACCCTTTTCACTCTGCTAGCGTGAATCCAGATTGGAGCCTCTTCTGTGAGAATCGCTGTTCTGGTGACTGCTACCACTCGGGTGGGTGGTCCAAACGGGAACTCAGCGCTGGACTATCACCACGTCTCCTGGTTGGAAAGGATGCGTAGGTTCCTGTGAAGAGAAAGGAGAGGCACAAGCAACTTTTTTTTCAACTTGATCTAAAATTTCTACAAGTTTCCTCACATATTCTACCTGTACTACTTTTAGATCCCCATTTTCTATCACGGGGGCCTTTGGACCCCAAGGGGTGGGGAAGGGTCTTCCCATTAGGACCTCAAATGTTGAGTAACCAGTATTCTTCTTAGGCTGCATCCTAATTTCTGCTAGAGCTACAGGCAAAAACTTTTTCCAATTAGTGAATGTGCCTCCAGTAATTTTCCTTATTTTTTCCTAAATTGTTCTATTCATCCTTTCTACTACCCCAGAACTCTGAGGGTGGTAATGGAGGTGGAACTTCCAGTCAATCCTAAGGGCTTTAAAAAGCTCCTTACATACCCTGGATGCAAAAGCTGGGCCATTGTTGAGTTAATTTGAACAGGACATCTCCATCGGGGGACGATCTCTTGTAACAAAATCTTTACCACTATTCGTGTGGTTATATTGGTAGTAGGAAAAACCTCCGGCCATCTAGAGAACATATCCACAATTACAAGGGCATACTCCTGCTTTCTTCCTGTCTTTGGAATATGGGTAAAGTCAATTTGTAAGTGAGTGAATGGCGAAGTTGGGTAATTCAGATGCTGATGTTGGGCCTTCTTTGAGTTATTTGGGTTGTTTCTGAGACCTATAATACATTGTGAAACATAGGACTGTACCTTTGATCTAAGGCTTGGTATAAAAAAATCTCTCCTAATGAGGTCAGTGGTTGCCTGTGCTCCCCTAGGGCCAAGGCCATGATATTGTGCAATTAAAATTGTGGCGCTTGCAACTGGAATACATGGTTTCCCCTCTTTGCAGACAAGACCCATATCAGGGTCTTGTACTGCACCTACCGACTGCCATTCTAACTTGTCACTACTTGTATCCAAATTCTGGAGGCTTAGCAATAAATTGTCGTTAAGGGTAATTCCTGGAACTAGAGAGGGCATTTAAACTGTTGCTTCCTGTCTAATAGCGGCCTCTTTTGCTGCCTTGTCAGCTAGGGCATTCCCTTTAGCTAGGTCCGTTTGGAGGCCAGTATGTGCTTTACAATGGATGATAGCAACTTTGCTTGGTAATTGGATGGCGGCTAGGAAATCGTGTACTAGGGTGGAATGTGAGATTTGCTTCCCATCTGCAGCTATGAAGCATCTTCTCTGCCAGATTACCCCTTGATCATGTACAACCCCAAAGGCATATTTGGAATCAGTGTATATATTTACATCTCTCCCTCCAAAAAGACAACAAGCTCTAGTGAGGACAATCAGTTCAGCTGCTTGGGCTGACTGAAAAGGTATTGGATTCAATTCTAGAATAACATCAGGGAGTTAAACCACAGCGTATCCCGCATGATAAGTGTTGTCATTAGGGCCGGAACAGGATCCATCCACAAAAATATCAGGTGCTCCTTCAATGGGTGTGGACTTTAAGTCAGGTCTAGGTGAGGTGTGTTCATGTATGAGTTCAGTACATTCGTGGGGAGGAGGCAAATCATCCTGCTCTCCCTTATATCCAAGTAGGGCATTTATTATAGCCATTGGACCGAATGTGGGTGCTGAGTATTTAATATGAAGTTGAGGATTAGATAGCAACAAAACTTCATATCTACTCAGTCTTTGTGCTGACATATGTTGTGTATGTATGTTTTTCAAAAGAGCTTGAACATTGTGAGAGGTATGCAGAGTGGTAGGATGACCTAGGGTGATAGGCTTGGCCATCTCAGCGACCATGGCACAGGCTGCCAAACTCCTGAGACACTCAGGCATGCCCTGAACCTGTACCGGAACCACTTTTGAAAAAAAGGCAACATGGTGAAATTTGCCTTCATGTTCTTGCGCCAGGACTCCTGCCATGGTTTTACAATTGTCCCTGGCAAATAAGTGAAACATCACGCCATAGTCAGGTAGGCCCAAGCCAGGACTTGAAACCATTGCACATTTCAAATGACTAAAAGCTTGTAACATTTCATCAGACCATTTAATACAATCAGGCATATCAGTCTTAGTGGCTTGTCTCAGAATATTATCATAGTAGGAACAATCAGCTATCCATTGGTGACAGTGACCAATCATGCCAAGAAAGGTTAACATATCTTTCTTGGTTTGTGGGCGGGCCAGACCCAGTACGGCGGTAATTCTGGCCTGGCTGATTTTCCTCTCACCTTTACTGAGAACAAAGCTTAAATAATCAACACTTTCCATACACCATTGTAGTTTCTTCCTTGAAATTTTGTGACCACATTCACATAACCAAAGTATTAAACTAACACCGTCCGCCTGGCAGGCCTCCCGAGTAGAACTACCTATGAGGAGATCGTCCACATTATGTAGAAGGACGGGACCATGAGGGGCAGTCCAAGGGCGCAGTGTAGCTTGGAGGACAATGGAGTAGACTACCGGGGAGTCTACATAACCCTGAGGCATTCTACACCAAGTATACTGGCGATATTTAAATGTGAAGGCAAAGAGTGACCGTGTCTTTGTCAACTGGGACAGAAAAAATGCATTCTTTAAATCAATAACAGAGAAAAACTCTGCATGGGCAGGAAAAGCTGTGATAGCAGAGATGGCACGTCTGGAACCACAGGGGCTATGGGTATGATCTGAGCTTTTTCTGCTCTAAGATCCTGGACAAATCTAAAGGTATTGTCAGTCTTTCTCACTGGGTTCATAGGTGTATTATAGGGGGAAATAGTTTCCTCAATAACCCCTGCCCCTAGGAATTCCATCAACAATGGCTCAATTCCCTTTCTTTTTCTGGGGAAAGTGGGTATTGTTTATTATAAACAGGTGCAGTGCCGGGCTTAAGCATTGCCTTATATGGTGTACAAGAGATTAGGCCAACATCTTGGTCAGTATTTGCCCAAACCTCAGGAGGAACCTGATCAAGTAGTGGGTCCTGTGGTTGGCATTCTACATATAGAAAACAATTATCGTTTGGTACATAGATGGGCATGACTGAAGATGTAACATGTAAGGTACCCATCTTACTGATCCCTAGCTGTAACTTCAATAGAAAAAACAAATCTCTCCCTAATAAATTCACAGGACAATTTGGAATGATCCTGTAACAGTGTGTGAACATTGACTGGTGATTGTATGGATGTTGGATCGAGAGAGGAGGAGTTTTATAAGATCTTGTAAGTATCCCAATAATTCCCACAGAGGGCTCAGCATCCTCTCTTGGACCACTAAAATAATCCTCACATAAAGTACTACTAGTAGCACCAGAATCTACAAGAAAAGGGAGAGGTCGTCCCTCTATATTTAACACTATCAGTGTCTCCTAAACATAACCCTTTAACCATGTCCTTATGGAATCTGTCATTAGCCCCTTCCCGAGGGAACGGATTTACACTCTTCATCCCCTCTGTCCATCCTGCCATATTATCCACCCAGGGAGTAACTAAATAATAGTCTGTGCCACAGACGGGCTACATAATCCTTACATGTTTCTCCTACATACGGAGGGGGTGGAGAGACCTTTCCTTGTATTGCACCCATTTCTTGTAACTTAATTGAGACAGAAGCAGAGCTGAACTCTCCCCAGGACTAGCTGAACTCTCCCCAGGACTGGCTGTACTGAACTGTAAAGGCTCCGACAATTCCTGTCAACTGGGTACAGAGGACTTATGTCTATGCTCAACTTCCTTCTCAACTGCCTGTTAGTATTATCCCTTAAAACCGTCACTTGCGTTCACCAGTTTCTGGGTCAGCGGATTTCCCCTCGCCAGAGTGGTGGGGCGTCTTACGGTTCTCCAGGACACACACACAATAAAGTTAGTACAGTTTTCACAGTATCATTTGCTGCTTACCTTCAGCACAAAAATAAATTACTTAATGCTTCATAACATAAAAGAGAGCATAAGAAAGTGACAGATAAGCGGTAGAAATTGGCTGACAAGAGAAACCAGGGTGCAGACAATAGTTAAATTCTTCCCTAAAGAATTCCTCTTTTAAATTCTTCCCTAAAGAATTCCTCTATTTAAACTTGGCCAGTAGTCTATTTAATTCTAGGGACTTCTCAAATAAGTCCACAGTTTAAAATCTATCTTCCCTAAAGATAGATACTTTCCCTTTCAGTCTATCTTAAGTGGATTCAGGATAGAAGCAACAGAGAGTCTTGGAAAGGATCAGAATTCCTCTAAGCCTCAAGGCAGGGACTTTCCGTACTTACCGAATTCCTGTGTGCTCTATCCCGGAACGAGCCCCCAGCTGAAAGGATCTGCTTCTAGTTCCTCGAATGCACCCCGACTTCTCCTTCACCCACAGAGACAGACGTCTGGAGAGATATCCTAATAACACACACGCACAGTATGGTTTTAGGAATATTCTCTAATCTTAGAGAAAGCTGATGCAGGCACATTTTTCCTTTAGTGTTACAGATGTTCAGCATCCTGGTATTCATACAAATAATATACCTTGTTCTATTTAACCCTTCAAGTTCCACGACCATTTACGCAATTTTGTACATATAGAAAAAGGGTTCACTGGTTGGCGAACATTTAATATATTCCATTAAATGCCCACATGCCACATCCCAAATGTAGACTAAATGTGCAGAGAAACGGGACTTTTAAGAGTTTTATATATGCTGTTAAACATTTTATTGGAACATCATATTAAAAGTAGCAAAGTAGAAGACACTAATTTTTCCAGTGCCCCAGAATGGGAACCACTGTGTCCCTATATTACAATATACAGACATAAATCCACTTCTTCATAAAAGTATCAACATAAATACATAGTTGAAACATTAAAGCAAGTCTCACAAGAAGTGCCAGTGTATCATTGACACGTTTTGTGGTGTAACACCACTTCTTCAGGATGAAGCTTAACAAGACTAGTAAATATAATGATACAGCATAAAAATCTAATTTTAGTTTCACTTTCCAAGCGCCAAAGCAGGTTCACACAGGAAAAGAGCACAGAAGGGCGATGAGTGCCAATAAACAGGAAGCAGCAACCAAATGGTAGGACCAGAAGCCAAGAAGAGTTCAAGTCAGGATTCAATCCCTCCAGATGAACTTCGAACACAGTTGTCTGGCATTACATTGCCACAGCTGCCTGAAACCTTACACTAGACACTAAAAGAGCTTATTACATTTTATGAAATCCAGAATGCTATATAAGCACCTAAACCACACAAGAGACCAGGCCCAGATTGTTTTTCGGCTCTTTATTATAAAAAGTTTTCAGAAATCCTTGCTCCACATTTGATGAAGTTTTTATTCAGCTTTTGCAGGGCCATACTTTTGGCTCAAATACATTATACAGCGAGTATCTGTATGCTGCCCAAATGGGCAAAAATACCGGCTCCACCAAGTCCCAGGTGTGGACCCCGGCTCCTCACACTTCTCATTCCTCTCTAAAGGCTATGAGGCCAGACTCGGATCATCCTCCTTCTCCCTCCATAAGGTCAGTCATTGATGAGGGCTCTAATGACAGCTCTTTCTCTCCACTTCAAAGAGCTCAGCCCAGCGCCTTACATTGCTGCTTCAGCAAGATTTATCACAGGCCACTGATATGTCACTGTTTCACTGACAAAAGAAATCAGAGATTTGGGCTCTAGGATTAACAATTTGGAGCACAAGATGGATGACGTCATTACCGTCTTAGACACACATGAGCAAGACAGATTTAATCTTCAAACAGAACTTCAAGCAACTGTACTAGGCTTGGAAGATTTAGAGAATAGGAATAGGAGGCAAAACTTTTGAATAAGAGGTCTGCCAGAATCTATAGTGAACATGCCAGGTTTTGCCACCGTTTTACTTCAAGAATTGCTTCCGCAAATTCCTAAACAGAGATTAGAATTCAATCGCATACAGCGGGCTGTTGGCCCTAAGAAGCCTAAAGGACCACCAAGGGATATTATAGTCAAACCCACTTTCTATAAGACGAAGGAAGCGGTACTGCAAGTGACTTGGAATAAAAGGGATCTTTCTTTCCAAGATTATACCTACCAAATTTACAGCGACCTGGCACCGCAGACTATTCAGAAAAGACGGGCTCTCAAATCATACCTTACTATACTGCAGCAACAAGATATTAAGTACCGATGGGGGTTCCCGTTTAAACTGAACTTTACTCATCTGGGCCACCAATACTCCATATCATCTGTAAAGAAAGCGCAGGATTTGTTTGAAAGTTTTGCCCTGTGGCGGGCTCGCCACGTCCTAGACCATCCCAAAAATGACAGAATACTACCGCTCTTTCCCCACTCTGGGAGAGGCAATCCCACTGGAAGCGTCACCAGGCTCCCTCAGGTCTCCCTGGAAGGATGATTGTAATAATTCAGATAACCGGACTGAGGTCTTACTGGGAAAGTTGGTCCTGATCCTTATAACCCTATCTATGCCTTGTGTATGCTGAGGATACAGTTCTGCGGAGAGACTTCTACACAATGTAAAGAACACTCCGGACGGAGGCGAAGTTCTCATTGGTATTGTATGGCTCAACTCAAGTTAAGGGCACACATGGGTATATCTGATGGCTAAATTGTTTTGGGTTGGCAGTGATTATTACTGTTTTATTTGAGACATAATTACCTGGAGAGTTATTGTATCTCAAATGTTGTCTCAACTGCAGACAAATTGTTATGTTTATCGAAAATTATGAATGGAGGTGAGGTTCCAGCTGATATTGTTTTGACTACTACAGTTTAAGAGATATATTGCCAAAATTTGTTTCCATGGCTGTTTACAACGGTCCTTCTGTGCCTTAACCTATGGATAGCTAATGTCTCAAAGAATACCACTGATCGTTATGGTGATATTTGTGAAACTATACTATCCTATTTTTGTTCGGAGATTTAGCCAATGTTCATGCAGAGCATGCCCGGGTACATATGGTACCCCCCAGGTTATGGTCCTGCCTTTAGGCGAGCCTTTACACTGCCTTTGCAGTATTTTTCTTATTATGGTTGAGTTAACTATTTTTACAACATACAATCTTTTAGGCAACCTCTACCAAGGTTACGCCTCCCCTTATTTGTTAACCTTTTTTCCTCCAGTCCAATCTTCATTTTGGCACACTCATAGTTTTTTACAGCAAATTTTCTATATGACGCCAATTCATGTACCATGAAGATATGGCTAAAACCCATTATACTTTTGTCGCAAAGAATGTCCAGGGTCTTAACTCCCCTCATAAACGTGGGAAAGTTTTTAACTATTTTGCAGCCCAGAAGGCACATGTTTACAGTATACAAGGTTTTCCACTGAGTCTTGTCCAAAATATTTTCATAAATGGTATCCCCAGATGTTTTAAACCTATTTTCAGGAGAAAAAGAGAGGTGTACTAGTGGCCTTCCATAAAGAAACTCTGTTTCAATGTAATGAAGAGATCAAAGATCCAACCGGCAGATCTTACATGGTCGGATATATGATACAGAAGTGACTATTGCAGCACATTATGCTCCTATCACTTTTCAAATCCAATTCCTGAAAAAAAATTTTCTGTGCTTTCCAAACATGCTAGGGGGATTCGGTTTGTATTGGGGGACTTCAATCTTCTACTGGATCCCAACCTAGATACTCCTAATCGACGTAAAAAAGATAGCCCTGACTCATTACAGTACTCAGATTTTCTATCGCACCTCGGCTTAACTGATGTCTGGAGAGAGTTTAATCCAACAACTAAGGATTTTACCTGTTATTCAGCTTCCCATGACAGTGTTATGCGCATTGACCACATATTTGTTCCACAGAATTTTATCCCACAGATTTTTAAATCTAAAATTCTGTCCACACCCTACTCAGACCAGTCTCCAGTAATCATGCACTGTAAATCTTTGGCACCAGCTTCCACAGAGTTTCATTGGCGTCTGAACGATGCACTGTTTTCGTCTCCAGGGGTGACAGGGAAAGTTGAACAAGCGCTAAAACAGTACTTTGATTTGAACTCCCATGCAGTAGTTTCTCCCGTCACACTTTGGGATGCGCACAAAGCAACGCTTAGAGGCACACTAATTCAACTTGCCTCGCACCAAAAAAAGAAAAGACTCCAACAAATTGCCACATTGACAACCAAGTTGATTAATCTTGAAAGCCAGTGGAAACAGATTCCCTCAGGCAGTGTCTGTAAGCAAGTGCAACAAACAAAAGTAGAATTAAATCTTCTGCTGGACTACCAGGTAGAAAAACAATTGAGCGAAATTCCAAGCGAAATTTTTTATGCTTGTGCTAATAAGCCAGGCCCCATGTTAGCGAAATTGTTAAACAGTACCCCACCTAGACCACATTTAATTAAGCTCAAGCTCCCAAATGGAGTGGGATCGGTCAACCCCTGTACTTTTGAGGAGAATTTTAAACATGTTCTCACAAAATTATATGCAGCGCTGCATAGTTTCCACAAACAGACAGCTGACAAAATATTTGCAGACTTATCGCTCCCTATGCTAACAGAAGAAATGATGGGCTGACATTGCTGTTGAGGAAATTATAGTGGCTATATAGACACTGAAATCAAATAAATCTCCTGGCCCGGATGGATATACCGCTACTTATTATAAAAAGATTTTGGCCCCACATTTGGTTAATCATTTCAACTTGCTTAGGAAACACCCTTCACACCCCCAATTCGTCACTGTTGGCCCAAATAGATATGATCCCAAAGCCAGGTAAAGATGGTTTAGACCCTTTAAACTATAGACCCATATCATTGCTAAACATAGATATAAAACTTCTCACAAAAATTTTAAGGACTAGACTTAATCTCTTTTTGAGTTCATAAAGACCAGGTAAGGTTTACCACAGGCAGACAGGCTCCAGATGGAACCCATAAGGTGATTAGCCTAATATACTTAGCACAACAAAGAAAGTTACAGAGTATGCTCTTAGCATTGGATATTAACAAGGCTTTTGACTCCTTGTCGTGGGAGTACCTATTTTATGTGCTTACTAAATGGGGGTTTAAGATAAACTTTTTAACATGGCTTTATGCCTTATACTCTACTCCGATGGCACAGGTCCGTTACTCATCGTACTTCTCAGATTCTTACTACAGATACTTACTTTGTTTGCAGACGATATTCTGGTGTCGCTTACACAACCGAATGTTTCACTACCTAACTTGTTAGCATTTTTAAACAATTTTGCAATGATAGCTTTGAAGCTTTGTTTACTGCAAACTATACACAGCAGAAAATTACCTTCATATTGAGCTCCTGGAACACATACTTTATATCATGGATAGGCAGAATAAATTCCATAAAGATGACTATTACCCAAGCTTTTATACTATTTTCACACCCTTCCTGTACAGATTGCTTAGGCAGTGTTACTCTCATTTCAGAAGCGCCTATCAGTATTTTTTTGGGCTAATAAAAAACAAAACTCTATTTGCTCATAAGAAGCTGGGTGGACTGTAAGTCCCAAACATACTCAAATATTATCAGGCTGCCCAGATTGCGATTATCGTTATTTGTATGCGGGAAATGCCACTCCATTATGGGTACAAATGAAATCTTATTTCTACAATATGGTGGATATCAAGATAGTTCCATGGCTTTCCCCCAAGTCCTGAACTCAGATTAGTTATCACTTAAGACAAATTTTTAATGTATGGGATGGACTCAAATACTCCAGTGGTCTTCTATCCCTACATTTACCTCAACTGTCAATACAACATTATCCTTTGTTTCAGCCTGGCCTGGAATCTCCCAGAGCTTTCCACTGGTGGATAACCCATGGTTTCACCACAGTGCACTCCCTTTTAGGGAAAACAAATATATTGAGCTCGGAATCCATCTGCAATGCCCACTCAACTGATCTCAATTCTGTATACTGAACTAAATAAAGTCACGAGATCTCATATCCACTCTAATACGGTGCAATGGGAGAAAGACTTAAAAGGAAGTAAATCGGATACAAAGGGGTCTACTATGTGGGCTAAAGTAACTACTTGTTCACGAATATTACTACAATGGAATCATTATTTCAAGTAATGATGAGGTGGTATATGCTCCCAGCCAGGCTGAGGCATATATCTCCACATCACTCTGGTCTTTGTTTTAGAGGATGCGGAGACCCAGGTACTGAATTGCATGTTTGGTGGACATGTCCACTTATAATTTGATTCTGGGGAAGAGGCTTTAAACTTTTAAGTACAGTGTTCCATAAACCTATTCCCAGACATCCCTGGTTAGCATTGCTTCATTTTTAAACTTCCACCTTAACATTGGGCCAGTTCAAGATATATTCCTTCATACTACTAGTGGCAAAACAAATTATAGCTGAACAGTGGAAAAAACAACTGGTTCCGTACCATGAGGTGCTATTGCGAGTTGATAACACATTTATAAACGAGAAGTTATTTAGCACCCTAACTGATTCCTAAGATAAGTTTGCTAGATTATGGGAACCCTAGCTTCAATACTCTCTATCTGATACGACCATGTCTTCTTTAGCAAACCTATGGTAAATGATAATTTTTTTGGGTTGGATTTCATATGAGTTATCTTGTACTGTAACCAGGGTTATTGGAACAGAGACTTTGCCCTTTCCACGTTCCCCCCAATTTTCCTTTTTTTCCCTCGTGATGTTCCCCTCCTACCAAATACCCCACTTTCCTTTTTTTATATGTTACAAAGCTGTGGAGAACACTACTGTTATAAGATGTAAAAGTGACCTTATGCTACTGGTTATAGTATTTTATGTGAATTATATAGGACAGACATATGCTTTTAGGTTTGTGTGTTAATTGTTCTCTCTCTGTACAATTTGTTTATATTTCAAATTTTTTACAAAATTTTCAATAAAAAAAGTTGAAACCAAGCTGGTGATAATATTCGTAGACTGCTCCACCTTATACACCTAGCTAAAACCAGCCACCTTCCGTCTATGTTATTATCCCTAGATATCTGCAAAGCTTTTGATACATTTTCATGGTCGTATTCACTCTCCTCCAAACATGGGGATTCTGCCTTAATTATTCACAGAGCCACGTGCCACTGTACAATATGCAGGGTTTAGATCAGCCTACTTCCCCATTTTTAGAGGTATGCACCAGGGGTGCCTGCTCTCACCTTAGCCATTTGCCCCACTGCTTGTAAAGGCCATCACTGGATGTGGGTGGATACCATCAACAAAATAAGTATCTTTGCCCAATCTTACTCAGGTGATGTCTGTTTTTTTCCCTATATTGGGTATACATGTGAATTACAATAAATCAAGTACGCTCAATATTTCTCCCGCATTGGAAGTGCAAACTTATTTGCAAACTGTCTTCCCCTACAAGTGGGAACCAACCTAACTATCTTATTTGGGGATCTTCCCTACGGCATTGTATGAAACAATGAAGCTATATACGTGTTGATCTTGGGCTCTGAAAAAGTAATCCTTGGAGTCTAGGAATAGATACCAGATCTCTTGGCTAGGTAGGTTTGCGGCATTGAAGATGACTGCTCTCCCAAGACTTTTTTAATTATTCCAATCCCTCTCGGTGGCAGTCCTGCTACAAATCATTCGCTCCCTACAATGAGTGTTTTTTGACTTTGTAAGGTGGGGTTCCAGACCTAGAGTGGCCAAACATATACTTTATCTACCCAAAGCCTATGGAGGCGTGGCAATGCCAAATGTCCTGTACTAGGGCACTTCAATTAGCTCCCTTGTCTGCCTATCATGCTAAAGTTACTGTACCTCTACAGGCTAGCTTAGAAGAACATCAGGTGTTTCCCATAGCTATAGACACCCCACTCTGAACCCCCCATAGTTGTGGAACATTGTAGGTAGTCCCCTTATACCTTTACCTGGTTTTGAGGAGCCGGCACGATTTACTGAATGGTTGGTCAGGGGCCTCGGCAGAGCCAAGGATCTGATAGTGTTACATAATTACATAGTAGGTTAGGTTGAAAAAAGACATAGTCCATCAAGTTCAACCACTAGGGAAATAAACATATCCCAGATATAAAACCCTATAACATAATTGGTCCAGAGGAAGGCAAAAAAAAACCCTGGTACAATTTGCTTCAACAGGGAAAAAAAAATTCCTTCCCGATTCCATGAGGCAATTGGATGTTCCCTGTATCGACAGTCACTGTTATTTTTACTTTAAAGCCTTAATACCCAGTTATATTCTGTGCTTCCAGAAAAACATCCAGCTTTTTCCTAAAGCAATCTATAGTAGTTGCTGAAACTACTTCCTGAGGGAGCTGATTCCATTTTTTCACAGACCTTACAGTGAAGAATCTCTTCCTTACCCGGAGCTTAAACTTCTTTTCCTCCAGACGCAAAGAGTGCCCTCTTGTTCTTAATAATGATCACAAAGTGAATAATTGGGGAAGAGAGTTCTCTATATGGACCGTTTATATATTTATACAGGATGATCCCCCTTAAATGTCTCTTCTCAAGGGAGAATACATTCAGTTCAGCTAATCTCTTCTCATAGCTGAGTTCCCCCATTCCTTTTATTACCATATTTTTCGCCCTATAAGACGCTCCGGAATATAAGACGCACCCAATTTTAAAGGAGGAAAATCTAGAAAAAAAAGATTCTGAAAGATTATTCCCCTTCTGATCACTCATGTGCCATTCATACCGGTATTCCCCTTCTGATCACTCATGTGCCATTCAGATTCCCTTTCTGATCACTCTATGCCTTTCAAATTCCCTTTCTGATCACTCTGTGTCATTCAAAATTCCTTTCTGATCACTCAGTCATTCAAATTCCCCTTCTGATCACTCTGTGCTTTTTTTCCACTGTACGGCAATTAGGACAGGGAACAGCAGGTGGCGCTGTGCCGGCTTCTTTCGCTCTGCTTTACAGACAGGAGAAGACACGTGCTGCTGCCAGAGAGAAGAGGAGACAGACGCTGCTGCAGCCAGAGACACACGCAGGATCGGGTATCAGGTGAGTATATTATTTTAGTTATTTTATCACACCTTTGTCGTATAGGACGCACTAACTTTTCCCCCCCAGTTTTGGGGAAGAAAAAGTGCGTCTTATACTGCAAAAAATACGGTAATTTAGTTGCCCTTCTCTGCATTCTCTCTAATTCAACAATGTCCTTTTTGTGAACTGGTGCCCAAAACTGCACTGCATATTCCAGATGTGGTCTGACCAATGCTTTGCACAGGGGCAGGATAATGTCTCCATCTCTGCAGTCTATTCCTCTTTTAATACAAGAAATAACTTTACTAGCTTTAGATATTGCAGCTTGGCATTGCATGATGTTATAAAGTCTATGATCCACCAGAACCCCCAGATCCTTTTCTGTTTCTGACTCCCCCAAATGTATTCTCCCTAGACAGTATGAGGCATGCATGTTGTTAGCTCCCAAGTGCATAATTTTACATTTATCTATATGAAATGTCATTGTCCACTTGGCTGCCCAAGCAAACAGTACATCCAGGTCTGCTTGTAGAATATAGACATCCTGTATGGATATAATTCCATTTCATAGTTTGGTGTCATCTGCAAACACAGAAATAGTACTTTGCATCCCAAACTCTATATCATTTATAATGATGGTAAACAGTAAAGGTCCCAACACTGAACCCTGGGGTACACCACTAATACCCTTAGACCATTCAGAGTATGAATCATTAATTACAACTCTCTGGATGTGTTCTTTAAGCCATTTCTTTATCCAATTACAGACTGACTTTTCTAAACCTATTGACTCTAACTTGGATATTCACCGTCTGTGGGGTACAGTGTCAAAAGCTTTAGCAAAGTCCAAGTACACTGTATCAACTGCTATTCCACTGTCTACCTGTTTACTTCCTCATAAAAAGAGAGTTAATTTGTTTGACAACTTCTGTCTTTCTTGAAGCCATGCTGACTATCACTTATAATATTATTTTCTAGCAGAAACTCCTCTATGTGGTTCTTTCAAACTCTCCAAGACCTTTCAAACTATGGACATTAAACTAACGGGTCTGTAGTTACCTGGTAATGACTTTGCTCCCTTTTTGAAGATAGGAACCATGTTGGCCTTACGCCAATCCATCGGTACCTTGCCAGTGACTAAAGAGTCTCTAAAAATTAGAAATAATGGCTTTGAAATACCTGAGCTCAGCTCTTTGAGGACACGTTGATGTAATCTATCAGGTCCTGGTGCTTTGTCAACCCTAATTTTCCCAGCTGTTTTTCTCTTTCTATCATATCAATTTGGAGCCATTGTGACTCATTTAAGGCAGTGACAAGTACACAGTGCTTAAAAAAGTGTTTAGTAAATCTGCCTTGTCTTTATCCCCAGTTACCAACCCAGCGACATCCTTTAAGGGGCTTACATGCTCAGATCTGATCTTTTTGCTATGAACATATTTTAAAAAAAATTTGGGGTTTGTCTTACTTTCCTTTGAAATCTGTCTTTCATTTTGAAGTTTTGCACATTTTATCTCTTTTTTACATCTTTTGTTATAGTCTTTAAAGGTTTCAAATGATGAAGGTGATCCTTCATTTTTATATTTTTGGAATGCCCTTTTCTTGTTCCTTATGGCTTTTTTAACAACAGCTGTGAGACACATAGGTTTATTTTAGCCTCCTTATTACTCATTTGAATATATTTTTCAGTTTTCTTTTGTATAACAGACTTGAAACATTTCCATTTCTGTTGTGTGTTCTTTGAGGACAATATTGTCTCCCAGTCCAAATCACAGAGAGCTGCCCCTAATAATGGAAAATTTGCTCTCCTAAAATTAAATGTTTTTATCTTTCCTGTTTTTGCTTCCTGTTTACAGCTTACATTAAATGAAATCATATTATGGTCACTGCTACCCAGATTCTCTTTTACTTGCACATTTGTTAAAAGGTCTGCATTGTTAGAAAGAATAAGGTGCAGCAGCATATCACTTCTAGTTGGGGCTTCTTTAAACTGTACCATAAAATATTCTTGTATTAAATTCACAAATTTCCTCCCTTTTGCTGTTTCTGTAGTGCCATTACTCCAGTCAATGTCAGGGTAGTTGAAATCTCCCATGATTAAAACACTTCCACGTTTTGCTGCTTTTTCTATCTGTGCTAGTACCGTGTTTCCCCGAAAATAAGACACTGTCTTATATTTTTTTTGGCTCCCAAAAACACACTAGGTCTTATTTTCAGGGGATGTCTTATTTTTCCATGAAGAAGACTACAGTACACATTTATTGTTGAAAGTCACTCATGATCACTCATGTTCCATTGATTGTCCCCTTCTGATCACTCTATGCCATTGATTAAAAATTAGAGATAAGGAGAGTTGTCACCATTTGCCTTTAAATTCCAGCAGTCATTTTCTAGAGCAGGTTAGAAAATGGAAGGCTTTGGATGCTACAGGCAACATAGGACTAAAACATGAGGACCAGTGCACAAAAAACTTTTAAGGAAGTGTCAAATATTGGAGTCTAAAGCAATGCATATCTGTCAGATTATCGCTTCGGGGCTTCAGTGATCCATCCTAGCGGATCTATAACGACTGTAATACAAGGGAATGGGAGAGTGCGGCTTGCTCATTCTCTCTCATCCCCTCTCCATAGAGAAGATACGTTTCAGTCATTTGTCGTTGGAAAGAATTGTGAGAGTTGGAAAGTCCAACGACACAAAAAGTCAAATGTGTGTACGCAGCCTAAGGGTAAGTTTGGTGATGGTTAAAATAAAAAAAAAACTTACCTTATCGGAAGACGCGATCCCGAGTTCTGGCTTCTGACAGGCGAAGTGCATGTAGTATCACTCCGCCTGTGACAGGAGCCGGAACTACAAGGAAAGCATCGGCTTGTGCGGCTCCGGAGTGTGCACTCCCGCTGCCTTCACAGGGAAAGAACTCGGTAAGTACTATTTTTATTTTTATTTTTCTCCTAGGTCTTATTTTCGGGGTAGGTCTTATATTAGGGCAGATTGAGACAATAGTGATAGGTCTTACTTTCGGGGTAGGTCTTACTTTCGGGGAAACACGGTACTTGATTTTCTATTTCTTCCTTAGCACTGGGGGGTGTATAGCAGACTCCAATATTTTTTTGTGTGTTAATTACCCCCACATTCAACTCCACCCATAATGCCTCAACCTCATCGATTGTTCCGTCCGCAATTTCTTCTTTCACATCATCATTTCTCACATACAGACAGACACCACCAACCTTTTGTTTGACTCTGTCTTTACAAAAGAGAGTATACTCAGGAATATTGACAGCCCAGTCATGTTTGCAGGTGTACATTTGTTTGCTTTCCTTAATCTAAATTTAAAACTCCTCCTTTGTATTTTCACGTATCTACAACATTTTGTTCAGTCTTTGCTTTAATACACTGCTAGCCCCCTCTTGAACACCTCTTTTAAAGGGATGTACGATTAGGGACCCCTTGGGAAACCCCTTGAGCAGATATGGGATACAGCAGCACATGAAGCTATTCACGTGGGCTTTTATGAAGCCAAATTATCAAATACTTATGTGGTGGTATTTGACTCCGGTCCAATTAGTTAAATTTAAACCAGACATGTCAAGACAGTGTTTTAGACATTACAGTACAGATGGTCCTTAGGCACCCCCACTGTGAAGCAATGAACTTCTAGTAGCGAGACCTAATGATTCGTTGGGGGTATTTCAGAAGGTTTGGATGCCTTGGATCACTCACTATTTGCCAAGAGATTGTAATATAGATATCCTCTTTTTTGACACGGTTTACTTATTCCTCTAGGCTCATGTGTTAATAACAGTGCCTGACTATGGTCCTGGAACCTACCCTTACCCTTTTTTTGTCCCCCTTTTTTCTGAATTCTTTCTCTTTATTTTTTTTCCTATTTTTTGTGTCATTTTGTTCTGTATATGCAACAATAGCACATGTCTGGTTATGCCACAATTTTTCAAGTGCCTACTAATTGAGATGATAATATATGCTATTTTGCACTGTTTCTAAATCAACCTCCTCAGCAGTAACCCTAAGTGTGACTCGGAGTAAAAAGAAGATGCTAAAAGCGGTAACCCGAAGTAGCTAAAACAGTGAAAACCAATAGTAAATAGAACGTTACCTGATCCGCCAGCGTCCTCCTTCGTCCTTCCCATCTCCTCGCTTCCTCTGGCTGGCGTTCTCTACATCTGATGAGTCACCGGGGAGTCAACCGGTTGCATTCAATACAAGATAACTGTGTGGATTTATGTCTAAAAGCAGTACATTGTCTTTCAAGAAAATTTATTTTACAGTATAATAAAATGAGTATAATATTTTTTTATGTTCAAATGTATTTAATTTAATATATTGACATGATTTCAAGAAAAGCAATGTACCGCTTTTAGACATAGAAATTCAGACAGAAATGAACCTCCCAGGAGGGTAAGAATGTTATTTATTGTTAAAAAAACCATTTACTGTTTTGTAAACTTTTTCTTTGACTTTTATTTTCAAAAAATGTTAAAATCCTTTCTCCCAATAAAAAATATTGAAAAAAAAGAATTTGCCTCAGAATCACTTATAGTTTGTATGGTATATAATTTTTGGTAGTAAGAGGCGATAATAGAATAAATTTCCTGTCGATGGGATAGTAAACTGGCTCCCTGTTCATACCTCTCCAGTTAACAGTCAAACTGTTGTTTTGCTGTGTACCATTGTATATATTGACTTGTAAGGTTGAAAGGGAAAGTTTGTTGGACCAGACTCAGGTCTTGTAAGGCTTGCAAATATTTTTTTCCGGGTCATAAAGATGATAACCCTGCCTTTTATGTGTGCAAGCAGCACACAATAGTGTTTAAACGACAGAATATTATGGGTGCGCAAGTTTGAAAGTTTGAGTGCTCTTTAAAATGAGCAGAAAGTAGGAGAAAGCCAAATAGAATGTGGAAGACCATTCCAACGAGTCAGGGTAGCTTTAGTAAAGTCTTAGAGCTGTGGGTGTGACAAATATCTGAGAAAGGAAGTAATTGGAGGAGCAAAGAGAGCTACTGTTGTATTTTTTCTTTTTTTTTAGGAAGGTGGGACAAAAGCTGTGGAGGAAATTGAAGGCAAAGCAAAGGAGCTTGAATTTGATTCTTAGGAGAAATGAAAGCCAATGATGAGAACTACAAAAAGAGGCAGTAGAAGAGGAGTGGTGGGTAGTATGAATAAGCCTGGCTGCAGCATTCAAAATAGAGGAGGATGTTACAGTAGTCCAGGTGAGAGATGATAAAAGCATGTACAAGGAGTTTGGTGGTCTGGTGACAGGAAGGGGCAGATTTTGGAGATGTTGCGCAAGTGAAAGTGACTGGATCTGGAAATTTTCTAAATATGGGCGGTAAAGGAGAGGGCAGAATTGAAGGTGATACCAAGACAACGTGCCAGAGGGGAGGGACGAAACACTGTTTTTAACAGAAATATGTCAGTAAAGAATTGGAATGTGAGGGGGTGGGGATCATGAGTTCTGTTTTATCCAGGTTGGGTTTCAGAAACTCATCATGGATGGCTGAAAGGTGGAGGAGTGGGCATGATCAGATGGAAAAGGGTCAAGCAGACAGGTAGTAGATGGAGATGATGAGAGGTGACTTCATCCAGAGTGACAGGGCTGGGGGAGGTTAGTGATGATATACAGGTGGAAGGGATATGATTGAAGCAGCATGGTGAGCAGAGACATTTCTGACAATTTTATCTAGTAAGCAATAGTTTAAAAAGAAATGAAAGAAAGCTAGTTTTTTTGGCAATAATCACATGTATTAGTATACAAACAGTTCATACAATTCTCTTAGAATATGTATATACAAAGAATAGTGTAAAGGGTCATCCCCATTAAGCTTTCATTGGGAAAATGACAGATTTACTATACAAAGGTGTATCTGACAGGTCACCCCTATTAGGTATTTATGGGGAAAGTGACCACTTTCCTATACAGAAATGATCCCTAAATCAATTATAAATAGCAAAAATGGTCATATAGCGTTCGAAATTCCCGAAAACCCTCTTGCGGCTTCCTCAAGGGGTAGTTGAGAACTTTACTTATTGATGACCAGTAAGGTTACGTCATAGTATAGGCAGAAGTTCAAATGCTGCTGATTTGCAAATGATTGCTGCTGTTTGTGTTGTCACATGTCAGCATTTTGACATTTAGGGTGGCAACACGTAGGAATTAAGAAGTAGTTAAGAGGAATTAAGAGGTAAAGAAAAATTTCTGTACTTCTCTCAAAAAAATACAGATATTCATTGTTTGATACCTCTTGCTTTTTACCAAAGAAGACCGTTTGGTACAGGTGCATTTGTGGCCCGAATAAGTTAAAGATGAGTGGTAGACGAAGGGGAAGGCGTGGCGTTGGGCGACCTGCCGCATCTGGCAGGAGTCCGCCACTGCAGGACAGCAGCAGTAGCAAACTGTTGGAGGCAGCAGCACAAGTTGCAAACAGGTCTGAGATGTGTGCAGAGCACCAGTACGCTAGTAGATTTATTGGGAGGGGGGAGTACAATCATACAGCAACATCATGTGGAGAGTATTGTGGACTGGGTCACAGGGGCCTCAAGTGCAACAGGCTCTTCTTCTACAGCAGGCTGTTCTTCTGCAGCACCAGCAGCAGCAGCAACCAGCAGAGCCGTGTCAGTAGCAAAGACAGGAGTTAGCGTGGCTAATTTGCCTGTACCTCCCGATGACTCCCCCTTGTTGTTTGACTAGCAGCCTGAGGATCTGTCATTGCGAATTTCAGTGTGGTCCTTTTTCACGCTGAAAGACGATGACGGGTGTGTAGCAATCTGCAGCCTCTGCCACAGTCAGATTCGCTGAGGACAGGCCGGATCACATTGTACAACATCCCTGTTTTCCCACATGCGCAAGAACCACAAACCAAAGTGGGAGCAGTATTATTATTATTATTATTATTATTATTATTATTAATATTTTATTATTATTATTCAGTATTTATATAGCGCCATCATATTACGCATAGCTGTACATAGTCCATAGTCATGTCACTAACTGTTCCTCAAAGGAGCTCACAATCTAATGTCCCTACCATAGTCATATGTCATTAATGTAGTCTAAGGTCAATTGTTAGGGAGAAGCCAATTAACCTAACTGCATGTTTTTGGGATGTGGGAGGAAACCGGAGTACCCGGAGGAAACCCACGCAGACATAGGGAGAACCTGCAAACTCCATGCAGATAATGTCCCAGCTGGGGATCGAACCTGGGACCTAGCGCTGCAAAGGCCAGAGTGCTAACCCCTGAGCCACCGTGCTGCCGTACTTGCGTACTCTTGAAGGAGGTGCAACCACGTCATTGTCTATTCTTCCACCTCTACTGACTCCTTCTACACCTCCAACTGTCATTGCTACCACATCTCAGGAGGTTGGTGACAGCCAGATTTCAGGCTGTGAGGAAGTATCAGCTTCTGGCCGCAGGTTTTGTGGCATCAGACGAGGTTTGTTGCTGAAAGATGGGTACTCCAGTGACCCCTTCAGCTTCCCTAGCTCCCAGTCCCTTCAGCCCACTCTACCAGAGTTCTGCATAAGGCATCAGGCTTTGGGCCCAACCAGCAAAAGAGTCATCGAACTCAATTCACGTCTAGCCAAACTATTGGCCTTGCAGCTACTGCTGTACAGCATTGTGGACTCTGCTACCTTTCGTGACCTGATGGCCTGTGCTGAGCTAATGTAAATTCCTTACAGATTTTTATCCATAGAATGGGAATTAAATATATATATATATATATATATATATATATATATATATATATATATATACAAGGCTTTGGGAAACATATGTGAACAATTTATATTATTATTCCTTACATGAATGTTGGATGAATTTATATGTTAATGTATTAAATCTGGGTGCAGTCATTCAGAGATCTATGTAAGTCTAGATACATCCATAAGAATTGCTGCAATATCTAATTAGAAATACATATCTTTTATTCTGAATCCTCTTTACATATGTTGTGAACAGATGATGGTTCTTCCCAATAATCACCTCCCACTTCAGGGCAGAAGCTATCCTCTATCATTTCCTGCCCATATCTAAATGTGTACATGCTGGAGGGCGGAAGTCACGTCCTCTTACAATCCTACCTAACCAGCTCACTGCGCTTGCGCGGGACAACCGTGCACACCCAGTGAGTGTGACCCTCCCAATCAGCAACTTCTCTTTCAAGGTTGAATCAGCGGCAGCGTCGGTCCTCTGTTTGAACGGCTGTCGCTGGTCTAGTCCTCCCAGACAAACCTCTCGGTCAGTAATCCCTTCTTCATCATTTTCCTCCACATAATTCTTTGTTCAATTTTCCTTTCATATCTGTTTTTAAAAGAATACATGGACTCAAAATATTTTGGTTCTATGTTTCTTTATTACAGGTTTGGACGCACTGAAACTTTTTCCTGATTTAGTCCTCTATTTCATGCTGTTTTCAAAGACAGCTTATCACGTTCTCACCAGTTACTCATTGATAATTGTTATCACATTTGATCAAGGTACGCCATCTTGTGGTTGCTTTTACTTATTACATATTACAGCACATTGACAGCCTTTATGTGTATAATACCAGTAAAGCTAATTTCATTTATTACATTTCTTTACAGAGATATTGCTAGGTCAACAATGAACCTTTTAACAAATATTTGAAACTGAATCAAACCTAATTTATCGAATTGTAAACATACTTTGTTATCAACCTATATTAAGCTATTTATATTTATTTAACAATTCCCCAAAATGCCCTTAAGTGTATTTCTTCATTCTTTATGCCTTTTAATCTTATTTTTTGTCTTATCATTGCCTTAACTTATCAGTAGCTTACCTTACCTTACCTTAACCTTACTAATTATTAATATTATTCTATCCATTAGATTCATCCTACACTAACACTCCCTAAAATATAAGACATAAGGAACTAACACACCACTAAGAATTCACTTCAAAGACCAAAGTAAGATCCTTTTATGAATAAATGATTCATCCAATAATATCTTCTTTCTATTTGAGTGAGATAGTTGGGATGTATGTAATATACAAATTATTCCTCCTCTCTCAGAGCATCCAAATGGCTATGTGATTGTTACATCAATCATAGTTGGGCTGGCTTGAATCTAACACTATACCATAGTAAGTCCAAGAATTTTTATCATCATCACTTAACCTTTGAAAATCCTGATTGTTGCAGGGGTTGTTATACCCTGGAATATATTTTTTTATGCCCCTAAATGATATCATGAATTTTGTATGGATTCATTGGGGATTATATATGCAAATTACAATGCCTTTACTGTATTTCGTAACTATATGGTTTTTGGGTTTTTTTTTTTTGGTTTTTTTATTTTTTGCAAACTATGATATCTAATTAAATGTTATTACAGTCCTAGGGTCTCTGTATCCCCGAGGAAGCCTATTTGGGCGAAATGCGTGGGGATAAGACCCCGCTCTTTGTCTTAATAGCTATGCACAAGTCTGTAAAACCTATCACTTTTCTATATAGTGTTTATACAGTCCACTATCACGTCAGTTTGTAACAGAAGCTTATTATTGCTTTTAAAATAATTGGTATTGTATTTAAAGAATAATACTATTATACTGTTTTTATATAGAATTATTCTAAGCCTGTGGTGCCTTTGTAGAAGCCTATCTCTTCTCTCCTGTTTTTTTCTAATGTAGTACAGTTTATAGGGAAATAGGTATAGACAGCTTTAGGTACTGCCTAAATTTTTTTGGTCATACCACGCAGAGTGTTGGAAAAGTTCAATAATATCGTTAAATTGACTGGGTGACAAGGTTTCCTGCAGAAAAGGCATCCAGACTTCCAAAAAAATTGGGAATGCATGTCAAGATGTTGTGTAGCTTCAATTTTATCAATCACCATAAGAGAATGTAATAATTGTATAAGATGTGACAGTGACGGAACCGTAGATTCCAGACAATGCTTCATAATGGATTTTTTGCTGCCAGAAAACATTGATTTGTGAGTTTAGATATAAATTTACTATCATTAGGTATAAAAAGGATTGGAGGAGGTACATGAAAGAGTGCGACATGAGACAAACATGGGTGGTAACAACCTGGTAATTTGTGTACATAGGTGTAAATTTGGGACCAAAAAAAATTGTAGTGTAGTGAAAAATTGTAATGAAGTAGTGTCTCTAGATGACAAGATCTGATACAGATCAGCTATAGACAATCGGATGAGAGAAGTTGCGAATCAGTTGTACAATTGAAGATGTCAAAGAAGTAATAGCATATGTTTGTTTATTGGTACGAACATAGTGTTTTACCTGTAAATATATCAAAAAATGAGAGACCGGAAGGGTATATTTTATCCGCTGTGACAGTGTCCCTAGAAAGCATACAAAAAGTCAGCAGTGTTAAAAAGGCTCCAGGGAAATGAAAGTGAGGATGTTTTGAATATGTTTCTAGGAAGAAACCTGAAACTTTAGGGCCCTGGAGCAGGCCAAGGGAGTAAAGGGGTGGGCCCCTTGGCCCAACCCAATCCTGGCTGGGTTATTATGGACCTGCACTGAGTGAGAGAGGATGTGATCATCAAGAGGCTGGTGGGCAGAGAGGGATCCAGGCTAGTGAGAGCCATAGGGATCCAGGCTGAGCAGGAAGTGCCGTGTAAGCGAGCTTGTGGGGAATCAAGCTGGAGGAGGTTGCTGTTGGTGCTGTTCTCTGAGAGAGAGAGAGCCCTGAGTGTTCCAGCGGAGGAACTGATCAGCGAGAGGGAAGAGAATCAGCCACTGTGTTGCAGGCAGGTGGTGATCAGAGAGGCTGAGGGAAGCCAGCGTCCACACAGGACTACAAAGCTGTGAGTAAACAGTATTGATACTGAGATAGTGTTTGTGTTAGTGAGCTAGGGCACGCAGTGAGGTAGCCAGTTGCCCAGCCGGGCTACTATTTATTGTTTTTTTTGTAAAGTGCTAATAAATAGACAGGCAGGTGTCTGTTTGAACTGCAACTTCGAAGTCTGCTGTCTTAGTCACTGCTGTCTTCTGACCCCGTTGCTTTGGCCAATCTGAAACTGCAATATATGAAACGGTAAAAAACAATGTTCCTCATCTAACAGATGATCAAGACAGTGAATCCCACATCTGAACCAATAATAGAAGACCTTAAATTGTAAACCCTGTGGGAAATCAGGAGTAGATTGCAATGGAATTGCAGGTGCAATGTGGCTAAAAACCCTATAAAGTTTTCTGACTTCTTGCCAGGCCACAAGCGTATGTCTAAATAGCAGGTTTGACTTGATTGTCATGGGGATACGTGTAAATGGAGTATGTAATAGTCCAATTAAAGACCACAGAGAAACTGCTAAAGATTCTAATTGAACATCAGTATAATAAGTCGAATTATACCACCAATCTCTAATGTGTCGAAGCAAACACGAGAGATTGTATTTCCTAATATCCAGAAAATTTAAGCCCAGTTGCTCTTTCAGACAGGTAAGTTTGTGCCTAGCTATACCTGGCATTTTACCCTGCCATAAAAAAGATGTAAATGCCGATTGGAGTCTGGCAACGTCCCGGTGTTTAGGAAGAAAGGGCAAATTCTGCAATGGGTAGAGCAATTGGGCAAAGCATACCATTTTTGTAAGGTGGCATCTGCCCATGAGTGACAGGGAAAACGTCTTCCAACTGGTCAATTCTGCCTCAATCTTTTTTTTTTTTTTTTATAAGAGTGTCATAATTCAAATGGTACATTTCTGAAAAATTTTGAGTTACTTTAATGCCCAAATACGTTATATATTGGTGGGCCACTTCCAATCCCAGATGTCTTGCCCAAGATATCAAAGTAGAAAATTGATATGATTTAAGAAACATTATCTCACTTTTATGGTAATTAATACAGAATCCAGATAGTCTACCAAAAAAGGTGACCAACTGGAATAAATTTAATAAATCCCTTCGAGAGTTTTTGAAGAACAATAAAAGGTCATTGCCAACAGAGATCAGAGCTGCTTTTTCTTCCTCCAATAAGGATACCTTCAAAAACTTCCGCCAGTAAGAATACCTTCAAAAACTTTTGACTGAATAAAATATTAAGCCAGCAGGTAAATTGCAAGATCAAACATAATTGGGGACAAAGGGCAGCCCTGTCTTGTACCCTACACAGCAAAAAATCTGGAGACATAACATGGACTTTTAACCCTGGGGCTCGAATATAGGGCTCTGAGAAATGTAGAGATATGACCCTGAAATCCAAATCTGGATAGCGTAGCATGCAACCAGCCCCACTCAAGACTGTCGAAGGCCTTCCCCGCATCGAGCGCCATAATCGCGCTCGATGGGGAGAAAGAGCCCAACAGCCTTACATGTCCCAACACCAATAGTAATTTTCGAAGATTATACACCGTCGATCTACCCATAACAATCCTGGATTGTGCCGGTCCCACTAATTTAGGCAATATCCGACATGGGCGATCAACCAGAATCTTGGATAGTAATTTTACATCATGATTAATGAGAGAAATGGATCTATACGAACTAGGAATAAGTTGGTCTTTTTGATTTTTATAAACAACTTTAATATGCACCATATGGCCTGATTCCTCTTCCATTGGCGAGGGGAAGAGATATCTTCTACTAGAATTTTGTAACAATTTGAAGAAAACCCATCTGGGCCTGGGGCTTTATTATTAGCAGAACCCTTAATTACTCTCACCACCTCTTCCTGGGTAATTTCAGAATTTAAAATATTTGACTTTGAGCAGCATTACTACCTGAAGAACAATATAACTCAAAAACCTCTGCGATGCCTGTGGGTGTCGAATGCTGAGTAGTGTGAATGTATATAAAATTTATATTAGCCTTAGGTATAGTGAGAATGAACTCAAACTATGTTGTGCTGTTTCTAAATGACTAACTCAGTTATTTGTGTTCTTTACTTACTGTTCCTGGAGGCGCCTTGGCATGCACCTGGTCAAGTGAAACCAGCAGATAAGGAGACCATAGAAATTGTGCAAGTGAAACCAGCAGATAAGGAGACCAAAGAAACTGTAACCCCCCTAAAAAAATTAATGAGAGTGGAATGTGCAGCGGCAGCAAAACAAGTAAAACAACAACTCGCCTTGTCTCCAGGCAAATTAAAGAAAAGACACGCCTAGAATTGGATGACCGGTGATGCATGGAACTGAAGGATAAAATATAGACTCTTAGGTTAAAATTTTAGAGACTCTCGCAGACAGAGGAAGGGACAGTCCAAACCTCTATTGCCTTATCTGTTTTGAGTTTCCCACGCATGAATAAAACCTTGATTCTTTTACAATACCTCAGAAGTTGTCGTGAATAATTGTCAACTTACCATTGACAATTTCTGGTCCTTCGAGCCGGAAACTTCAATCAAGAGTCGCCCAGTGGAACACCCGTCTACAAATGAACCAAATCTCACCGGCTTCAACAAAGACCCTTGGGATGAGAAAACTCCTTTAAACAAAGGGCTAGATGAGGGGACCCCTCTTGTGACGATTCGAGAGTGACAGTTTCCATGACACGACTCCTCCTGATGTCAAAAGAGTCCTGGTTTTTGTAAGGTAAGGTAAGGTATTGTTGTATTATTGGAAATTGGAAATAGTGTACAGATATTCCAACTGTACAGACATATAATGGCTCAAAGTCTGTGTCACGTTTAGGCAAGTCTCTCATCAGCGTTCTGGTGAGGAAAGACGAGCACAGTGACCTTGTCAGTAAGATTCATATACCACCCTGTATTGAATCGGAATATTCTGTGGGGCCCTAATGGAAATATAATTAGAAAAGTTGCTCTTTGAACGTATCAAAACAATCATATCAGTCAGTAATAATTCAAGAACTAAGGGACAAATTGTTGTGAACGGTGAGAATTGTTACTTGTTAACTTGACTATAAGGAAGTGTTTTTTGAGTAATTGTTACACTTAAAAGAAACAGGAAAAGAGTAATATAGTCAAAGGGAGTATCCACCCTGGTATCCACTGCAGTGATCTGATGCTGAAGGGATTCTGTTTTTCCCTAAGAGAATTTTTCAAGCATGTGACTAAAGACTCAAAATCCTCCTTACATGGCAGAAACTTTAGGAGAGTTTGCAGATAACTGGGAAGGCTTTGTTTCTCTGCAGGAGAAAGTGAAACCTGGGCTGTCAGACAGAGAGATGCTGGAGAGGGAGGAGGGGTGAGTCTGGGCTGTCAGCTTGTGTCCCAGTCTCCTCATCCAGAGGCCTCTGATCTGACCTCGTGGCTGGGGTTGCCATCCTACTTGTTTCCCGGTCTGAAGCAGCTGGGGAGTTTGAGAGGAAATACTGGTGGAGAGCAGATTTCTTGGCTGACCTACTTGGTCCCTTGGGTTTCTTGTGCCTGGGCATGAAAGATTCAGTTGGCTGCAAACAGGTTTAACCTCTAAAAAGGGTTAATTAGTCAGGATGGCAGGATGGACTGAGAGCATGGGAAGTGTAAATCTCTTCCCCCGAAACTGTGCTAATGATTTATTTCATATGGACATGATAGCAGGGATTTACGAGATAGGATAAGAGATTTGTTGAAACGTATACAGGCTAGATGTACGAGAAGGGCAGACTGGACAATTATTAACCAGTGTATGCAAAAACCCGACGAAAGTGTTGACGACTTTATAGAAAGAATGCGAAAAGTGTTTGACAATAAATCAGGAATAGATGTACCAGCAGATCAGACACAGGATTCCCCGTACGAGCAACAGCTAAAAAATGCAATTATCAAGGGATTCTTACCCCAACTTGGTAAATTTATCACTAAACACATGATAAATCATAGAACCTGTAGATTGACAGATCTAATTAAACATGCCAGACATGCCGGACAGTATTTATATACAAAACAAAAACCACGTCAGAAGGTCCCACAAGTAGATGGGTATGTGATAGAAAGTGAGGATAAAGACTGTATGTATGATGCACAAAAAGGGGAGCGACGGAGACTACGTCGCCCCATCAAGGATTATGAGGGAAGACGTAAAAGGGGAGAATGTTATAAAATGTGGAAAGAAGGGACATTTGGCAAGAGATTGTACGAGAAAAGACACAGATGAGGAAACGGCATGACTAGGATCAGAACAGGAGGAATTTATAGGGGACAAGGAAATTGTTGACCTAAATTTTGCTGACCAATAAAAACCAAAGATAACCTTAAATGTGGAAGGAAAAATAGTGACTAGAGATGCAGCAGGTAGCCCCAGAATCAGAGAAAAGGGCCTGGGCAAAATCAGGAGCCTTACAGGATGACAGTATGATTTGGGTACTGGGTGGCAAGCCGGTATTACCCAAAACAATTTGTATAGGTTAGCAGCGATAGTGACACATGGGAAGACATATGTGTCAACAGGAGGGATGGTACAAAAGATAACAGGAGTATTTCATGCATCAGGTACTCCTGACTACCCAAACAGCGGTTAAGGTAGAGGGCCGATCTGCCTGGATCCACCTGACCCATTGTAAGAAAGCAATAGGGACGCAGGGGTCACCTGATGGTGATGTGAATGACAGCAGAAGTTCCACCAAGAAGAACGAATTCTCGATCGAAGGAGAGCACCACTGTCCACTCCAGTGCAGTGAAAGTAACACCGAGAACCATCAGGTGATCTAATAAACAAAAAACAAAGACTGACGACTATTGGATTGCTACATTACTGGATCCATGTTACAAGCCTGAGATACAACAACTGATCTTGCCCCAAAACAGGTGACCTAAATTGCAGCACTACCAAGAAGTGCTTGTAAGGGACTTGTGCTCAGCCTTTCCGGCTGCCAGCAGCAGCAGCAGCAGGAATCCCTATGGCAGAGGTCGTCTAAGCCAAACTATGCAGGCTTTTTTTCAGCTGAAGCAAGCTGCCAGTCGTGCAACAACTGCCAATGACACTCAGCAGCGGTACAAAGTCATGGTCCAGGAATACCTGAGCTCTGCATGGGACATCTGCAACCTGCAATGCCAGGACCCACTGGGCTACTGGGTATCCAAGCTTGAGCAGTGGCTGGAGCTGACTTTTTTCTTAGCGCACATAAATGTTTAAACCATTTAAACAGCGCAAACATTTTTTTTTAGGGCTATGGGTAATATGTGTGCCATTAGAAAGAATGATTTTTTAGGGGAACAGTGACTTTTAATGCCACCTCGCCAGTGTAAAGCTGCCGGAGATGCACGGCTCCGGCCGCGAGCTTTTTCAGTTGCTGAATAGCGCGACGGGGTACGATTTCGGATCGCGAATACGAATGCGTGAGCGATCATCCGATTCTGCTTGATGAATCAGGGGCTTTGTCTCAGAGCCCACCGCATCCTCATTCTGCTGTAACTGATGCTGCTGCCTGCCCAGTTACCAACTCTAGATGCAAGATACTAATGTCGTACACACTTTGTCTCAGAGCCCACCGCCTCCTCCCCCTGCTGTTACTGATGCTGCTGCCTTCCCAGTACCCAACTGTAGATGCAAGATACCAATACCGTCCACTATTGGTCTCAGAGCCCACCGCCTCCTCCTCCTGCTTTTTACTGCTGTTGCCTGCCCAGTACCCACCTGTAGCTGCAAGATACTAATGCCGTTCACACTTTGTCTCAGAGCCCACCGCCTTCTCCTCCTGCTGTTACTGCTGTTGCCTGCCCAGTACCCAACTCTAGATGCCAGATACTAATGCCATCCTTACTTTGTCTCAGGGCCCGCTGCCTCCTCCTCCTGCTGTTCCCTGCCCAGTAGCCAACTCTAGATGCCAATTACTAATGTCGTCCACACTCCGTCTCAGGGCCAAACGCTCCGTCTCTCATGCTGTTACTGCTGCCGCCTGCCAAGTGCCCAGCTTTAGATGCCAGTTACACTGTGGCTGTCCACACTCCGTCTCAGGGTCCACCACTCTTCCTCCTACTGTTTCTTCTGCCGCCTGCCCAGTACTTAGCTGTAGATGCCAGTTAACAGTGGTGTCCATGCCGCATTTTACAAAGTTACAGTTAGCAGATAGGAAAAGGCAGTCCCCTACACAGCATTGTCTCCAGTAGCTACTGCTTCTACACTGTCTATGTAGGTGATGGCCTCAATCTTTAATGCTGTCCTTGATCTGTCTTACCTCCTCCTGCTCATGCTGTTACTGCTGCTGCCTGCCCAGTACCCAGCTCTAGATGCCAGTTACAAATGCTGTCCACACTCCGTCTCAGGGCCCACCACCGCTTCCTCTTGCTGGTACTGCTGCCGTCTGCCCAATACCCAGCTGTGGATGCCAGTTAACATCGATGTCCATGCCGCATTTTACAAAATTACAGCTAGCAGATAGGAAAAGGCAGTCCCCTACACAGCAATGTTTCTAGTAGCTACAGCTTCTACACTGTCCATATAGGTGATGGCCTCAACTTCTAATGCCGTCCTTACTCTGTCTTAGAGCCCACCGCCTCCTCCTCCCAGTACCCAGCTCTAGATGCCAGACTACACTCAAGCTCAACAGGGTCTTCTTTTCCCGCTGAGTTGGCCAAGCCTGTTCCCTTTCATGTGCTTTCACTTGATAGCAGGTCGAGGTGTGTACGGCATTAGTAACTGGCATCTAGAGCTGAGTGTAGTGCATCTTTAATGACACCCTGAAGTGTGTAATCTGAAATTTGTGATTGAACGTAGAAGGCCGCGTCTTCTGCTTCATCCATCGGTAAAATGCTTTATTGGACTGAATTTCTGTGTATGTTACCCCGAAACTGAGAAGTGGGACAGAGGACCCTCTGTATATGTTGGGGGGATGTAATGGGAGAAACCGGTATGTGTAATGGGAACCGAGAGGTCCTTGATGACCACATCCATGAGCCATTAAGTATTTCAGCTCAGCAGATGTCCGGAGACTTCTCCACAACAAGTATGTGGCCATCCTGGGAGACTCTATTCAAAGATCCGTCTACAAAGATCTTGTGAAAATACTGCAGAATGATGAGTTTTGGACTGAGAACGAGCTCAAAAGGAAGGGTGAGATGTCATTTGCAAACGACACGTTAGGGGATCTCTGGGTGAAATGCACAATGGCATAACTTACTGCGAAGTGCATTATTACAGAACTGACCACCTCCTTGTATGATTCTATTTCCTGACCCGTGCCTCTTCAAGGTACAAAGAGAGCGTGCTGGCCGACTTCAAACAGGGACCTCAGCCCGACTTTGTCAGCATCAACTTGTGTATATGGGATGTTATCAGGTATCATGAGCAATCACTGGAAATGTACAAAACCAACCTGGACCACCTGTTTATTCCGCTCACCGAGGTGCTGAGCCCCGAATGTCTGGTGATAGGGAACATGGCCATGCCTGTTGGATTCAAAGCTGGTGAAGTGCTAGATTACCCAATTCCTAATGTGCGCTCGGACATCATAGAAGGGAATTTTCACAGCGCCACTCTTGCAGATTTGCACCAATTTGATGTAATTAACATGCACTTCCACTTCCGCTTTGAGCTGCGCTCCAGGGTTAAAGATGCCCTTATGGCTCTTATGTCGGATGGCTTGATATAGAAGATAATCGTAGGACTTAGAAATAAAGCTGCATGTTGCAAATCTACGATTTGTTCGTAGCAGCGTGACATGGATTTACTATGACCTTGCGGTAATTGAACAGCCTCAATATACCAACAGTCAATGATTTTTAACCTGAAGGCAGATGGGAGCTGGAAAAGTTTTGTTCAGCAGGACCAGCGTCAGAGATTGAACCTAGTTGATGTCGATCAGAGTCATCAGGGTCATTAGAGCGAAGATCTTTAACAAAATCAGCTGCTTCTTGTAGTTCTTTGAACACCTTGACTTCCCCGTTTGGCGGGAAAATTTTAAACACAGCTGGGTAAAGCAAAGCAAATTTAATACCCTTGGTAACGAGGGCTTTACAAATTGGAGAAAAGGCTCTACGTTGCTTAGTAGTTTCAGGAGAATGGTTAGAAAAGATCAAGATCCTTGAATCTTCCACTTCTAGATGGCCCAAAGTGCGGTATGCTTTTAGGATTTGCATTTCATCATCAAAATCTAAGTATTGCGCTATAATAGGACGTGGAACTTGTTTGTTTCTTTAAGGCTAACCAATTCTATAGACCCTTTCCACTTTCAGTGGAGTTTTAAGACCAAGGGCTTTTGGTAAAGCAACTGTGCAGAATTTATACAAATCTGCCCATTTTAACAACTTCAGGTAATCCTATAAATCTGAAATTATTTCTAGGAACTTGGTTTTCCATGTCGGTCAGTTTGTCAGAGAGAATGGTATATTGATTGGTTTTTTTGTTGCGTCTTGGTGATTAACAAATCGTCCTCTAGATCGCTAATTCATTGTTTGAGTTTAGAAATCTCTCCCTCATGTTTTGCAAGGGATTCTGTGATAAGTTGTAGCTGGAGTGCAATCGATTCCTTAACTGTGGAAAGAAGGCTAGGTTGAAGATTCTTACTAACCTCCTGAGCCAATTTCTGATAATCCAGAGGAACATATGGTGCTAATGAGGGAGAGGGTGGAATATCCATATCATCTGTCATGTCTGCTGAGACAGAGCATTCTGCCGCCATCTTGGTTTGCGGGGCCTTCTTGGCAGAATGCTTTTGATGTGCTTTTTTTATGTTTCCTGTGGTAGATGAGGAAAGGAATCAGTCCATGTTGCGCTTGTAAAGGAAGGTTTTAGCAGACTCGTTCCTGGAGAGAAACCAGCAGCGTAGTGGGAAGTTATGCAGCGAGATAGACACCAGAGAGCCAGAGCCATTACACTCTGCTGCATCTCACGGGCGCCAGAACCGTAAGTCGACACTAATTTTATTAAAAATGATCTGGGAATAGGTCTCTGTAAATATCTTACCTTTACATTTTGAGGGAAGGTCAATTGTTATACAGGTAGACCCCAGGTTACATACAAGATAGGGACTGTAGGTTTGTTGTTAAGTTGAATTTGTTTGTAAGTCGAAACATTATTTTAACAAATGCAATTAGGACAGATGTTTGTCTAAACATAATATTAGGCAGCATGGTGTTGGTTACTGTATAAAATCCTCACTGTGAGTTAAATACAAACAATGCAAAAAAAAAAAAACTTATTAGAGCCTGGACATTCATTAACTTCTGGAGCAAGCTAAGCTTTGATATGGAAAAATAAAAACAAAAAAAAAAACTGCAGAGTTTGTCTTGGTCATTAAAGAGTTACAAGAGTCTGCAGAAAGAGTTCAGTCCTTAGGATCACCCTTAACTTCAGCTGTGTTTATCAAAAGACTTAAAGACTTCTCCTGCAAGTCATGCAAAGCACCCCCTCCAAGCCTCCGTTCTGCACATGAGGGAGCAGGGAAGCCCTGTTTGTATCCAGGTAAGGTGAGAGGATGGGGGTGGATTGGGTATCTTGGATATGCCCGTATAGCACAAGGGACCTAGACTGGAAGATGGAGTAGTGTAATATAGTCTGCCGAACATTTAAAGTCATCCCAGTAAAACCAGGTGCGTACCGGCCCACTAGGAGACTTATCCCTTGATACCATAAGCTCCTCCATAATTTGTATATCGTTAACCCTGGAAATCCACTGTTGTATAGTGGGAGGGGTAGTTTGTTTCCATAGAAGTGGGATACATGCCTTGGCTGCATTTAATAGGTGGTGCAGCAATGAAGTTTTATAGCTTTTCCTCGACAATGTCGACACATAAAGCAAGGCGAGCTCTGGTTTATTAGCAATGGAGATTTCTGTGAGTCTTAAAATAATCTCTGTTACTCCAGACCAGAACAAGGTCAGACCGTATTCACGTGTAAATTGAATATTAAGGTCTCTCTCCCATTTAGTTATAAAAATAGGGTTGTGATTATCGCGGGGCTCCAACTGTAATTTATATACATGAAAGAACACCCCTCAATGGGTCTCCAGACATACATAAACTCTCTAGTGGAGCAAGAGGGCGGCAAAACTCTGGTGCTGGTGGGAGCGAGGAAACAAAGTGCTGAAACTGCACCCTTCTCCACACATCCAAACAGGAAAGGGAGAGGTCCATTTGGATTTGTTCAATCTTACCCCACTTTAATTCCTTTAATATCTGTGTTATTACGAATGTGGCCTAATAGAGGTTCAAGAACCAATACAAAGAGCAGTGGAGACAGCGGGCATTTTTGTCTCATGCCATTGGCGATAGAGAATGGACTGGATAAAATACCATTGACTCTTACTGAGGCAGTAGGGTTGTGGTATAAGGCCTGTATCCAGTCAAAAAGACGATTAGGGGCGCCTATGAACGTAAGGACCTGTCGCACATACTCCCAAATCACTCGGTCGAACGCCTTTTCTGCGTCAGCCAAGAAAATCAAAGATGGAATTTTGTGTGTGGTGGCATGGTGAATCAAATTCAGCGTTCTCGTTGTGTTATCTCTTGCCTCCCTCGAAGGAAGAAACCCACTTTGGTCAGAGTGTATGAGGTTCTGGAATATAGGTGTCAGTCTACGCCCTAAGACACTAGAAAACAGTTTGACATCGCAATTTAACAGAGATAGATATCTTAAATTAAACGCAGTCAAAAAAGGGCGTGTCAGTTGAGGCAGAAATCGCTTGTAATAGGTCAGTGTGAACCCATCTGGGCCCCGAGCCTTTTCTGTGGGTGCATTGGTGAAAGCCGCCTGTAGTTCTGTATGGCTAATGGGAGCATCAAGTACACCCAAAACTTCCACTGGGATCTTAGAGATGCCGGAGGTACGTAAATAGTCCTGAATACTCTCTACGACAGAGGCCGACGGACATGCATTTGAACCTTCTCTGATATTATAAACCTTCGAGTAAAAATCCTTAAAGGCGTCAGCTATATCCCGGGAATGATGAAGCAGAGCCCCTGAGCTTGAGTGCACGCAGGGTACAAATGCACAAGCCCTTTTCGTCCTTATTGCCCATGCTAAAGCACTCCCACACTTATTGCTATATTCATAAAAGTAGGCTATACATTTATCAAGCTGAGTCCTAGCCTTGGAGCAGCACAATAAATTAATCTTCTTTCTTAAGGCCAGTAACTGGGCCTTTGTGTCTGCGGAGTGACCTCGCTTATGTCTGGTCTCTACAGTATGTATTTCTTGAAACAGTTTTGTTAACTGTATCTGCCGCTCTTTTTTGAGCTTATGGCCCTGTTGTATTAGTATGTATCTGCCTGTAAGGCAACCAGAGACCTGGGAAGGGATTTATCAATTAGAATGCTGTGATAGCGGGGCGCTTCTCCGTCGGGGGGCGTGGCCGGGCGGGAAATTTAAAAGCAGATTACGGAGTAATCTGCTTTTAAATTATATTATTATTTATCAATAGTATTGCACCCTTGTTTGGAAAATTTCAGTAAAAAATTTTTGATAAAAAAAATTTTTTTTTGATAAATTACATTGTTGTGGTCTATTCATAATTTTTTATAATAATGATTTATAATTATGTATTATTTTATAATTTATGATTCTAATATAATAAATAAATATAATAATTATACCCGGGAGTTAATCCTAAGAATTACAGGCCCACAATATAAACAAAAATTTCTATGCAAAAAAAATAGGATTACTTTTTGCATCAACAAATGACAGAATTAGAACGCTAGGGGGGTTAATATGTCTTCCTGCTGTATCAAACACACCTCCTACCTGGCTTGCCAATACGTAACAAATTCTAATTATCATTGAGGACAATATCCAATAAAATATGAATCATAATTCAATAATATTAATTCCTGCTGTAAGTTCTGAGGCGGTGGTCAGCGAAGGAGAAAAAACACATCAATTGCGCATAAAAATATTATATTGTTTACAGAATAATATATGCAGTAAGAGTTACATACCACAAATATAAATACAACACATACAACAAATAACAATAATATAAACAAGGCCTACAAGCAATAGTTACCCTCCTTTGGCCAGAACTATTTTTTGTCCCTCCCTGGGCCACTTGTCTTCTGCTTCTCCCTCTAGTGTTGTCCCCTGTGTTCCAAGCACTAAATATAATGTAAAAACTAGCAACCAGTCAGCGGAGACTTTTTATATATAGCTAGTTGAAGAAATGCAGAAGAACCAAATTTTAAACAAATTATTTGAACTTTAAACAATTACACAGGTCAACATGCCATTTTCATGTGATATAATTTTATATGGGCTTTGTAGTATTTTTGATGCGGATTTCAAATCTGTGTTTAGCTTTTCTCTAGCACGTCTAGTTTTTGTGATGCAGCTTTTTACATATTGTGTGAAATTTGTTATAAAAAGACTTAACATATTACAACATTTACCATCAGTTTTCTTTTTTTAAGGTTAGAGACCGCACTAACTGCAATTGATTTAATTTGTCATCATGCCTAGAAATTGTCCTAATGATCCAGATAGTTTCTGTTACGTGTGTGGTTCATTCACAAATTTGTCACCAAATTACCACAGAACTAAAAAAGATATACAAATTATATTTCAGCTGTCCACTTGGTGACCAGGATAAATCTTGGGCTCCACATGTCATCTCTACCACTGGCTAAAGCAGTAAAGCAGCAATGCCATTTGCAATCCCTATGGTGTGGAGACAACCCCGAATCATCTGATCCTGACTACTTGGCCGATGAAGATTCAGAACCAGAGACCTTTACACAAGCAGAGCTGAATGATCTCATTCTTCTTGTCCTCTAAAAGAAGCCTGAAAGCAGTCTTACTGCATAATGGTAATTCCAAATCAAGTTTACCGACTGCCCATTCTGTTAACCTAAAGGAGTCCTATGACAACATGAAGTTACTACTTGAAGCAATCCAGTATAAAACACACCAGTGGAACATCTGTGGATATCTAAAGGTCATTGGCTTGCTGATGGGAATGCAAGGGGGATTCACAAAATATTGCTTTTTCCTTTGCCTGTGGGACAGCCGATCTACAGGAGATGATTATGTGAAGCTTGAATGGCTACCAAGAGACACCTAAAAGCCCGGAACAAGCAGTGTCAAGTTTCAGCCTCTGGTTGATCAGCATAAAATATTTCTGCCACCTCTCCATATTAGGTTAGGCTTGAGGAAGAACCTTGTAAAGGCCATGGGAAAGTCAAACTCCATGGGTTTTCAGTAGCTTGATGAGAAGTTTACAAACATAAGCAATTCAAAAATGAAGGAAGGGATATTTGTAGGGCCACAGATCAAGTCTGTTTTGCAGGATGATGTTTTCAAACAATCTCTCTCAGCAGCTGAGCTAGAAGCTTGGGATGCATTCAAGTGGCTGTGTGAACATTTCCTGGGCAACCATAAGTCACCTGCATACAAGGTAGGAGTTCAGAATCTGCTTGATTCATACCAGAAACTGGGTTGTCACATGTCATTAAAAATACATTTCTTGCACTCACATCTAGAATTCTTCCCGGAAAAATTTAGTACGATGAGTGACAAACAAGGAGAACGTTTTCACCAGGACATTAAGTTAATGGAGCACCGGTCCCAAGGTTTCTGGAATGAAAGTACGATGACTGACTCCTGTTGGATGCTGTACTGCGACAATCCAGACAAAGAGAACACAAGAAAATCATACTCTTAGCAATGGTACCTGACTGACTCTGTTCCGTAGATCTATACCACGGTGTGCCTTATTTTACTTTACACTGAAGAAGTATTAACATTTACTTCACTAGTGTTTACGTTTTAGTACAAAATACATGCACGTACAATGTTAACTATAATACTACTCATAACTCAGGAACTGTACGTGTTAGGGAAAAACTGAAAACAGATCTGAAATCTGAGTTAGAAAAGTTTGCTGTGCTTTCTGATGATTATCAAAACTAATTTTTTGTTGACCTGTGTTATTAGCAGCTGGGTTATAAAGCAGCAGTATAGTTGTTCTGTGGTTTTAGTGATACTTAGAATGAATACCAACAGAACATGAAAAACTATTGAAACCAAAAAAAAAAAACAACATTTCCTGCATATTTATAAAAGGCTTGTCACACTGTGAATAGCACTTATGTTGTTATGCTGGGTTGTCTTGAAGTGTGCTACTGGGAACCCAGTAACTGTGTGTTGCTGTTCACAGTGCTTTAAAAAAAATTGTGTGCAATGTGCTGCATTGCTATGCAATTGGCATGCGCTTAGTAAAACTCCCTGCAGTCCTGTAATGTGAGTGAGTCCTTAAGATTCACTCTTGGCTGCTTTTTGATTTACTCAATAATTTCCTCTCCTGCACTGATTAGACTGAAAGTAAATTGACATATACAATAAGACATTGTCACATTATAGGGGTTTTAACCTTTCCCTGCTCTATGGCAAAACTATAAAAAATATATATATTGCCTGGGCATACACATTAAATATTTCAATTTACTTTCAGTCTAATCAGTGCGGGAGAGGATATCAATGGGTAAATAAAAAAGCTGTACCTCTGTATGGGAAATGTGCACTACACCTCCACTTCATCTTATTTATGCAAATTCCCCTAAGAAGTAGGTCCAACGCATGTAAAGCAGAGGTGAATCAAAGGTAGTAAATGCACTCAGATGCCTTTTTCAGAGCAGGCCAAAAGGTGGTGGTTAGTGAACAAATTCAAAAGGAACCCCGCTGAGAATCACTGCTGTAACTTGTTGATTCAGGGAATATCCATTTCTTTAGTGTCAACTAATAGTGTTAGCTATTTTTGGTATAGAGATAGATTCGTATTGGGTGCTTTATTTTTTTTTTAATTTGTGTGTTTTTGTAGACTTGTAGAAGCAATATATAACATTTAGTGGAAGTCTATTCCAAGAGGCCTGGACATAGTCATTTGAAGTGATTGAACGCAATGGGAAAGTGTTATGTATTCTGTGTAATGAAAGTGGTGTGTGTTGCACATCAAGTGTCAGATGGTACCAACCACAAAAGTGTTGCCAAACTGAAACTTAAAGAGTTTTTTGAAAGGAAATTGAGGAAATATCATTCCCAGTATCTTAGTTTTTGCAACTATCTTTCTAGAACAAATCATTTGACAGCTGACAGTTTTCAAATTTCACTGTGCGTAGCAAAACATGGTAAGCTCTTCTCTGATGGGGATATTATCAAAACAGCCATGTTGTCTGGGAGTAATTCCCTTTTTTATGCTTGGATGAAATAGGGCTGTTTTCGAATGAAAAAGGGCATGAATATCCACAGCTCACTGATATGGCCTGGCTTACCAGCCTCATGTTTTTTACAGGTTTTACATTACACTTCAATGTACTGAACAAACAACTACAAGCTGTGGGGACAACAGCAGAAAGAATATTTTGTGGGAGAAAACTACAGGTTTTTGAAAAAAACCTTGAAAGTGGGTTGCTGAAATATTTTCCAAATCTAAAAATGCATTTAGATTATTCTACAGCATTTCCAGACAATCCTACAAGCCATCAGGAAATCTACAAGGAATTTTCGAGCATTGTAGAAGCTGCAAATGTAATTTTTAGTAACAGATTTTTACAGTTGCGTAAGATGGAGACAACCCTGTGTTTTCTTACTTCTTCAGATAAAGCAAAATTTGAAGATCTTTTTTGCTTAATTAATCTTTTCTGTTTGATTTAGGAATCTGGAATTGGAGCTATTAGAATTTCAATAAAACTCTATCTGGAAAAATAAATTCTATGACTTGAATAAAACACTAGAGAAGATAGGAGGGATGACAAATGACAGCACAGTTAGTTTTGAAAATGAAATCCTTAAAGTGTGGAATTCTCTGCCAAATAATTTTAAGTCAATGAAAGCACTTGGGAATGCTCTCCTTACTTTGTTTGGATCATCTTATGCTTGTGAGCAGCTGTTTTCAGCTTTGAATTATATCAAATCTGACACTGGAAATAGACTGAGTGACCTGAGTGCTGCATGTGTTGCTCTCAAACTTGCAAAGTATGAGCAAATGAGTAACATCCCCCACACCTTTGTGTTTGTGTGTGGTAAATAGCAAAGGGCTCCACATAATCAGGAATGCAATATTTCTTAAGGGGATGCATATTTAAAAGATATACATTTATATTTCAATGTTTTCATTAAATTTCAGCTTTTACAATACAAATATTTGTCCAATAAAAAACAATGGTATAACATGAAACAGAACACATTTGTGCACAGATATTTAAACATTTTTCACTGCAAACAATGCCCAAGCAAAATATTTGCCACAGCCAGGAATCAAAGGTCCCCATATGTCATCAAATTTGTCTAAGGAGTTCTTTAGGGTATGAGTTAGTCTATCGTTAACCATAATCCAATTCAATTTGGTGAAAATGGGGTCCAGAGATATCGAGGGTGACTTCCAAGCTTTGGCCAGAGAAATTCTGTCCGCCAGTAATATCAATCTAATCAGTTTCATTGTGTGTCCAGGAAGGGACACCTCAAGATTACTAAATAGCGCTGCCTTCACAGTACTACAAATCGCTTGAAAAAAAAAATTTGGGAGATCAAACTGAATACCTCGTCCCAAAACGCCCTGGCTATCAGACATGAACACCAGATATGCAGCATGGAGCCCCTAGAGTCACAGCCTCGGAAACATAAGGGAGAGGTTGAGAGGAACATTTTCGCTAGTCTAGCTGGAGTGAGATACCATCTAAGTGCTACCTTGTAGTTGGCTTCCACCACCGCAGAGTTCAAGGAGACCTTGGAAAGAGAGTATACCATATCCCACCACTCTACCAAATCCCATGGGATGCCCAGTTCTGATTCCCAACCCCGCATAAATTTCAGTTTGCTGGTAGGGGCAACTAAGGCTGAATAAATCACAGAAATTTTCCCTTTGGTGGAAGCTATGGAGGAGCACGTACTTTCAAAAGTAGAAGAGCGCATGGGTCTCGGGGCCTCTTTAATTATTATGTTGATATATAAAGCCAATTGTCTGTAGCGGAAATGTTCCGTTGGAGGAATTTCAAATTTACTGGCCAAATAGTCCCATGTAAACACTGCGCGAATATACAACAGATCTTTCACCCTTCTAAAGCCCTTGGAAATCCACCAGTTAAAGTTACCTGAACATAGGCCCAGCGGAAAATCCGGGTTATGCCAGAGAGGGGTTCGAGGTTTATGAGGTGAAGATAGTGTCGGGTGATTGCTAAATTTATCCCATAACTGAATGGAATGGGACAGAGCCGGACATTTCACAGCTCCTCGCGTACTTTTTCTGCGCCACATAAGAGATTCTATGGAGCCCAAAAAGCTATCCTGATTCTCTATCTCAACCCATTGAGGTCGAGATCCATGTAAAGTGCTCAATGAGACTTGTGCAACCTGTGCTGCCACATAGTAGTATTTCAAATGTGGGACCCCCAGGCCCCCCATTCGTTTAGGGGCAAAAAGAGTGTCTTTACGAATTCTGGCCTTCTTCCCCGCCCAGATGAACTTCATTATTCTAGGCTGGAGGAGTTCAAGCTCCCTTGCAGGGACCTGAATCGGGAGAGTGCGAAACAAATAAAGTAGTCTAGGAAGTAAATTCGTTTTAATAGCAGCTATCCGCCCCAGCCAGGATGAAGGGGGGGGGGGGGGAGAGGGACCACCTCTGAATATCCGCATAAAGTTTTTTAAACAAAGTTGTATAATTAGCCCTATAGAGACCATTGTAAGTGGGAGTCAGCCGGATACCCAAATACTGAATAGACTCCATATGCCAGCTGAAGTTGAATGTCTCTCTTATCCCTTTTAGCATCTCTGTGGGAATATTTATATTGAGGGCCTGAGATTTAGATTTATTTACCCTTAGGCCTGAACATAAAGAAAAATCATTCAGAAGTTTCATTAGGTTGGGCGAGGTAGTGATTGGGGAGGTGACAAACATCAAAATATCATCAGCACAGAGGGCACATTTATGTTCTGCCTGATTACAGCTAATCAAACAAAAGTGGCGAGAGTGGACAGCCCTGTCTGGTCCCCCTTTTAATTGGGATAGCTTTAGAAAAAAATCCCCCTAGCGATATTTTCGCTTCTGGGGAGTCATACAGAGCCAGCCGCAGGTTAGTAAAGTGGGCCCCAAAGTCCATCCTGTAGAGAATCTGAAAAAGATATCTCCAGGATATACTATCAAATGCCTTTTGGAGATCGAGGGATAGCAACATAGCCTGACGTGGGAGGCCCCCATCCCAGTTGGAGTTAACCACTGAAATTAGATCTTTTGCCCTTCTCGTTTGATCGGGTGCCTGTCTGTGTTGCATAAAGCCCACCTGGTCCGGATGGATATACGCCCCCAAAAAGGAGTCCAGCCGGATTGACATGATCTTCGTCAGAATTTTAAGGTCACAATTAAACAAAGAAATGGGCCTGTAATTGGCCACTTCAGAAGCATCCTTACCTGGCCTAGGGATCACACTAATGAATGCTCCATTGGCGTCGCCTAAAAGAGAGTGCCCCTCTCGCAAATAATTAAAATAGGTGATCAAATGTGGCGCCAAGACAGGGCTGAACGTTTTGTAGTACAAATTGGAAAAACCATCCGGGCCAGGTGAATTTCCCAACTTGAGAAATCTAAGGACCACATGCAATTCCTCAATTGTGAATGGTTGTTCCAGGATTGCCTTATGTTTAGGCTGCAGTTTAGGTAGCTCAAGCTTACTGAGAAACCCTGCAATGCTCACTTTGGAAATTGAGTCTTCAGAACTGTATAAACGACCATAAAAATCCTCAAAAGCCGCCAAAATTTTTTTCTGGGTTTTGCGATAGCCTACCATCTTTGACCCTAATTTTGGGGAGCGCATGGGTCTTGGGTCTGGGGTTGAGTTTATTAACCAGTAGGCTGCCTGGTTTGTCACTCCACAGATAAAATTTGTGGGCTGACCAGCAAATCGATTTTTCTGCCCTAGTTGTGAACTATTTGCTAAATTAGATGTTAGCACAAAATATACAATATAGGTCATAGCCTGGCATTCTGACAATGCAAAGAACATACAACATAATAGGTGTCTCTATGATTTGACTACTGTTAGTTGTATTACAGTAATGACATTATACATTACCTATTAACCAGCCCCCAGGCATTTCTCCAGAGATGAATTTCCGGTAGAGGGCTGTCTGACGCAGGATATAGGCATCATCGCATGATCCTGGAAAACCTGTGCGTGCACTCATGATTCTCCTGTTGGCATCACAGACTATTTGTACATTCAGTGAATGATATCGCTTCTGGTTGCGAAAGGCGATTTTCTGCAGTTTAGGGGCCTGAATTGCCACATGGTTTCCATCGATGGCCCCCAAAACATTAGGAAATCCCGCCTGATAAAATCCACCTTTACCTCTACTCCTGAGCTGCTTGAGGGAAGTGAATATATAGTGGGACAAGGTCCACAATGGCATTGATGACCTTCGTAAAAACCCTGGAAACTGTAGGCTGGCTTAGTCAACAAATTAAGGCCGAGGAGGTCTTTGTTTTTGGAGCAATTTTATCTTCCAGCAAGCTGTACAGGTCATGGATGACCTGGCGAGACAGGCAGAAACGCATTTTGACATCCTGGTCACGTAAATTCTCAAGGTGGCTACGCTCCAAGAAAATGCGTGGCTCCCGGACCTGTCGTGAAGGTAAAGCTTGCTCCTCTGGTTGTTGTTGTTGCTGCTCCTCTTCTGCAGTAACAAGCAGCGCTGCGTTTGATGTCACAACAGCAGTGGTGAAGAGCAAGTCTACTTCCAAATCCTGCTGAATGATAACAACAAGCAAAATTCTCGCCCCGGCGCACATTTAAGTGTGCATAAACGTGCGCACGTACTGTATCCCTATAAATTTGCACAGAGCTTCTTAGCCATTCTGCATGCAAACCAAAACTTTACAAAGACAAAAAAGAACACACAAACCAGAAGGCTGCTACAAGAAAAACGAAAAGTAAGAATACACCATTTACTTTATGTTTTTTGGTGTGTTGTCCCAACTCTTTTATTTTTTTCCTTCTAGTAACATGGAGCCAAGGAGAATGGCGACCACCGCTGCCACCACCACCGTCGCTGCTGCTGCTGCCGGCCCCACCACCACCACCGTCACTGCTGGTGCTGCCGGCCCTGCAACCACCACCACCACCCCAGGGTCTTCAGTCCATAGAGCAACAGGCAGCTCCCTCAGACCAGCTAGGTTGCTCTGTGAAGCAGGCCAAGTCACATCTAGGCCCCTGGCCCCTCAACCTGGCACCTCAGCCAGTTTGAGCCAGACCAGGGATTCTGCTTCCAAGGCAACCAGCTTCACTCCTGAGCAAAATGCAGCCCTCATGGAGTCCTATGTACAACATTTTCCACAACTCCGTGGGGGCTTGCACTCCCAGACCACCATGCTGTAAGGCAGGGACTCTGGGAGGAAATTGCCAGGAGTGTAAATGCAGTGGGCAGTACAAAACGGACCATTACCCAGTGTGAAAAATGTGTGAGTAAAATCTTCTGACACATCAAAAGGCTCCTGGGCACAGAGGCCGGAAGGAGTGGGACCTATCGTGAATGTCTTGTGCAGCGTCTCAGGGAGTACAAAAGATTGGCATTGCCATTTATTAGGCCAGACAGGGTGGTAGGGGTGGACTACCGAGATGACTCTGATGCTTGGCAACCATGTAAGTTCAATCCTTTAACAATACCTAATTACCAATGTGAATTGATTTTTGCATTGTTGTGGGATTGCAACAGTTTAGTCATTAGTATTGAGAACAAAATAGGATTGTGTTTTTACTTATTAATGTTTGGGGTGAAATATGAGATGATTTGACTTGCATCAACAATGTGTGTATTTAATTTTTTTTTACAATAGTACGCTCTGAGACGCAGCAGTCCCCTTCTGCCCTCTGTGATCGGGGTGATATAGATGGTGATGATGTCACTTTGCATCAAGATGACACTGGGCTTCCTCCTGGTAAGATGAACCTTCATGGTATATCTTGTTTGACATTGTGCACGTGTCTCTAATCATGTTTATAACCACACTCGTGTAATATGAGTGTTTATTTTAACACATTTTTGGCCCTGGGAGTGGTATGTTTTGTGGTTAGATTTGTGGTGTACTGATCAATCCAAATGAACTTGGGTTAGAGTCTAGCTCACTTTATTTCATTAGTTTTTGTGCTTTATTTAACAGATCACCGACTACAGGAGGAGGTTGTTGATCCACTGCAGAGAAGCCTGGAGGAAAATACAGGTAATTTGGTTTGTGTGTGTGTTCAGCCTTCTAAAAGCTAAGTAATACCCTTCGATCTTTCTATAATATATCTATATCTATATATATATAGGATTTGTTAAGTTTTCTGTTGCAGCCTTCCTTTGGGAATGTGTGAGCTTAATATGTCAAAAAAAATTTTGCTTGTGCGAAATATTGGGGATTTTTGATGTCTTATGTGAAGACTTTTTTAAAATCATTTTGATGTGATATATCATGTGCCTTTGTAGAACATCCATGTCTGCTGGTTTCTAGTCCTGAAGAGTTTTCACGGGCCGCATCCACTGTGGAGGTAGGTAGGCAAGAACTGGTCCATTATTGTTTATTTTGGGTTGTGTTGGGGGAATGAACCTTTCCCAATGTGTTCCATTTGTGTTATTTTTTGTTTAGGGTCCCTCAGGTGGACATTTACCACAAAAAGAAGAGGAGACACCTGAGGTTTCCGTAAGCAACCCATGTTTAATTTTTAGGATTCAGAACAAATGTGTCTAACATTTGTTGATGTTCCAATGTTGACACACCTCTGTAACATGTTAGATGTTACACACATCTAACATGTTGACACACCTCTGTAACATGTTAGATGAATCCCTAGGCCAACAATCTCAGCTAAATCATTATTCACAGGCTGGGTTAGCAAATCCCAATAGGTCCTGCTGGCCCCCCATCGCCTGCAGAGCAGCAAGTGCCATCCTTCTCCCCGGCTCCACCCTGTTCCCCAGCTGTTGCCTGGCCACTTCCACATCCTGGCTGCCCAACCTGTGCCCCTGCACGGCAAATTAGTGCCCCTGCCAGCCCACCCTGTGCCCCTGCCTGGCCACCCTATGCCCCTGGCCGCCCAATTAGTGCCCCTGCCCGGCCACCCTGTGCCCCTACCCTGTGCCCCTGCCCACCCAATTAGTGCCCCTGCCCACCCACCTCCTAACACGTGGGCAAGTAATCGCTGTGCTCTGGAGGTGGGCTGCACCCGCGGCCGTGCTCTGAAGGGGGGGGGTCCCGTGGCCGGGCTGTGAGGGGCCTGTAGCCCCGCTGTGGGGGGGGACCCGAGGCCAAGATGTGGAGGTGGCCCGTGGCGGGGCTGTTGGGGTGGGCCAGGCCATGGCCATGCCCGGGCCAGGCAGAGTATGTAGATGGATGCCGACTGCCAGGTGAAAACATTCTTCCTGTCATTCTTCACTCAATTTTTTCAGGACTCCATGGGATCGCCAGTATGGGTTTGAGTTGGGATCCTGTGTGAAGACGCTTGTTTGTATAAAATAGCTTAATCTCTATTTTGTGTTTGCCCAATGTCCACAGGTTAGTGACCCTTGCACTTTACCTATCTAAGTTTCTTTTGATGTGGCCCAAGTATGCTCAAAATGCAGTTTCGCTATCTATTCCCCGAAAAATGTTCCAGTTTGTAAATTTGTCAAAGTGATTATAATCAAATGAAGTCTCAGCTCAATACTCCACAAGTATTGCTGTAATGACCTTAGAAAAAGCTAATGATTATTGCCAAATACATGATTGCATCTTTGTTCACTAAAAAAACACAAATCTAGTTATGTCTAGGGACCAAAGCTCCTCAAGAGGGATGGCTGCCTCCATCGATGTGAAACTGGCTGTGTTTATGGAAGGAGACCAAAAAAACAAGAGAGGTAAGTACTGACCAAATGTAACAGTATAATATACAGCTGGTTCCTAAATTGCACAGTGCTAAAAAATTCAAGTTATGTCATTTCATCTGACTGTTTTGCTGTTTACACCATGCCAAACAAGAAAGAAAGGTTATTCCTGGGGTCAAGCTAATTATGGCTATGGAACTAAAGTGATGCAGTTTGTTGGCAATGAAGTTTGTGGGTTTTCACAAGGGACAAACGTGGCCTAGTGACATTTAACCTTTGTCTTCAGTTAAAAGCTGCCTAGACATGAAGCTAGTCATACACTCCTAATGATACTTGATGGAGCTAGGCCTAACAAAGTATCTCCTATTTTATTTTCATGGTTTTAAAGGAATGTTTACAATATCTATAAATGGAGAAATACTTACATTCAGATGAGGAACTTGTGTCCTGTGGAGAAGGTGCTGGCAGGGGCGTTCCAGTAGCTGTAGATAAAAAATGAACACCATAAGTAAAAGTGGGTGGGCAGGACTAAAGTAGATTTGTAAGGTTAGTTAATGTGTATAGATTAATGCAGAACCTATAAATGATACATTTTGCCTACGTCCAAAAATTCTGAGCAAACATTTGTCAGTACAACTATGGACAACTAAACAACTCATGTCTATTTTTCTTCATGCTAGCCAACAACCTAGAAAGAACCTTTGTTTGATGCATGATTAATGAATGGAAGCTACATGAAGTCCTGCTAGATCTTTCTTGTGTTGATTTGCAACATATATTACAAAAGTTGATTCTAAGGTTAGCTTACAGGCAATTTCCTCAGCCTCGGCTGCCTCTGCTCCTTCATCGGAGGACTCTGGCTGCAGATGTTGGGCAGCGTGCTCCTCCTCCGGAGATGGCTCCTCCTCCCCCAGGGATGGCACATCCTCCTCTATGACTGCCTCCTCCAGTGATGCCTCCTCCTCCCCCGGGGATTTCTCCTCCTCCTCCACATCCTGGGGGACGGCCAGTCGCATGTGTGGCCGCTGTAAAATTTGCAGCCGCCAGCATGATGGAGAGTTGGCTGTAATAACAAAAACAAAGATCCAAAGTTATTAAGGGTAGTAAAATATAGGAAGTGAAAAACAAACAGTTCTAGGCTAAACCCTACTACTTTACACAAACAACAAACATTCTAAAACACCACTCCTTAACAAGAGGAGAAGACAAAATGCAAAACTTAACAGACAGGATGCGGTCCCCCACTTCAAGTACCAAATCGGCCCTCCTCCGCTTGAGGTCACTCCAAATGTGTTGGATCTGGGCGACAGTTGGGCCCCTACCTGCAGGGGTCCAGAGCCTGTCTGCAAGCCTTCCAGCAATTTGTCACTTGACAAAAATAGACCTCTGCTGGTCATACCGGCGCCGAATCATTGTCTAAAGAAAAAGAGAAACAAAATGTGAGTTATTTTGACAACAACCAAACACCTCTTAAAAAGAAAAAAAAGGGATAACTAATTCATTGACTGATTTATATATTTTCTGTTGCAAATTGAAAAAGTTTGGTTACAATTGTAAACTGTATGTTTGTTAATATTGTGTGTAGATATATATGAGTATACTATTACTATTACTAAGAAGCTTCCGGTTGCCACCCCAGCTAAGCCTAATCCTAATTAAACCATTGTAAAAACAATAATTGTGCTCCTAGATGTAAACTCTGTTTATCCGGTTTTAGTGAAGCATTAGTAAGTGCCAGACATACATACATACAATCTAGGGGCAAAATGTAAGCACCGTTGCATTATGTCAGATAATGCAGCACATGTGGATTTATTTTGTTGACACGGGGAAAAAAAAAAAAAGTGGATAATTACAAAACACGGGAATATCTATGTGACAGAGTAGAATGATGTGCGTTCACCAAAATCAGGATTGTGGTCTCAGCTATCTAGAGGACATTCTACCAGAAGGCTTCCACTGTCCTCCTGACATATCAGTCCACTGACCTCCTGAGAGATCATTTCCAGCCTTGCGTGATAGCGAGGAGGCTAATTAGTGCTCTTTAAATGATCTACCTCTGATTGAGCCCAATGGGGTAGAATCATGAAGATTTTTACAAACCGCATATACACACATCGAAATATGTGCATGTACATAGTTGTGGGCAGTGAGAACAGCGCAGCTAGAATGAAATGGGTACACAGGCTGTTCCTCCCCCATTCAATAGCTGTGCTGTACCTTCTATATAAAAAATATATCCACTCTGTTGGAAAATGTATCCACTCTGTGGGCATGGGTAAAGACATCATGGGCACAGTGTGATATCTGTGTGTGGGAATTCTGCATGGCATATCTTGCAGCCTTACAACTCTGTGTACAAGCACAGAGGACACTCATAGATAATAGTCCCTAAATCTCAGCCCAACAGATTTCAAGCATTTAAAGATATGGGGATCCCAATTGCAAACACTATAGAAAATCCTACATTGGGAATGCATTTTCCAAAGCAAGTGCTCATAGGAGTCCTTAATTGAAAAAGTGGCCCCCCGGGGCCCATTTATATAGCATGGAGCAAGTGTCCCCCCAACTTGAAACTACATTTTCTGGTTTATGCACCTCACCATTCCCATTAAATTGGGGTTCCTTGAAATGTAGGTATAATTTTCAGGGTAACACCTCAATTCTCCTTGCTACGTAAGTGGCCCAGGGGGGGCATGAATGGGCCTTTCGCCTTTTGCCTCCTAGATGCACTTGCTTTTTAAACAGCAACAGCATCCAAGAAATGTGGTTGAGTAGTAGCTAGTAGGATCCTCAAAATTTCAAGTAGTTGCAAACAAGGGTTTAGGACATCGGAAGGATTAAAGACGGTGAGTTCTTAGGCTGAGGAATATGAGAAGCAGCCTTAACACACATTTAAATGTGCAAACATGCATGATGCATAAAAACACATTTAAAACCTTTTTAAAAAATCACTTACCTGAATGATGAAGCCCCTCTCTGCAAACAACGAGCGTGGCATGGTAACGCAGATATGAAACTTCCTGGTTTACTCCTGCTATATACACACACACACACACACACACACACACACACACATACATACATACATACATACATACATACATGTATATATACATATATATCTACAGGAGCAAGCAAGAACTTGTGTGTGTGCTTTGGACAGAGGTGGAAACAATCTAGTTCGCTGGCAAAAGCGAGGTTTTGCCCGCTGGAATTTCTTTACAGGTGGATCACCGGGTCTGGCATCGGATGCGTTTAGGTAGGCGCCTGTATAAAAAGCTGAAATTAGTTAACTGTTTCTAAACCTGAAAATATTAGGTCATGTAAAAATATGCTTATTTCTCAGCTAATAAAAAATAAAATAAATGTTTAAACATTTGAACGGCCCAAACATTTTTATTTAGGTCCAAGTGAAAGATGTGTGCCATTGGAAAAATCTATTTTTTAGGGGAACAATGACTTTTAATGCAAGCTCGCCAGTGTCAAACTGCCGGGGATGCGCGGCTCCAGCAGTGAGATAATTTCGGTTGATAACTACGGCACGAATACGCTTGCGCCTGAAATTTAGTTATTAAATTGATCGAAGGCTTCCGATTTTGGATAGCGAATACGAATGCGCGAACGAGCTTCCGATTTTGCTTGATGAATCAGCCTTAATAGGAGGGGAGATATGGAGTGGTGGGAAGTAGTAAGGGTTTTATGAGACAGAAAAGATGCATAGAAAAGCTGAAAAAATGGGTTTTGAGTGCTCTTTTAAATGAGCAGAAAGTAGGAGCAAGCCAAATAGGACAAGGAAGTCCATTCCAGAGAGTGGGGACAACTCTAGAAAAGTCTAGGAGCCATGCATGTGATAAGGTTATGAGTGAAGAAGTCATTAGTAGGTTATTGGAGGAGCGAAGATAGTGGCTAGAGGAGTATTTTTCCACCAGGTCAAAAAGGTAAGTGGGACAAGAACTGTGGAGGGATTTGAAGGCAAAGCACAGGAGCTTGAATTTAATTCTAGGTTGAAATGAAAGCCAATGAAGAGAACTACAGGGATGCAGCAGAAGCGTAGTGGTATAAAGGTTGGATTAGTCTGGCTGCAGCATTTATAATAGATTGTATAGCAGAGAGTCGGGTTAGTGAAAGACTAGAGAGGAGGATGTTACAGTAGTCCAGACGAGAGCTTATAAGAGCATGTACAAGAAGTTTGATGGTCTCTGGTGACAGGTAGGAGCAGTTTTTGGAGATGTTGTGCAGGTGAAAGTGACAAGACCTGAAAATGTTCTGGATATTAGAGGGCAGAATCAAAGGAGACACCATGACAATGTGCCTGAGGGCAGGGACAAATGACAGTGTTGTTAACAGTTAGAAATATGTCAGGGGGAGATAAGTTCTATTTTATCCCAGTTGAGTTTCAGAAATCTGTCAGCTATCCATGATGAATCCTTATCCAGGACTAAGGCTGAGTACACATGTCAGATAATTGTCATTTAAAATGAATGATTAACAACCAAGTGTTCAATAATCCTTAATAAAAAAAAGTACATAGCGGCAGGCAACAGGCAACGACACCGATGAATGAGGGATGTCGTTGGAAACGAATCACTATCCTGGCGGATCCGTTCAGGCAACGATCATTCGCTATCTATAGTGTGTATGGTGCTGCAGTAAAACAACACAACAGCACAAAAACTGTTATATATATATATATATATATATATATATACATAAATATATAATTATATATATATATTTGTTTGTGTATATTTTATGATTGACCAATATTTTCACTCCCGTCCTTCTTCTGCATCACTTTCCAACGCTGTTCTCTGTCCTTCAGCTTCTGCATCACTTTCCAGCTCTGTTCTGTTCCCACGTTGTCATACCTTCTGTTCCTCAATGTTCTATAAAGTTTACCTGGCTTTTAACCCTTAATAAATGACAAAATAGAAATGTTACAAAAGTTAAAGAGAATCAATTAAAATCAATATAAAACAAAAAAAAGTATGTTCAAAGATATTTAAAAAGATGTCCACCCTGAACATGAAGGTAGGATATTGTCATCTACTCAAAGTGTGCTTGCTGCACCTCTCATTCGAGAGCCATCAGCTCCCCAGTTGCGGCCCTCTGCACCACTGACATTTTGTCAAGTCTGGTTTGCAGCGTGTCTATCCTGAACAGCAAGTTTTCCTTTGAGATGTAATCTGTTTAGGAAAATAAAAAAGCATAGTGAGTTTCCAGATATTGTACAGGTAAGCTGACACGTGAAGGCTGATTCATCAAGCAAAATCAGAAGGTCGCTCGTGCATTCGTATTTGTGATCCAAAATCGGAAGCTTTCGATCAATGTATCAATTAAATTTCAGGTGCAGGCGTATTCGTGCAGAAGTTATTAACCAAAATGATCTCACTGCTGGAGCCACGCATTCCCGGCAGTTTGACACTGGCGAGCTTGCATTAAAAGTCACTGTTCCCCAAAAAAATAAATCTTTCTAATGGCACTTATCTTTCACTTAGACCTAAATAAAAATGTTTGGGCTGTTCGAATGTTTTAAACATTTATATTAGCTGGGAAATAATTTTACATGACAATTTTTACATGACCTAATATTTCAGGTTTAGAAAGAATTAATTGATTTCAGCTCTTTACACAGGCGCCTACCTAAACGCACCTGATGCCAGACCCGGGGATTCGCCTGGTAGAAAATTCCAGCAGGCTCTGGCATGCAAAACCTCGCTTTTGCCAGCGAACTAGATTTTTTCCACCTATGTTCAAAGCACACACGCAAGTTCTTGCTTGCTTCTGTTCATTATATGTGTATATACATGTTTGGGTATGTGTGTATATATATTTATATATATATACACACACACATATATATATATATATGTATATATATATATATAGACACACACATGTGAGCGAAAAAGCGAAAAGGCAAGGAGAATTGGGGTGTTACCCCGCAATCTATTCCTACATTTCAAAGAATCCCAATTTTTTGGGGAATGGGGAGGTGCATAAACCAGAAATTGTAGGTTCAAGTGGGGGGACACTTGCTCCTTGCTATGTAAGTGGGCCTGGGGGGCCACTTTTTCAATTAAGGACTGCTATGTGCACTTGCTTTGGAAAATGCATTCCCAATGTAGGATTTTTAACAGTGTTTGCAATTAGGATCCCCATATCTTCAAATGCTTGAAATCTGGTGGGCTGAGATTTTGGAGATATTATTTTCAAATCAAATTTTTATTAAAGGGTTTTTTTTTTTTTTTAAACAGTACAATAACAGTAACAATAAAACAGTGCAATAAAATAAAATAATAAAACAGATACAAAAGAAAGCATGTTAAACAAAATGTAATAAAGAAAAGAAAAAGAAAAAAAGTAACAACCTAAAGAGGTTCACAGTCGGAAACATTATATATCAAATAATTAATTTGAGTTTCACATTAAAGTAAGAATATGTTTTTAAGCAATATAGGGTGGGTTTTAGGACTTCATCCAACCACATTAGAAATAGTAGACCATATGCGCCATTGATAATAAAACTTTTTAGAAGTTGAATTACTATATGCAAAGGCTTTTTCATGACAGTACTGGTGGTTGACTCTCTCTATCACTTCTAAGACTGAAAGGGTAATGTTTTGGTTCCATTTACTCACTATTGTTAGTCTCGCAGCTATTAAAATATGAGAAATTACCACCCTGTGAGAGCTAGGGAAATTATCTATTCCTATATTTAGTATCGCGAGTTCAGGGGAGATATTGAAGGTGCTACTGATAATTTTCTGTAACAAATTGGAGATTTCTAACCAAAATGAGTGAATTTTGGTACATTCCCAGAACATATGCATATACGTACCAATGTCCCCCCTAGTCTGGCATCTAGAGCTGGGTACTGGGCATTGGGCAGGCGGGAGCAGTAACAGCACGAGGAGGAGGTGGCGGGCCCTGAGGCAGAGCAAGGACGGCATTACAGCTTGAGGCCATCATTCTTTATTGACAGTGCAGAATGTGTAGCTATTGGGATGAATGAGATTCCCACTGTCCCTACAGTGGCAGTGGGCCCTGAGACGTAGTGTGGATGGCTGTGTTACTCCTCCTGCTCTTACTGCTGCCGCCTGCCCACTACCCAGCTCTGGATGCCAGACTAGACTCAAGCTCAACAGGGTCTTCTTACCCGCTGATTCCGCCAAGCCTGTTCCCTTTCATGTGGTTTCGCTACATAGTAGGTAGGGACAGATTGGAATCTCGTTCATTCATTCATGTCTCCAAAAGCTACAGCTTCAACACTGTCCATATAGGTGATGGCCTCATCTTCTAATGCCCTCCTTGCTCCGTCTCAGGGCCCACCGCCTCCTCATGCTGTTACTGCTGCCACCTGCCCAGTACCCAGCTCTAGATGCCAGTTACCAATGCTATCCACGCTCCGTCTCAGAGCCCACCGCCTCCTTTTCCTGCTGTTCCTGGTGCATGCCCCAGGCTTAATCAATATGAGCCATCAGGATGCAGGTATACTTCCGATGAGCCAGCTGATTCGAGTGGGTGGCATCTTTAACACTGGAGCGCAGCTTGAAGCGTAAGTGGAAGTGCAAGTCAATCACATCCAATTGGTGCAAATCTTCCAGTGTGGCGCTGTAGAAATTCCCTTCTATGATGTCCCAGCGCACATTAGGAATTGGGTTCTCCAGCATTTCACCAGCTTTGAATCCAACAGATATGGACATGTTGCATATCACCAGACATTTGGGGCTCAGCACCATGGTGAGCTGAATAAACCGGGGGTCCAAGTGGGTTTTGTACATTTGCAGTGATTGCTCATGATACCTGATAACATCCTATATACACGAGTTGATGATGACAACGTCGGGCTGAGGTCCATGTTAGAAGTTGGCCAGCACGCTCTCTATGTACTCCAAAGAAACACGGGTCAGGAAATAGAACTGTACAAGCTGGTGGTCAGTTTTGTAATGACACACTTGGCGGTAAATTATGGCATTGTGCATTTCAGCCAGAGATCCCCCAACGTTTCGTTTGCAAATGACATCTCACCCTTCCCTTTCAGCTGGTTCTCAGTCCGAAACTCATCATTCTGCAGTATTTTCACAAGATCCTTGTCGACGGATCTTTGAATGGAGTCTCCCAGGATGGCCACATACTTGTTGAGGAGAAGTCTCCGGACGTGAACTGCGCTCAATAACTTCATGGCTCAATGTGGTCATCCAGGACCTCTCGGTTCCCGTTAAATATACCGGTGTTTCCCATCTCATCCTCCTAACATATACAGAGGGACTGCTGTCCCACTTCCCAGCTCCAGGGTAACATACACAGAAATTCAGTCCGATAAAGCGTGGTACCAATGGATGAAGCAGAAGACGTGGCCTTCTACATTCAATCACAAATTTCAGATTACACACTCAGGGTGTCATTAAAGATGCGCTACACCCAGCTCTGGATGCCAATTACTAATGCCTTCCACACTCTCAGGGCCTCAGTACATGAAAGGAAACGGGGCTTGGCGGAATCAGCCGGGAAAGAAAATCCTGTTGAGCTAGCCTGGCATCTGGAGCTGGGTAATGGACAGTGGGCAGGCAGCAGCAGTAAAAGCAGGAAGAGTAGGCGGTGGGCTCTGAGTAGTGTGGATGGCATTGTTAACTGGCATCTAAAGATGGGTACTGGGAGGAGGAGGCGGTGGGCCCTGAGACGGAGCAAGGACGGCATTAGTGGTTGAGACCATCACCTATATGGACAGTGTAGAAGCTGTAGCTAGTGGAGACATTGCTTTATAGGGGACTGCCTTTTCCTATCTGCTAGCTGTAACTTTCTAAAATGCGGCATGGACAGCCTTGTTAACTGGCATCTACAGCTGGGTACTGGGTACTGGGCAGGCGGCAGCAGTTACAGCAGGAGGAAGAGGTGGTGGGCTCTGGAACAAAGTGTGGATGGCATTAGTAACTGGCATCTAGAGTAGGGTACTGGGCAGGCAGCAGCGTCAGTGAAAGCAGGAGGAGGAGGCGGTGGGCCCTGAGAAGTGTGGATGGCATTGTTAACTGGCATCTAGAGCTGGGTACTGGGCAGACGGCAGCATCAGTGAAAGCAGGAGGAGGAGGCGGTGGGCCCTGAGAAGAGTGGATGGCATTGTTAACTGGCATCTAGAGCTGGGTACTGGGGAGAGGAGGCGGAGGGCCCTGACACGGAGTAAGGACGGCATTAGTGGTTGAGGCCATCACCTATATGGACAGTGTAGAAGCTGTAGCTAGTGGAGACATTGTTGTGTAGGGGAATGCGTTTTCCTATCTGCTAGCTGTAACTTTCTAAAATGCAGCATGGACAGCCTTGTTAACTGGCATCTACAGCTGGGTACTGGGTACTGGGCAGGCGGCAGCAGTAACAGCAGGAGGAAGAGGTGGTGGGCTCTGGAACAAAGTGTGGACGGCATTAGTAACTGGCATCTAGAGTAGGGTACTGGGCAGGCAGCAGCGTCAGTGAAAGCAGGAGGAGGAGGCGGTAGGCCCTGAGAAGTGTGGATGGCATTGTTAACTGGCATCTAGAGCTGGGTACTGGGCAGGCGGCAGCATCAGTGAAAGCAGGAGGAGGAGGCGGTGGGCCCCGAGAAGTGTGGATGGCATTGTTACCTGGCATCTAGAGCTGGATACTGGGAGGAGGAGGCGGAGGGCCCTGACACGGAGCAAGGACGGCATTAGTGGTTGAGGCCATCACCTATATGGACAGTGTAGAAGCTGTAGCTAGTGGAGACATTGCTGTATAGGGGACTGCCTTTTCCTATCTTCTAGCTGTAACTTTCTAAAATGCGGCATGGACAGCCTTGTTA